>NW_028288775.1:760428-1090642 GCF_059628265.1 Tinamus guttatus
AACTACCTTCTGCCATCTTCGCAGCACATCTTGAATAAAGCAGCCCAGGAGGTTACCAGATTCCAAATACATCCTTTCTGCTCATACCTCTAAAAGGAGTCTGTTTGTGCTCTGTTTCAAGCCTGTATGCTAGATATCTGTATGTAGCATCTAGTCAAAGCAATTATAGTGATATATCTACTGCTTATGTCACTTAGCTGAACACTGAGCATTCTTGGAGTGCAGGAATTTGCCAGCAGCATCAACAAAGTGAGACATGACTCAAAAGTAATAAAACGATTCTTACTTTTAATTGACAATTAAATTTCCAAAATTCAAAAATGCCTCTACAATTTCCGGATGAGATAAAAGAGAGATAGTTTTTTTTTTTTTGGTGAGCACACACATAAAAATTTAAGCATAAATCAGCTCTATGTAATCCATTTTTGAGAGGGTTTATGTGTTATTTTGTATAGCACAGAAAATTAAAACTTAAAATAATTAGAAAGGCCCTGTTAGACTTAATCAAAGCAATATAACCATTACGCAAATTGAATACAAGTCATCAATCAGGAAGGTAAGAAAAACACAGAAACTCAAGCATATGAATAGAAGATGTTAAACATGAGCATCCTTCCTTCACTTAACACAGGTGAATGCCCCAGCCATTCCTGCTCCTAGCAAAATACCTGGGAAAATTCATTAACTTTAATGGGAGGAGGACTAGGTTTCTCATCTGTCTTACTTGTGTTAAAATGTCTTTTTATTTATTTATTTATTTATTGCGGTACCTTAACATATGGTTCAAGAATTACTGCCTATTTTAACTTTTCAATAAGAGGCCACCAGCTGCTAGCCCCAGGTCAAGGTGCTGGTCAGTGGGCCCAGAGCTCATCTGCTGCAGCTGCTCTTTGCCCTCAGGAAAGAAGATTTTTCTGATAATTAAAATCAGAAATGGTTAAAATCAGGATTCACCGCAGCGCAGACAGGTTTCAGCCAGCACTGCAAAGCTAGGCGGTTGGTTTCCTCCATCATATATCCATCATATATGGGTGCACCTTAACATTGAACATTCTTTTCCTTTAATTCCTTGATTTGCATGTTCTACTTTCTTAAGATCCTTTTATTAATGTCATGCAGATTTTTTTGAACTTCCTTTTATACTGAAACTTTTTAAATGTATCCAAGAAAATTCTAAGGAAAATGTCAGTTCATTTATTAATGTTATTGTTAGAATAACAATTTAGGGTTAATGAGCCATCCATAGAAGATATTGCAAGTTAGTGGTACCTTCTGTAAAATCAGATGTGCAAAAAATGAAAAAAAAAACTTTTAAATTGAGAAAGATTCTCATGTGAGATATAAAAACTGGATGTACTGTATTTTACTGTATGTAAAGTATGCTACAAATACAAGTAAATTCTGGAGAGGTAGGCATGAATACCTGGTAGAGGTTTAAAATGGTTATTATAAACCTGAAGGCAGATGCTGAAAAAGAAGGTCTGATAATTTATGGCACGGAACCTGGAAAGTAAAAGCACTAGGGAGCAGAGTAGCACTACAGCTAAAACGCCATATCCACTTCATTATTTCAAAATGTAGCAATTTGAACTTTCTAACCAGTTGCAGGGTTATTCTAGATCTCCATCACTATATAAAATTTGCTAAACTGAGCTCTAAATCTGATAAACCACACCCCTGAAGTATTTTAAATTCTTGCTGAAATTTCTTGATGAAATTCCAATATAGCAACACACTGAGAACAAAAGACAAAATCCGTCTGCTATCAGTTTACATCCAGAAGTCTTTATTCTCTCTTTATTCTGAGAAGTGAGCAATCCTAAGTCTGGGATATTGTGCGTTAGTGCAAATGGATTTCTCTCTCCCTGTATTTTTGTTGGCATTGAGAAGGCCTCAGATAAATTTCAATGTCACAAACTGATGCGTGCCCCTGGGTAGCATAATGTTGGTGGGTCAGATCTCCAGCAAATAAAAATTCTGCAGAGGGACCAGAGGGCAGCAATAAAAGCAAGTTGTGAAATGCTATAGTACGAAGAAATGAAGTGAGGTATATGCCATGATTCTGCTCTGTGCTTATAGCTGCTCAGTATGTGTGCAGGAGACAGAGCAAATTAAATACCACAAGACAGCAATCAGGTCATCCAAGTTAACTCGAGTTAATGTTAACGTAAGACTGATCAATAGCCTTGGTTTTAATTGCTGACATGAGTGGATTTTCAGGCTGTTCTCGCTGCCTAGAGCCATATGCCCTGGAAATGACAACCAGCAGTAAATCCTAAAGTAGCTGCAGCCAGGAATAGCTGTGAACACCTGCATGTTGGCAGACCTTTACCTTGGTGACACCTTTATCTTCATGGCCAAAAGATGAAGTAGGCTCCTAGTCTTTTACCCTGGGGTGACCAAGAGTCTTAGAAGGCTGATGAACTAACTTATCCCAATATCTCCTATTTCCAGCAGATATATTGTGAGGTGAAATGGAAGGAAAACAAGAAAAGATTTTGAGACAGAGCGATATACAACAGTGGTCATTTTACAGCTCTGCTTGTAAGGGGTTGAAGGGTTTGAAGAACAGTCTCCAATTAGAAGTTGCTGTTTGAAGAAAATAAATATTCTTATTTTTCTGAGTGAATATTCCCTTTTTGCATTGCAGAAATCTTCTTTGATCTTTGCTGTGATTCAAATAGATGCGCTTGTTCATAGTTTACCAAGAAATGCAACAGAGCAGCAACAAGTAAATGATCTGTTTCTGCTTGATGCACAGGACTGTTGGCGTAAATCGTCATCTTACACCTACTCTGTTGCTTTTGAACCTTTCAGAAAGTCCTTAGCATTTCCAAAATCAGCTGAACTCTTTTATGGAGCCAGAACTTCTGCCCTAGACTTTCATGTCAGCTTCCAGATGCAGGTAGAATTTTATCCGCAGAGTTCAAAGCATGCTGAGGATTAGATGGGGGGAGCAGACAAAATTTCCTCCCAAGGCCTGCTCTACAATATTAATCTTTTATTTTATCTGGCACAGCTCCTCTGGAGGGAAAAGCACAGTACGTTTTCTAATGGTGAAAGAGAAATATCTCTGTGCCTCATGGACGTGTCCATTGACTTTACTTACTGTAGTCAGAGAACCTCTTACACAAATGGGGGATACTGTAGCTACGGAGTCGGTGCATCAGAAAGTCTCCTTGAGACATATATAGTTTTTAATTTTCAGTCATAGGAATCAAAGTTTCAAATGTGGCTGTTTCACCAAGCAGTGTAGTCAAGCGCCTTCTAATTAGGCTAAAAATCAGTGCTCTTGTGGGACTCCATAATCTTGTACGTTGTTTTTTGTGGCATTATGGTGCTAAGATCAGCTGCTGTTTTCTCTCTTTTTTTTTTTTTTTCCTCCTGGTCTCAGTCCGTTGGGAATGACTCCTTGTGTTTTTCCTTCTCCCAAGTGCTATAGTTTGATTTCTTCAGCCTTCAGCCAAGCCGTAGGACACAGCTCTTCCTGAGTCTGGCACCTCTTGCAAGGAGCTGGCTCCAGACTCACACCCATCTTGGTTCTCAGAAATTAAGCCGAGTGCTGGTGTCTAGTTCTCAAAGTCTTTGAGGGACCATCACTGATTATAAAGTCAGTAATTCGTGAGAAACGGAGGACACCAACCTAGGACAGAGTGATGAAGCCATCTGAAATGGTTGGCCCTAATGGAGATTGCCATGCTCCACAGCACCTGGCTCTCCATTGCTGCAAGCTCATAACCCAGTTCCGCAGTTTAAATAACAGCTTTATTTTTTAACTTATAATTTAAGGGAGAAAGATCACTCAGAGTATGCTTTGCTGTGTGCATATTGTAGAGATCTGCATTTGAAACTGCAGATCTGGGCATGAGGAGCAATGTTGCACAGGTTGTCGTGCTGCTGAGGGCAGTTTCATGGCAGGTGACTCTGAGGATGAGTCTGAGATGTCTGTGGAAATTCACCTGGGGGGAACTGCAAAACCCACTCTGTACCCTTGTGAGCAAGGAAACTTTGTGTAGGATAAATTACTGTAAATCATCTTCTGTTTCCCTTTAGGAATTAGCTAATGGCAAGCTATTTATTAAAATGGGCTTGGAATTCGTTCTATAATGTCTCACTTAGGCTCATGCAGCTGGTGTGAGTGATAGCAATTTGCAGCAAGTTGGCGTTTGTCAGAACTAGGAAAGAAGGAGATTTTTCATAAAAACTTAATTATTGAATTCGTTTCACACTCTCTGGAAGGTGAAAAGTGCTTCTTGCTGTGAACGTCGGAAGGGTTTATGGTGCTATTGCAACCGATACAAAATTAGGACAAGTTTGTCCTGGGGGAGAGGAAACAGCATGGAGTCAGGAGACCAGGTTATATTTCAAGCTGCCATTGATAAATGGTCTAGAAGAAGTTGCTTAACTATTAGGTGTTTTTTTGTTTGTTTGTTTTTCAGAAGAAAAAAAGTGTAGATGGCATTGTGAAGGTTAAGTAATTAGAGATTGAAAAGAACTTAGAAGTTACTGGCCAGAAATTGAGGATTTTGAATAATTCTTGCTGTAGACTTTTAATGAATAAAACCAATAACATTTGCTGCCAACTTCAGAGTTCAAAATAATCATCCTGTGTCTCTAAGTCATATCTGCTATCAGGCTTAATAGTAGTTACTTCATGTAGCAGTTGACACTTAGTTGTTTCCACTGTTACCTTGATTCTGGTGTTACTATTTTGTTGTGGGAATAGTGAGGAAAATTTCTCAAAGCTCACTTTTCAAACACAAATTCAGTGGGCGCAAGGTTTTTCTGGCTTATTCTAGTGCAGCTGCAATCTGTACTTGCTCCATTCACAATGTTGGCAGCATTTGTTATAGAAATGCATCATTAGTATATTGATATTCATGTGAGAACTTGTGCTAGGGAGCCCCAGGGAACTTTTACTGGGTACCCTGTCCCTATTATCACATATGGGAGCCAGGAACATCCCATGCACTCCAGTTGGGTCCGTCCATCTTAGCAGCGTGTACGGCAACTGGTAGCAGGAACATAAAACTCGCCAAGGATAAGAGTAGTCTGAAGACTGAGGACTCCTGTGTGTCTCCCCCAAAAGAAAACTAATTCTGTTAGGAGGTGAATTTGGAAGAAAAGATAAATTCCGCCTGCTTTTCTATTGCCATCCTCTTCCCTCTACCACTTCCCTTGCCATTCTTAGACAAGATAAATGCTGTGTTTAATTAGTAATTTGAAAATGACCTACAGACATGCACCAACATTTGTGTGATGAGGTTGCTGAAAGAGCCTTGATAGCCGCCTTGGCCAAGGCTGATGTGGCCCTGGGCTGTGGCAGCCGCAGCGCCCAAAGCAAAGCTCAGGGCACCTCAGGGCAGCGTGGGGAAGGGTGGCCCTGGCTGTGGTAGGACATGCTCATCTTTTGTTATTCGAATCCTCTACAACCGTCTTCTAAGCTGTCTCCTATAGCCATCTCCTAAGATATCTCCTATAGCCTGACATGGGTCCTCTGCTCTTCCTGCAGGCACTATTTTTTTCATGAAAACCAGGCAGAGAGGAAGGGCCACAGCTTAACTCGCAGGAGAGTCCTTAGCTGCAAATGCTGCCAGGAGCAGGAGGAAAAGGACCTCGCATCAAATCAACAATTCTTCCCTTCAGCTTCTTTGAGTAACCATAGTGTTAGGCATCCCGAGAGGGATCTGTTTGCTGTATGAACACACTTGTTCTTTCTTTTTGATTAAAGACTCAGTTTTTGCACTGAAAATGCTGTGCTATAAAGTGCCTGCAAGTCCCCCACAGTAAAAATAAATCCTTTACAGTCAGTGGCCAATTGCTCTATAAAGGCTGATTCTGAGATCTGGGGTCACATGCTGCAAAATCCCTAGCAGACACTACATGAATCAATGTCCCTCCCTCTGACAGGCTGCAGAGTTGAGGATACATATGTGGGCTCCTCTAATGTTAGCTCTTAGAAAATATTATCAGATTACCTGTGTGGATGCTGTCATTGGCGTATTAAAGTCTGAGAAGCTTTATCAAGTAAATGAAACCTGTTGGCACTAAAGATATAGTGTCCTGTTTAGGAACAGCACCTACATTTCTTTACGCTGTAAGAAATTTCTGAAGTAGAATTCATTTTTCCCTATGTTTGCGTATTGCTCATATTGCAGTGGGCTTTGACAGTAAAAATGCACTTGTCAGAGACACTTTCATTTTAAGTTGTTTCTGGTTATTTTCATTCTTGGAGTTTGATGCATTTGCCTGAGGTCCATGCTCTGTAATTTCTAACTGCAGTAAGGGCTAATCACTGTGGAGGCTTGAGCTCTGACTTCCCTGGATGAACTTCAATGGTCTCAGGTTTGCTAGCTGAGTTTTAGGCCACATTTGATATGGCATGTTCCTTTAATCTTTATAACTAGTGTCTGGGAGGGTATCTAACATTCTTGATGGGCAGCAGAGACACACAGTCTGGAGAGCTGCAGAGAAGTTGAATGGCCATTGAACGTTAGGTGAATATCAGCTAAAGGGATCTGACCTGTAAGATGACTGTCTGTGCACTAAAAACCTCCTCTCTTTGGGGAGGTAGGAGTGCTCTGCAGCCCTCTAGCCTTCTGTTAATCATCTCGCTTCTCTGGGATCCAAACTTAATGGCTCTCCTCCTGTTGACTTCAAAGGCTACTGGGCCAGGCTGGTGGTGGAAATGGAGCAGGTCGCATGGTGCTCCAAACAGGCTCCAACTTATCTGATTTGATTAGGAAAAGAAAACTCTGAAATGAGGGCTTAGTGACTGTTAATCCCTGTGCTTGCAAAGTGACCCAACTGCCAGTTTTCCCATGTAAAGGGGAATTCCTTAAACAGGATTAACATATAATTCAGAGGCAATGGGGAGATACCCCAGGTGAGGGGAAACCCCTGGTTCTGACAGCAGAATGGAGCACAATCCCAACTGAGCTCAGCTCCCTCCATCTTAAACCTGATCCATAGCATCTGCTCTTCATTATGGGCATAATAAAAAAAAAGGCATTTTAACTTCTCCATTTCATTAATACTTCTAATTTCTGACTAATGCCCTACAGCGCTTTAAAGCAGTACTTAACAAAAGCTTCCACACAGAACTAACACACTATCATTGCCCTTTAGATAGGGAGGGTGTTAGTGGAAGAGGTGGCACCTGCTTCTAGCGTGAAGGCCGTATCCTGCACTATGACTAATGTTCTTGTTTTCAGGTTTTATAAAATGCATCTCCCAGTGGTAAATATGCTGCCAGCCCCGTACCTGGGTTACATTTTTCTAATCTGACTGGGGATGTGTCATTCCAGAGCTGATCCACATTGCTGGGAGACCAGCCCTGAGGCTGCTTTTCATTGAGGAGATAGCTTCTTTTTTTGCCCTTGACAGCATTGACAGGCCAGGTGTTTGTGTGGCAGGAGGGACGGCAGGCGGCAATGCGGCCCATGAGAAACGGGCGGTCTGAGCGGCCGGTGCCCGCACGAGTTGTGCTGTGCTCATCTTGGTGCTGCCAAGGGGCTGTGCATCTGCCCGACTGCTGCAGCCTGCTGCAGCTTGCCCAAATCAGGTGAGAGGAAAGTGCATTTAGATGGCTGCCTCCCTTTGCTTGCTTGCTATTCATGTAGATAATAAAAATATAGGTTTCCTGGCAATAGGACAGAACTGTTGCTTCCAGTATTTGTTTTTTCTTTTTAAGAGAGAAATTCTCTCTGATATGGACAAAAGGCATCTTTGCTGCTGTTCTTTGCCCTGTTCTTAAGAAGAATTGTTTTCAGTCTTGAGTTGACTTCCCCCCAAAATATTTTTCTTTCTTCTGAGTCTAGAGACACTGGAAAGTATGCAGACTATTGAGGATGTGAATTTTTCTGTGAATTACTTTCTGTGATTTCAAGTTATTATTAAGCCTTGCCAGGGAAAATGCAAACAAACCCATGTCTCCAGGGGATGGGGAGCAGTCATTGCTGCACATTGTAATCAGCCGCTCTTGAGGATTCATTTAATGTCTTATTGTGCATTTTTTTTTTTTATGAAATGCATTATTCATGTAGCAAGCTTCACAGAGAAAAGCAGCTGAGTCGTAATTCCTGAGAAGGCTCTTCCTCAGAGAAGTGGCATTTTCATTATTTAAATCAATGCAGTAGGTCCTCACTGCATGTGGGAGGCAAGAAGTGATGGGAATAGCCTGTAGATGGGGCACCGATCCAGTCAGTTGCTCAGAAGGGAAATAAAATAACCCATGTCACTAACTTAAGCCCTTTTCAGGCCAGTATGTAACCACTTAGAAGTGATTGTACTGTGGATTTGTTTTTTTTCCCCCATGTGCAGTAGGAGCATATAACAAAATAGCGATCAGCTAGTACTTATGTAGGAAAAAAGTTTTCTCTTTTATAAAAATGCTGCTTTTGAACAGCTTTACCCACTGCTGTTTCCTAGAGATGCCTCCCTCAGTCCTCTCTTTAGCTCGTCCAGCCTTTTGCTAACTATTTAACCCAGTTTGCTAACACTTTCTCTCCTTTTCTGCTTCTCTGTGTGCCCAAGTGTGCCCCCTGCCTCCGATGGTGACCCATGGAGACTACATCTGCCACCCGCGGCCCTGCGAGCGCTACAACCACGGCACCGTGGTGGAGTTTTACTGCGACCCCGGCTACACGCTCACCAACGACTACAAATACATCACGTGCCAGTACGGAGAGTGGTTCCCCTCCTACCAAGTGTACTGTGTCAAAACAGGTGACGGGGCACTCCTGCCTTTGCTTCCGTTCCCCCCGTAGCGCCTCGGTTTTGGAGTAAATGTGTTGGTTAATAACGACGTACACTTCGTTTTTAAGATGCCATTAGATGTAGTATATTTTAGCTGATCCTAAACCATTTCAATAGTTAGCTGTTCGAATGGGTATTTTTGGTATTTTGATATATCTGGGTATTTGTGTGTATGTGAATACGACAAATTCATGATTGCAAGTCTGAAAAAAGCAATGGTGAAAAAGTAAGGTCCAGCCCCTCGTGGCAGTTTGTGAGTAGTGTTGCTTGTCTTTTAGCATCTGGGGCTGGATCCGTGTGTGCTTATACCACATATGTTACGAGATCCTGCGTCCCAACTGTCACTTCTAAATATTGCTGAAGAATTAATACCAAATGACAACAGTAATAATCAAACACTGCTCTTGTATTACCATTCTGTTGCAGAGCAAACCTGGCCAAATACGCAGGAGACCCTCCTGACTACGTGGAAAATAGTGGCATTTACTGCTACCAGTGTTTTATTAGTACTTCTACTGGTTATTTTAGCCAGGATGTTCCAGACCAAATTTAAGACACATTTCCTTCCAAGGTTTGTACTGTTTTCTTTTTTGTTTGTTTGTTTGTTTTGAAGGTTCAGGATTGCATTTTGATGTGCACTGCTCCATGCTGGGGAAACAGGGGCACTTGAGCTGGGCAAATCCCTCTGCTCCTGTGTGGAGCAGGAGCCCCTGATCCGCCGGTGCGAAGGGCACCCCGGGAGCCCCCGGCAGGCCCTTGGGCAAGGAGGATAAGGCACAGAGCTGGACACGTGCTCTGTGGGAGTAATTACAGCTTGAATACTGGGAACGGCTGCTTTTGCATGGAAAAATATCTGGCAGTATTTTGAAGTTCTTTTATTTCCTTAACGTAAATTTTTCAGGTGGTAAGGGAATTCTTAACTACCATGGGCTTAGTAATGTAAGCTTTAAGAAAGAATTTCTTTTTCTCTATGGACAAATTTATATAAAAATTCAGCACAGCTGCCTGAGGATGTTTTCCCTTTGAAAGTGTTATTTTTGTCATGATTCATAGAGGTCTCCTACATCTTTCTTTGTTTCTGCAAAATACTGTACAACTATGGCCACTGAATCTCACAGTATTCTCCATGACACAGGTTGGTGGGCATTACTATTTCACAACTGGAAAACAAAGGCAGGCATGCTAGGCTTTAGGTAAAGCTATAGAGCGAGCTAGTCGTGTGTATGGGTTTTGACTGGCTCCTAATTTACAGCTTGTGCTCAGTCTGCTTCTCTCTTCCTATCTCTCATGTGTCTCTATTCCACCACGTACAGATAGAAGAGATGGAAAAGCTGTAAGTCGGCAAATGTGCCTGTGTGCCAATGCAGTAGCAAGGGCTTGGTGATCTTAAATGTGTCCATGAATGTGTATGGATTATATAAATTTATACACATATATGCATATGTATATAAATACAGCATATGAGGAGTATACATTAAAACAAAGACGATATTTAGGATAATGCAGCAGGAATAGTGTTATAGCCTCTACTGGTCTAGCCTACTGAAGTGGCCTTCTACCCTCCTCTTTTCAGATGTTGTCATCTCCTGAAAATATGTAGGACTAATCCCCTGCTGTTTTGATTTGATTTGCTACTAAATAGATTCTTTAGGGTTTAACAGACCTTCCCAACATAATAGAAATGGGGTTTTTTTTTTTGTTCTTTTGTTGCTGCTGTGATCTTATACCCATGGTATCTCCTATGGCTGGACCAGCAAGCGATGCTCTTTCCCTCTTCCATGCACATGCTTTCCTTCCCTCTCTAAACCATGCTTCACCCTCCTGCTTTTATTTATCTGCTCGCACCAAATCCCACCCAACGGTCAATCTGAACAGAGTTTTGTAAAACCACGAAGGGTTCTTCCTGCAAACGCTGCTGCTAGCTTGGACTCAAGCTGCCACGTCTCAGCTCTCCCTGATCCCAGGTCTGTTTGACACAGGGGCCACCAGGAGGGCTCCATGAGTGACCCTGACTTTGTGGTGGTGGACGGCGTTCCCGTCATGCTGCCTTCCTACGACGAAGCCGTAAGCAGTGGCTTGAACGCCCTGGCGCCCGGATACGCTGCTGCCGCAACGGACCGGGGGCACCTTCTGCAGGTAGAAGACCAGAATCCGCCCGCGTATCCCGGTCCCAGGACCGCAGACCCGCTGCCCAGCAGATTTGAGACCTGCAGTGGTGTACCGGGCTCCTCTGAGCTCCTCCAAAGCCTATGCTCGCCCGCAGCGTGCCAGGCGGGCACCCTTCCGGACACGGGCAGGACAGACACATCCCACAGCGCTGCCGGGGAGGCGGCATCCGCGAGCCCACGGGTCGACATTGCCGACGGTGAGTGCCTGTCGAGGAGCAGCAGTCGCTCGTCCCTCCTTTCAGAGCACAGATAGGCACCACTGACCCGCTCTTACACTCTCTGTGGTTTCACCAAGTTTGTATCGTGATATGGACACGTGGAAAAACCTGCTCTTCAGTCATAGCAGTGCATGTTGGTGGTGTCCCCTTGCTAGCTGCGGTGCCATGTTGGGGCTCATGTTAAATCAAACATGAGCATCTATTGATACCACCTCGTTTAGTGCTAGCAGAAGCCTCTGATGTGCTCCTCAGCATGTTCAGAAAGGAAGAGAGGTTGTCCTGGAAACATTTGAAAGGCTCTGTCTAGTCTTACAAAAGAGTATCTGTATGATTTATCAGCCACGGAGCTGAAGGCTAATGAGTGAAGCTCTGGGTGGAGGAGGTCCTCCCGCATCATGGAGCTGGGACAAGCCTTTAATGGCATCGTGAGGTGAAGAGGGGAGAAGAAGACACTGTGATAATAGCAGTAAAAGTCTCTGGATACCTTGTAGATGCTGGCTCAGTGACTAATACAGTAGAAAGGATGTTTTGCATTTATTCTTTTGTGGGTTTGGGAAAATATGGGTGGCATTAGTAGATGAATTTCATGTAGGCCTTATATCAAAAAGGAGGGTAGAACAGGAAGCAGCATGTATTGCTTAGATTTTTGCAGTGAGCTTTTACAAGCTGGCAAAGTTAATAATACTTGGCAAGTGTAAAGGGAAGTTACAATCAGTAAACATTCTTTTCAGTAATCAGTAATTCATTCTTTTTCTCTAGAAATCCCACTGATGGAAGAAGAGCCTTAGCCAGCACAGAGAGGTGTCACCATGGCTTCGCCCCCTCCAGTGAAATGAATCAGGAGCATTTAGAGATAGAAAAGACTATCAAAAGATTTGGGGAGGGTCTCTTCTTAATTATCAATCTTCCACAGGACAATGTCACCAGGTTGCGTGCACATCTTCACCCACAGTGGGATAACAGCATCAGCATTTGGAACAGCAGTTTTATGAGTGAATCCTGGGGATTTGATGAGAGCAGATGTAGAAGAAGAACTGTGGCTTTTTAGAAATGAAATGTATATCTGCATCGCAGAAAGTCATATGGTTCTGTAGAAATACTGTTGGATTTTGATACTAACTGCCTCACAAAAGCATGTCAAAGTATGTATATTTGCTTATAAAGACTGCTTTAAATGATCTATGGACCTCTAGTTTATGAAGAATCATTATAAATTGAAAAAAAAAAGAAATGCAGAAAGAGGAAAAGATCCTCTTTGACTTTCCTATGTTAACGAGGAAACTTTTGATTTAGATGTTGGTGAATTTGTTTCAGACCATGTCTGCAGAGAAATAAAACAGAAATGATGGGATTCATATATACTTTGATGTATGATAGCAAATATATAAATATATATATATATATATATTTAAAAATTCTTAAAGAGAAAGAAAAAGAAAGACTCCAGGTCGTATCATGATCTGGAGATTTTTTTAAAGGTAAGGCAAAATTTATATCATATACAATATTCAAGGTAAAGTATTGATATTTGTATTTATGCAAGACTTATGTGATTGCATTGCATTTGATAAATCCTGCTGTAATACGAAAGATCTATAAAGTGTTAAAATTCTGAAATATTTGCTTAATAAATGTTGAATTGTCATGTTTCAACATTTCTTAAGCTCATAAATATATATACATAAATCATCTACAGTCATAGCCCAGAGCACTGCCTTGTCCCTCTCCTTTGTGGTAGTATTCTGAGCTGTTATTGTAGAATACTTTTTAATAAAATAATAAAGTTCCGTTTCAATTCTTTTGACTTATCACACTGTGTCTAGTTGGCCTTTCTTTCACTCAGTTCTTCGACTAGCTCCCACCTGAAAGCTCAGATGGCAGCAGAGCACCTGGTTAGTGGCATTCTGGGCCTTAAGTTCAATATCTAGAGACAGGCAGATTGTTTTCTTTTAAGCAGAGGACATGAGATGAGTGCAGCAGTGACTGAGCTTTGGTGGATGCTCCTGTTGGCTTTTCTTCTCTCCTTTGCATGCCATGCTGCAGCATGGTGTTAAATCCTGTAGGAATGGCCCACCTGTCTGGTATTACAGACTATTTATTATTTGTCAGGGCTATTTACTGAAAGCCAAGGAGATTTCCCATCCTATTTTGATATTGAACTAATTAAATGTATGTTAAACTGGCAGTGCTTTAAGGAAGAACTCACCATATCTTAACTGATAGATGCCCTCATGCGGGCTAATCCAAACAAAAGAGAAAACAAGAGATCAAGTTCTGCTTTAATGCATAAAGTAA
Organism: Tinamus guttatus; assembly: GCF_059628265.1. NCBI lineage: Eukaryota > Metazoa > Chordata > Aves > Tinamiformes > Tinamidae > Tinamus > Tinamus guttatus. The sequence goes on from NW_028288775.1 coordinate 773,867, forward strand.
ACCAATAATAAACCAATAATATCTCTGTAGCTATACACAGAGGATTGTGTCACTACAGGTTGCTCTGTTATTTCTTCATCGTTTTTAATTATTTATTTATATTGCGGTAGTATCTAATGGCCCCACTCATGAGCCAAGATAGTAATGTGATAGACACTCTATCTAGGCAAATATTCAGCTACATGATTATGGCAACTCTATATGACAGCAAGAAGGAAATGGAGACAAAAATTAGACAGCACTGTATAACCAAGAGGAAATTATTAAAATACTTCCAACCAGAGAGGTTGTGGAGTCTCCTTCTCTGGAGATCTTCAAAACCCGCTTGGATGCAGTCCTGTGCCACGTGCTTTAGGTGTCCCTGTGTATGCAGGGGGGTTGGACTAGATGATCTCTAGAGGTCCCTTCCAACCCTAAGCATTCTATGATTCTATGATTCTATGATTCTATTCAACAGTAGCATAGATGAGAATGAAGCGATTGTATGAATATTCCATAGTCTCCTCCATTAGTGCTTAAAGATGAGATGCAAAATTTTCAGAAGGAAGTGTCTCAATTGCAGTTGCCTTGCCAGATTTATCTCAGAGCCAGATCAACTGGGTATTAGCACTTTCTTTGCCACCCCTTTCTTTTCAGGTCTCAAGTTTCTAGCTGAATTTTCACTACAAACTGAAGTTCAGTGTTGCCACCCCAGCAAGAAATATATGAGTGCTGTAATACTAACTGTGAAGGACCTCTCAGGCATACGGTCAGTTATTTTGTTTTCATAATGTCATTGAAAAGTATTGAACTTATTACAGATGCTTATAAAATATTATGAAATCTGTCTTTTCTGGACTTTTAATAGCTTCTAAAATTTCATTCTTTATGAAATTTCTGGACTTCTAGTTATTAATTTCTGTTGTGAAAGCTTCTGATTAATATTTGGAGCTCTACAGATTTACACTGCTGTGTGCATTGTATTGGAGACATTCTTCTAAGGGAACCAGACAACATGACTCAATAAATGTAACTTTTATGGCTTATTAGACCATTTTTTATTTTAAAAAGTTCAGAACGGCAAGTATATTGGAAAATGTTAATAAATGAATATTGCTTCATAGTCCTTTGATAGCACTGTCCTAAATATAATTTATAAGACTGAAAAATGGAATTTTACCAGAGTTTGTTTATGTTGTATAAGACTTCCTCAGAGGGTGTTTGGGAGGGATGGATTTTCTGGTACAATTGTCTTAGGGATTTTGCATGCTTGAATATTTTGGGGGAGAGATGGGACTATTTCTGCTTTTTGGATGCACTGGGCTGGCATTCTGGAGGAAGCTCTGCTGGTGGCTGAAGTTCTCCCTACAGAAAGCCACGTCTGGTCCACTTTGTTTGCCTTTGGAAGACCTTTCTCAGACTGTGTAAGAGCCCTGAGCGCATCCTCTCCTGTGGGAGGTTTGGCTACAGAGGCTCAGGACATGCTCAGCAACGGTGCAGGATCTGCATCCTGACCCGTGGGCTGACCCATCCCTGTCCACACAGAGGTGCCTGAGGATCCATAGGGCTTTGGTGGAGGAAGAAAAGGGTATGTTGTGAGAACACCAGGAAAAAAAAACAACCAACCACCAACAACAGAAAATCAAGAAAGCACTGACTTGAACACACTGATACTTACAAGAATGTGGCCAATGTCAATGTGAGTCATGTGCTTGCGGGAGTCCAAGGCCTCATAGTCCTTCTGTAGAGAGTGAATCACAACCTGCACGTGAGTCAACAGGACCTGGTTGTTGTAAAAATGCGAAATGTTTGCACAGGTCTGTAAATTATAAACTATATGAAGCAATGCTTCAGCTCTGCTCTGCTCAGTAAGGTGTCAGCTGGGGCAGTGTGTCAAATGTTGAGCAAATTTTTCCTTTTCAGAGAAAACGCAGACTAGCTGGAGAGAAGTCAAGTGGAGAGCATCAAGAATTATTGGAAGTTTGGAAAAGCCTACCTCACAGGTCATGTGTAGTGTTTAGGGTTTTTTTTTTAATGTAAAAAGCATATTTTGCAAAGAGGAAGGGAATCCTCCATATAAATAGGACAAGAAAAATAGGCTTAGTTGTAATATCAGAGACTTGGGTTACATACTAGAAAAGCCTTCTAGCCACAGAAAAGGAAGAGATGGTCTGAGGAAGTTGTGGAAACATGTGTTAGGGAATGTTCCTAACAACATTTTAAACAGCCAAATGCCAGGAAAGACAATGGGACAAGATGGCCCAGCTTGTGAAAACCTAAACTTGAAGACTTAATTACATTCAAGCAGAAAGAGCAGCCGAGGCACTGGAGTGCAGAGACCATTCCCATGTTTCTGCAAAACCTTCCTATGGTTCCAAAGCTGTTTGTCCCTGTCAGTTCTGAGCTGCAGACATTGGCAGGCCCTGCCACACCAGCTGTCAGTGGAGACGTAGCACAGGTGCGAGGAGCACACTTGGCGTTCCTGCCCTTGGGCAGGGAAGAGCAAGGGACAGGAAGAACCAGAACATGACCCAGCAGCAGCTCTCACCGCCAAGCGCATTGCCAGGGCCTTGGAGGTGCTTCCTGGAGGAGCTGTGCTACTTCGGCAGGGAAACAGGCTCCAGTCTGCCTGGCGCTCCTTCAGGTCATGGTGTGCGCCCCACTATGTTCTGAGCTCTCTGTAGAGTGCTTGGAAGAGGCAGCCGGGATAGACAGACACATCCTACTCCCCCCACAATAATGTATTTCACCTTCTTTGAGAGGGGAGTCACAGAGTTTTTTCCATGCATCATTGGTTTTCCTTGTCACCCTTTATAGTAGCAGGTAGTCCATTTGACCAGCCATACCTTTTCCAGAGCTGTAAGACATGCTATGCAGTAAATATATATACAGAAAGGGCATTAGCCTGAGATTAAATTATTTGCTGTGCAGATCTTAGAGCAGACTTTTAATAATTGGTGTAAACCCCCACATCAGACACTGAACTGATAAGGCTCTCTAGGATTCCTGACACAACTTTCCTCAGCAAATCCATGGGAAAGTCCTGCAGGACAGCAAGAGCTGTGGTGAATGCTTCATAGGAAAAGTTTGTACCTAGGGAACAGATTCATCTGATAAATCTGATTCATCTGATAATTGACTTTAAACAGAAGCCTTGCAGAAGGAAAAATAGTGACTTAGCTGTTCATAAAGTCCAGGGGAAACATGGACAAGTTCCTCATGTTCCCCAGGAAAAACAGAAGGAGCTGCTTTCTTAATACAGCTGTTTTGAAGTAAAGTCAGGGCATGGGAAGGAGAAGCATTTGGAGGTCCATCAGCATTTTTCCGTTAGTTCTGCATTTCTGCTTGCATAAAGGCCTCAGTTTTCCATGTGTGGAACACTGTTTCCATTTGGGTGCAGTTTCTAATTTTATTGTGTTTGCTTTGTATTTCTCCTCTGCTTATCTTTCTACTCTTTTTCCTCATTCTCCTTTTTTTTTTTCCCTAATATTGCTGTTCCACAGTTTCATTCAGCCATCTCAGTCACGCTGGGATGTGAAACGAGTTGGTTAATTGCAGTGCAGTTCCTGGCAGGCAGCAGTCTCTCCCTTGCAAGGGGCTGCTCATATTTGATTTGCTCATTTATGTTCTCAGCAGAGAGGATGAGAAAGGACACAGGACTCCTCACTCTTTAGAGAAATGGTCCATGGAAATGGCTAGAGATGGGCACTGAGGGAAGCCTATGTTACTACATGCTTGTTTTATCTCTTTGGATCACAAACCTGCCAGCCATCTCGCTCTCGTTGGCACAGAACTTGCAGGTGTGTGTGAATGCTCCTATACAAACACAGAAACACGAGCCAAGATTTTCAACAAGTAGGTACTATTTCAGGGTGTTTTAATGCTAGACATTTTAAAGAAGTTGTCCTTTCTGAAACTGGTGAGCTCACAGCTTCCCGAAATGGACCATGATATGGTCCAGTTAGGGAACAGAGAGCACAGAGCAGGTCACTTCGTCTGCCTCCTTCATCACACTCCAGTGTGAATTTCTTACCCTCAGGATAACAGCTAGAACTAAACAGTCACCAGTTCCTGAGCTGTCAGGTTCATGTCTTTTTCTTTCCTTCTTACCTAATTAGGCTGGATTTATTTTTAATGCTCCCTATTACCATCAGCTTCTGACTTCCATCCGTCTACTGCTGAGTACCTGCTGCTCTTGCCAAAGCAAGTGTGTTTCAGCAGCCATCTCAGCTCCCTGAAACTCTCCCCCGCTCTGGGAGACTGTACTTGCCGCCGTTGTCCCTCCTATGAGTTCCATGGCAGCACATGCTGTTTGTCTTGTGCTGTGGTCCAGGGCGAGTAGCTGTTCCTCCTTTCATAACCCATAGCATTGCTGCCTATTACTGATCATTCAGAACAAATTAATTCCTTAATAGTTTAACAGAACAAATTAGCTTAAGAGTAACCTGTTCATTGATGAATATTATGAATATCTGTAGTCTATCACTGAAACAAAATGAAATTTATTATGATTAGCTCTTACTTAAGCGCTGCAGCAAAAATCCGGATTAGTCCAACTGACAAGGTGAGCAGTTTGCTTGTACTCCCACTGCCTAATCTTCTGTTGCTTTTTGTGCAACCACTTGTGCCAAGGACTTGCCAGATTCACATATATTTTGGTTTGCGCTGCTGTAGTGCTGGGGAACACAGTTGTGCTCTGGATTACTCAGCCAGTCGTCGATGGCCTTCAGCTGCTTTAGGTACTACAGCTGCTCAGTATGAAGAGCCACTTTCATTAAACTGTGCAGCACCCTGGAGGACCCAGGTGATTTCAGAGAAAGCAGGAGATTTACCCTCCCAGGCACTTCTTAAATCCAGATAGGTCCTGTCTTCATCCTTGGATACCTACGTACCTTTGTACTGAATTATTAGTGAGCAAGTGATGAATTGTTCTCTGACCTTCTATTTCTTCATTTAGACTGTGTCACCAAACCATAGATTATGTCACTAGGAGACAGCAGATGTAAATCAAATGTCTGCCTGCTCCAGAATATTTAACAAGGGAGGAAATTACTTCCATCCATTAACACAGACAGATTTTTCTGAGGATTTTTTTCTGCCTTCCAAATATGGTTTTAAAATGAGATTTCATCCTCACAGGTCTGCCTGGCAGGTTCCAGTGCACAGGGCACCAGCTCCGTTTGCTTGCAGGACTAGCAAGAACCAGCCTGCCCCTCTGTCTCATGTGCCCCTCTGTCACTTTTTCAAAATGCATTTTAAAATCTATTAAAAATCTATTTAAAAAGAAATTAAAAGAGAAAAAAAATATTTGGATTAAATAGGAGGAAAAGGTTACAGACATCCAAGGTGATCTGGGCACCGCAGGCCCACGGAATGTGGAATTTTTACAGTTTGTGGCAGAACGGGCCTCTCAGTGCAGCAGTGCTTTCTAATGCCTCTTCCTTAGTTCGTCCGCTTAGATTTTTGCATTGCAAAATTAACATTTTTAAAATTTAAATTTAGAATTAGTCTTATTGCCATGTTGTCACTGAGCACTCATTTTTTCTTGTTCAGATTGTTCATGCATTTGAAAAATAGTTCACTAGAAGGCATTTAAATCTCATGTTGAAAACTAGAAGCCTAGAAGGCAAAAACAGAATGTAAACTAGAAAAAATGTTAGCTCATGATTCTGTTTCAATCTCCAGCCTTAATGCAAGATGCATTTATAAGTGCTTTTGCTGAAAACAAACAGGCTCTACCTCTGCAATTACATATTTAAGCTCTGCGCAGAAGATTTGTGTACTGAATTATGAAGCCATACACTCCAGGCAACTAGTCAGAGAGTTATGTGTAATAATTGCAATGGCAACACAAATAAAACATTTTCAAGACCTGTGATATTTGATTAATATTTTCCTCTTTTACAGAGTGAAAAGAGTATTTTGGACTTTAAAAGGAAAATAAGCTAAGGCTTTAATTAGCAGGGCCACAGAGAAAGAAATTAATAACAAGTCTATAGAGAGCAATAAGTATACGCTGAAAAGTTACAGGGAGCCTGACGGCAAGCAGATCATGGGATCTGAAACCCCAAACTTACACCTATGCAGCTGCCAAACGCAACTCTCAAGAAGAAGATGATGCAGTAAAATTCCAACGTGCACCTCCGTGATAACTGGCAGATGTTCTGCTTGAGAAGAACCTAAGGTTTATCCCTTAGTATGGCCATGGAGAATGGATTCGTCTTAAAAAGAGCAGCTGAAGGTGATTTGTGGACTTGCACTGCTGTGTATCTAGAGCAGTGCAACTAGTGAAAAGCAGACACAAGTTGGGGACCCTCATTTTACAGCTGATTTGCACCTGGGCTTGACCCACAGAACTGCATGACTGCAAAGGCTACAGCACAGGGAAGTTAAGGACCATTAAGGTCTTTTCCAGCTAGAAAATGCATGTATGAGGCCAAAGGTAATAAATACTATGAAGATGACCGGGCTGCTCCCCCATCTTAACATCTTCTCATTGGTCTGCTACCTCTCCTGTCACAGCTTCTTCATGTGTTGCAGTAGCCTCTTACAGGATGCTGCATGATAGCAGTATCAGCCCGTTAGCCAGGAAAAGCCCCAGCACTGTCCACACATTCCCTCAAAGTAAATTCATTTGAAAAGGAAATGAAAAACAAGGCAGTGGTGGAGTGTCTTAGCATGGCAAGCTCACTATTCGCAGCCAAATGTGATTTCTGAGGTGGTGGCTGCTTCAAAGAGGTGCACAGTGAGGTGGATTAGGAACTGGCTGGATGGCAGACCTCAGAGGGTGGCGATCAGTGGTGCAGAGTCTAGTTGGAGGCCTGTAGCTAGCGGGGTCCCCCAGGGGTCAGTCCTTGGTCCAGTCCTGTTCAATTTATTCATCAATGACCTGGATGAAGGCACAGAGTGCTCCCTCAGCAAGTTTGCTGATGATACCAAACTGGGAGGAGTAGCCGATACCCCAGAGGGCTGCGCTGCCATCCAGAGGGACCGGGACAGACTGGACAACTGGGCGGTGAAAAACCTCATGCAATTCAACAAGGCCAAGTGCAGGTCCTGCACCTGGGGAGGAATAACCCCAGACACCAGTACAGGCTGGGGACTGACCTTCTGGAGAGCAGCTCTGCAGAGAAAGACCTGGGCGTCATGGTGGGCGACAAGGTGACCATGAGGCAGCAGTGTGCCCTTGTGGCCAAGAAGGCCAATAGGATCCTGGGGTGCATTAAGAAGAGCATCTCCAGCAGGTCGAGGGAGGTGATCCTGCCCCTCTACTCAGCCCTGGTGAGGCCACATCTGGAGTATTGTGTCCAGTTCTGGGCTCCACAGTACAAGAGGGATGTGGAGCTGCTGGAGAGAGTCCAGCGCAGGGCCACAAGGATGATCAGGGGCCTGGAACATCTGCCCTATGAGGAGAGGCTGAGGGAGCTGGGCCTGTTCAGCCTGGAGAAGAGAAGGCTGAGAGGGCATCTGATCAGTGTCTATAAGTACCTCAAGGGAGGGAGTGAGGAGGATGGGGCCGGCCTCTTTTCACTGGTGGCCACTGACAGAACTAGAGGTAATGACCACGAACTGAAACACCAGAAGTTCCACAGGAACTTAAGGAAAAAATTCTTAATGGTGAGGGTGACAGAGCACTGGAACAGGCTGCCCAGAGAGGTTGTGGAGTCTCCTGCTCTGGAGATCTTCAAAACCCGCTTGGATGCAGTCCTGTGCCACGTGCTCTAGGTGACCCTGTGTGTGCAGGGGGGTTGGACTAGATGACCTCTAGAGGTCCCTTCCAACCTTAAGCATTCTGTGATTCTATGATTCAGAGGGTTGCTTCACTCATAGACAAGCAGCCTCTGCTGCGCCTCTGCTTCCCTCAGGCAGCACTTCTGAAGGTAAGAGCAGGTGCGGGTAAGAGCAGGTTTTGGGGATGTCTGCTGATAGCACAAAAATGCAGAGAAACTGCTGTCCAATCAAAACAGGTAGGAAAAAAAACAGGGAGGCCACCCAAAACGGAGACACGTCAGAAAGATCAAAAGCAATGTTGCATCTGCTAAGAAAAACTCCCACGCTGACCATCTCCAGTCCCTCCCGATCAGCAACCTGCTGTCAAGGCAAAGGCAGCACCGCAGGCTGCGATGCTTGAGCAGAAATGGGCACTGCACGAGGAGCAATGGGGGTCACACCAAAATGCTGCATTTTTCTTTTCCTGACAATGAGGCCTTGGCTACCTGCAATGGCAGCAGAGCTCGTGCCTCGGAGCGGGTGCAGGAGCTGGTTGCCTCAGCGCGCTGTCTGCGCCTGCTCCCCGCCCTGGACAAGGCAAGGGGACGAACAAGCAACTGCAAACACGTGTGCAGGGTGTGCGTGGGTGAGCAGGTGAAGCAACACGCAGGAAGGATGTATGAGGACAGAGTACAAACGTGTGTGCTGCACCTTTTCCTGCAGCCTGCAAGACTACGTCCTTCCTCTTGAATCTGGGTAGAAGATTCCTTCCTCTTGATTCTTCATAGAAATGACCTCTAGTAGCAGGTCTTCACATTTTCATTCTGATGCCACCTGGCATCTTTCCTTGTAAAACAAATGTTAAGAACCTTTCCACTAGAATATTATGTGTGTTGCTAATGTACCACTGTGGTGATCCTCAGATGAAAAATGTGCCTGGAAATGCAAGAGGTGCCTTGTCATGCTCTGTTATGTTCTCCTCAGTCTTCATTTTCTGTTTTCGTGTGGCACAAGATGACATGTTACAATTCGTCTGTCACTCTCACCTTTGGAAAAGTGGCCAGAATGAGGTGATAAAGCTGTCTCACTCTGGTTGAATGTGTGGTTATAAAATGACAGAAGTCTTGAATACAACATGAGTCACCAGTTTGTCTTAGAGGTGCTGACTTTTAAATGCTGGCAGCACTCAGAAACTTGGCATATTATCAGTATGAGCGATTTTTAATTTCACAGGACATTTCTTTTGGTGTTACCAGGGGATTTTATTTTATCTTCATCTTCCCTTTTTGTTGACACAGCAGGAGTTATTTCTCGTTGGGCTCTCTTCATCAGTTATCTCCCTGCGACCGCCTGTGGGCAAAGACCAGCACTTATGTGACCAGGTACCTATGTGCATTCAGGTACAAATAAATATTGAGCTTACCAACATGATGAAAGCTGCAGATTCATTACACTCCCATAGCTTGTATGGTGTTTAGGTGAGTTTAAAAATAGGTTTCAGCTCAATTCAGCTTTTCTTTGCAGAATCTGGGGCACAGCTGCTTGGCCGGCGTGCGCTGCCCAAACAAAGGTCTCCTTCTGCTCTGAGCAGCCTCGGGGGAGGCCGCTGCTGTGTCTACCTGCCCTGGCAGCACTGCCCCAAAACTGGGATTTGGCCTAAATCACCGAGGGCTCAATAATAAAGGCTAGATCCTGCAGATTTAATAGTGGCAGCAGAGCATATTCAGACCTTTCAGAGAAGTGAAGGGGGCAGAATTAATTCCCCAGACACTGTCTTTTTTTTTTTTTTTTTTGGCTCAGCAGTAGCCAAAGCTCCAAATTGTGCTGCCAGAAGTGGATTAGGTTAATTCCAACAGATGCAACTTTGCGCTGTTACTCTCCTTCCATTTTTTAAACATGTGTTACAATAAAAATATAAAATTTTTCCTGGTATAACCTAACATCAAGATCGATAGAGCACTTTCCTAAACTGATCCTGTTTTAGAATTAGACATCAGTGATCTTTCTTTTCTTTCCTTTGTGGATATTAACACAGTCATATCCGTAATTGAACTCCGTGGTAGCCAAAGCTATAAAGTCATATATACTTATGTGAAATCCTGCCTTTACACAGTATCCAATCTCACTAAGAATGAAGCTCAAAGATGCACATTGAGATCAAAATTCATGCTGCCTGAAACTGGAAAAAAAAATCACTTACATACAGAGCTTCCTGCTGGTTCCCTCCATATACCTACCTTTGTGCATATAGAAATTCATTTTTTTCTTATCCCACTCATTTTGCAGACAAATTGTTCAGTTCGCTGCTTTGATAAAGGCTGTGTAAAACACTCTAATAATTCCCCAAAGGCTCAACACAGTGCATACTTTGGCAGTTTTTTAAAAAAGCCTTCAGTTTACTCAAAGATCACAGATTTGCCTATATTTGTTGTGAAATCCAGGTGGGAAAAAAAATCTAATAATTCTTGGCATTTAATATGAAAATTCTAACTCTGACTCATAAGGTAAAGAAATCTAATGTCCTTACATAAGCAAGATATGAAAATTTGTCTCTAGAAATAATGACTTTATTGCAATATTTGTCTTGCGTGGATGGAAGCCTGTTTTAGAAGAAACCTGTGGGAAATGATCATGTATTTCACCTGCCTTTTGTACACTGTAGGAGAGACCAGTGGTGCAGTAAGAAATACATTTGCTAAGTGTCTTTCTTACATATAAGAAATCAGTAATTTAATGCATTAATCACTAGAGGGCAATTATAGACCTTAATTTAGAAGGCATTAGACGTTCACCATAGATAACCTTCTGTGGCTCTTAGAATTTCATAGGCTGAGTTCATTACAACTGGCAAATGTCATTTGCACAAGCAGCACACAAAAGGGCCTGTTCTTTGGCTGGAAGCATATTTCTTCAGTATTAAAACAGCTCCATTAAATATATGAGAGAACACCTGTTCGGACCTTATTTCAATAAAGATTATATCATGGTTTCATTTATAAGTGGCTTATAAAGACTGTACGTTATTAATATATTTTATAAGCATGTTGAAAACCGAATGGTATATATTGGAAATGTTACAAGTACATCAGTAGAAGGCATCGTAGCTGGTGATAAACCACAGCAATAATCAGTCTATTAACCTGCTGAAGTCCTTGTCAAAATATTTGTGAAACAAATTACTATTTCTTACAAAATCTGTTAAAAATTTATTGGCCTTATACAAATAAACATTCATGTAAGGTATTTTCTTGAAATTAATAACTTTTTAAAAAGAGGCATGTCACTGCTTAAGTTCAAGAAGCACCATCAATCTAGGACACACAGTAAAATTCCCCAAGTTCTTGCTCAGAATTTTTTGGTGGTTTCATGCAAACGGTGAGAAGAACATCTTGTCTTTTGCTCTCTTTCCTCCTAATCCTTCACCGTGCCAATGGAAACCCACTGACAGAGTTTAGCACTGCCCAACTTGAGCTCAGGAAAAACTGCAGGCACCAGCACTTGCACGTGAACCTGCCTGGATAAAGTTTTTTCTAAAACTTTCCTTTTAGAAGACACAAGTTTTCATTTACAGACACAACTTGCGAGCTACACAACACCCTCAGACGGCTGCGTAGATGTTCTAGGGTCTTGCTTCAGTAACTTTCATACAAAATATCTCTGCCTCCCGTGTCCTGATAGGGAGGAACAGCTAGACATCAAAACTAACAGAATACACCAGAAAAATAGGTGTTTGTCTCAGCAGGCTACATCAAGGGAATCCTACATGAAGTGTCTAGATGTAAAGGATTTTTTGCACTGCTTTATTTCCGTCTGATTTCTTATGTTTAAAGTGTTTCAAATTTATGTCCCCATACACAGGTCCTGTTTTCAGAGGCCACGGAAGTATTGCTTCAGTGTTGGAGCATGCTGCAATCTCTCAGTTGACTTAACCTAAATAGTATATATTGCAGACAACCAAAGAGCTGCATTAGTATTTAACCAGGTATACATATATGTGCAATTACTTACAGCAAGTGCCTTTTAAGTACCTTATATAGATGTGATATAAACAGTAGTACTTAAAAGCACATAACTCATATTAGCGTGAGGATATGCACGTTGGTGTCATCTCTGGCCAAATTAATTTCAGATAAAATAGAGTAAGAACATCCTAGGTCGATATCCCTATGGGCTGGTGGCTACAGAGATGGAAGGGGACACTGGGGATAGAGGCAGAGGTGAGGGAATCGTGACAAGAACCTCAGTTCTGCATCTCCAGCTACCCACATATGGTCATGCTCTGCTTAACATATTGCAGACCCCATGCTTTAGGCAGTCATCTATGTATGTATGATGCAGCTATGAGCAGGCAGAAGGCTGCTAGAGAGGTAGGTGCTGCAGGGCTGACCAATGCAAAGCCCAAGACTGGTCACTGCTTCAAATAGCACCAACTTCCAGATGATATTTAAATACAAAAGGAAAAAATGATCATAATTTCTGAAGTTAAAAACATCTCTTTTTCTTTCTTCTTCTTTTTTTTTTTAAGTTCTTTTTCATTCCTGGATTCCTCTTCATAAGAATTACAGTGACAGGGAAATAAATCACTTCAGCTACAGAACTATCGTTCAATCTTATGTTCTTTAGTAGGGCTAAGTATAGTAGTTAATATAAAGCAGGGTAGAAAATAGAACAGAGTGACCATTAGAAACAGGATAAGAATGTGAGCAGAGGATTAGCAGTTTAGGGTTGGCTTTAGTCAGATTAAGTAGACATTAGAGGGTCAGTAACACTAGAGATGAGGCAGAGATCAAGTGGGTCTTTCCCCTGCAAAAGAGCAGAAGAAAAAGTTTAATCACCCCATAGCCAGCAAACACAATTTTTACATCATTTAGATGGAGTTAAATGGGTGTGATGATCTCACATAAACCCAAATGCTTGTACAGAACCAGGCAGTAAGCACCCTGAGTGTGCTCCTCAGCCCTCTTTCTGCTTGCAGTTGCCAAACCCCTGCCTTGACATCTAGTGGCTGATCGTGGAAAAATTAGGCTGTTTTTCGGCCCAGTTAGGGAATTCAGTTGTATGGGTTTCTTCCTGACAGACTTTGCCTGTCTTCCTCTCTTTTCATCTTTCTGCTTTTATTTTACAGCAGCAGAAGCGCCACTGCTGTGGGTCAGGAACCAAAGCTGAAGCCCTGGTGCCTCTGAACTGCACAGACCAGCATCTTTGAGGCTGATCCGATGAAATCGCGACCTCACTGCGAACACCCGGGGCCAGCAACCTGCCCTACATCCCTCAAAGAATGAGCCCGTTTACACGAGCCGACGTTCTGGAAATGTTTCCTTACTTCGGCTACCACAAACTCGCCCGGCTATTTCGAGGTGCACTCAAACAAAAGGGGGTCAGCGTGACACAACGCCGAAGGGCTCTGCTCTTGCAGCCGCAGGGCTGGCTGTGAGAGTCGCTCCTCGTAACCGCAGCAGCCGGCGCGTCCAGCGACCGGGAAACGCCACACGGCCGCGGGGCCGTTGACACCGCGAGCGGGCGGGGCCGTTGCGCGGCCGTTAACGGCCTCTCCGCCCCGGGGCGGAGTCGCCCTCAGCGCTGCGCGCCGTGGAGCGGGGAGCGGCGGCGCCTCGCACCGCGCCGAGCCGGGCCGGGCCGAGCCCGGCCGAGGTGAGCGCGGGGCGGCGGGGCTCGCGTGATCCCACCGGCTGCCAGGGGCTGCCCCGCGGCGCGGCCGGGCAGGTGGCGACGTGCGGCTGCTTCGCCTTCCCTCCCTACCTCAGCCTGCCTGGAGCCTGCCAGCAACGTTGGGGATACCCGCGTTGCATTTCACATTTTTCAAAAGAAATGGGCTCATTAGCGTTACTTTCCCCGCCTCCTCCCCCCCCGCCCGAGGTAGTCATGGATTGTCATGCCTGTGTTAAAAGACAAATAGATACCCAAAGTTCCTAAAAGGTGCTTAAGGCTACTGTTTTCTTTTAAAACCGTGGCAAGTTGCTGCTTTCATGCTGTGGCGCATTGTGAGGAGCACTCGCTCAGGTCATGGGTGCATTCGTTCAACTCCATCCTCTGCCTGAGGGCACATCCGAGGTGCGTGCTGCTATCCTGGCAGGCTGCACCCTTCCTGTTGGGGCCTCTCTGCTGTGTGAGAACTAAAATTCATTACGACAGAGAGGCAGGAGCTAGTCCTTGCTGGGGGGAGGACAGGTAAGGCCCTGGGTGCTTCTCCAAGGACTGTTACTGTGTTGAACACGTCCACAGACAGATTACCAAAAGTCATGGCTAGAGCAGCTCTCCTCCCTCACCGTCCTTGACCCCCGTGCTACGCATGTTCCTCTAAGCAGGAACTTACACCTTTTACTCTGTGAATCTTAAGTGTCCTTTGTGGAAGTGGCAGGCTTGTATTGGGAGTGGGCAGAGTGCCCCAGCACTCCAAAATAGGCAGTGCTTTTATGGCATGTGCTGGAGATAAGAGTTTGGACTGCAGTGTGCAGAAGATGGGATTGAGTACAGCAGTTTCATACAACATGTAAATGTGCCGAACAAAGAGGTTACCATCTTTCTCTCAAGAAACTACCATTCTTTCTCCTTCTTTTGTTGAGAAAAAGGGAAGAGATCAAGCAGGTGAGGAATATTGGTCCTGGTTGGTAAGGAAGCACTTGGTTGTTATCTTAGGGCTGGCGTAGGGCAGAATTTGAAGTATAACCTGCACTGGGATTTCCCTTAACGGCTGACCTAGTGTGTAAGACTGTAGATCTTGTAAGGATTTGGAAACCAGGGATGTACCTTTCCGTATGGCTCCCAGCTTAATTGCCCATCACATGTCGGTTGACCTGTGTGACAGCTACTCTTCTCGGCTGCACTGGGAACATCTTGTACAAGGACGGTCAGCAGATAAGCTCTGGAGCTGGCACGCATATGTGTGGCTCTCTGAACCTCAGACCTAAGATACTGTGAGCCGGCAAAACAGCTAACACACAGTGGCCATTTCAGTAAAGCTAATTGCTTTTCTGTCTTGTTTGCTTGTTATGGCTCCTTTGCACAACAGATTAGACACTGCAAACTTTTCAGCTGCATTTGGGAACACTGATTTTTCACATGTGTCCGTTGGCAAGTTAGAGCTAATGGAGCAGGTTTCTATCATCCCTCGTGTGCAGGGCAGATCATCTGTCTGGGTCTCTTCCATGCTAACATCATGGTTCTTCTGCCGCTGGGGATTTGTGCCTCATTATCTTCCGAGTGCTTTTTAAAACCATGTATGAAGCTCCTTTTCACATTTTTTTCCTGTTACTTGCAAAAGCAAACATCTCTGCTGTCAATTGTCTCTTCAGACTCTACATACTTAGACATATGTCGCCATAGTCTTTTAGTAGTTCCTTAATAAATAATGTGCCTGTACGGGGCCCCAGGAGAGAAAGCGTGGCAAGCTTGCCGTTTCCCTCCCGCCAGCCGTTCAGTCACATTTGCTGACTTCTGCTAACAGCACTGCTGCTTTATGCCTGACCCCTGGGGCACTGGCATGACAGTACTGATTAGCTATATTAAAAGATTGGCTTTTTAGCTGTGCAGGAACTCTGCTAGTGACCCCAGGAGTTACAGCTCTTTCCCTCTTGCTCGCTCTTGCTCCCTCAAGAATATCTCATCTGTGTGCAAAAGCTGGCCTCTGGTAAGCCAAGCACTGCAACCTCCAACTAGGCTGCTGGTTTCGAGAGGTTTTCCCTAGTGTGCCTTTGATCTTTTCCACACCAGAGTTTTAATCCTGACTGCTTTTAGTTATCCTTGTGAGCAGAAAGAAGGACCTTTTGTACCTGGGCTAAATGCCACATTGTAAAAAACACAGTCTGAAACAATAGTTGTTTTTTTTTTAAGTTTCACCATCACAAAATGAGGGAAATGCTGCTTCCTTCAAGTGGCAGCTAGTCTAGACCAGACACTTAACCACATGACAGTTTGCAAAGGGAGAACAGTCAGCATGGATTCCGGGTGAGGGGCAAGAGTGTCTCAGCGGCCATCGTTGCTTTGGTAGCTTTGTACGGCTTTTAACAAGTGTCTCAACTAGGAAACAACCACAGCAGCAAACTGTAAAAACAGGGATCCTAACTATCCGCCCTGAAGCCTTGAGAAGAGCATTTCCTTAGGACCTGCAGGTGCATAAGAGACTTGAGACTCTTTTCACATCTGTGGTTGAGGCTCTCAGCATTCATCAGTCTTTATCAGCACAATGATGATGGATGGGACCCGGGCCACTGCTGGCAGATGGACCAGTGCCCGGTGGTGAGGCCTTTAACCGGACTAACCGGCCTTGCTGGCTGCTCCTGCAGCAGAGAGAGCCGCTTCCTAGGAGGGAGGCACTAAATGCTGCACGCACTAAAATCAACTGGGCTGGGACTGTTCCAGCCCAGGGGCCTGTCAGGCTTTCTCCTGTTCCCCTATAGAAGCAGTCCAGAGTCTTTTTAGTCATGTAGATGTTACTTTATTTCCCAGCCTTTAGAGACTACTTTGTTTTAAATATCTACAATAATATAAGAACATGGGGATCATACTGCCGTTAAAGCATGGGTGTCCTCATATTATCATACAGCCTGAGGGCATATCGAAACAAATCTAAATGATGAACAGGATCTAGGTAATTAGATCCCATATGTAACTTCTGATTTCTCAATCCAGTTGCTTTTGCAAGCGTTGAGTATTTACACAGAAGACTCAATGCAATTCAAATCAGGTAGGTGCTGTGTAGCCACAGCAAGTGACACTCCCTACCATGTAACAGCTCCCTTAGAGGAAATCAGAAACAGAACTGTAACTCATGCAGCAAGTCAGAACTGTGAAAATATTCATTAGCCCCACAACATGGCCATGACACATCATTGTCCATGGTCTGTCCTCGGTTTTTCCATGCTTTCTGGCCTATATGAGGAGCTGGAGGTATTTTTCTGACTGTGCAGAAAGCTTTGGTCTTTCTGTTGCATACAGACCAAATATGCAGGTGGAAAGAAGAGAGAAGCAGTGGGTGATACTAATGCAGAGCTTAAACATCCTTTATATGCAAGCTTGCTTGGTCCATGCCTAAGCTGCAGTACGGTCAAAATAAGAAAAGTGGGCAGAAAAGGTCTGAAGCAGAAACGATGGAGATAACTGACGTTATTGTTGCCATCTGAAATCTCTGTTTAGGATTAGAAAGACAAACTCTCACGTAAACTCCTGTGGCATTTCTGGGCTCGCCCAGTGTTCTTGTCCCTCACTGGTAAACAGCATGAGACCATTTCAGCCCTAAGTGCCAACAACTTATATGTGTGTTTTGTCATACCTTACAGCTCAGCAGTTTCCTGTTACTGTGTCCAAGCTTTAACGAACTGTTTTCTCTGCCATTCCCCTTTTCCTGGAGCTGTTCCAAGCAATAACGTTATGTTCCAAAAGGTCCTTGGCTGAAGCACTAATGGCCAAGGATCAGTTATAAATGCACAAATAAATGTTTAAATGCTCTTTAAACTCTAGTACAATCAGAATTTCCTAACATTTGTTCTGAAAACTAAACTGGGTTAGAAAGAGGTAAGAGAAGAAAGAATTGGGATTTCTTTGACTTTGTCATCATTCTTCCGGAATTCATGGACTGAATCAGAATCTTTTGACTTTGGGAGCCTAGTTTGTTTATACTGAATCAGGCTTATCTTGTAGCTAAGCAAAATGTCCTCACCCACTCATAGCTTCCAGACTCCTCCTGCTATTTTTTCCCCTTTCTCAGGGGTTCTTTCCTGCCCATATGCTTTGCATCTGCATCCGATTTTATTATTGGTTATCTTGGTGTATGTCAGTGCTGCACTTTGCCAGCTTCTGGCAGGAAGGTCTGTAACTAACTCCTCTAGGAATCACTTGATCCCTTGCCCCAAAATGATTTAACTGATTGTTGTTTCTGCTCTGGGAAGAACATGCTGCATCCAATAATGTAGGATTCTCTGTTTGCACAGAGACACTATATGCTAGAACAATTTCGTTCTATGATTGTAACTACTTCAAACTGGAATCAGAAGCTCTACGTGGCCAGGAACTCCAGTTTATTACATCTTAATTGTACTTATGTCTCTACAGTATTAGGCAGGATAATTATGCTAGTGAAAGTAAGAGGAAGGCAGAAATTGTAACAGATGTGTATATATATAAGCACCAAAAATCAGAAGTGATAGATTTAAAATAATATGACCTTTACATTGAAACATTTACTGATGATAAGATTCAAAATTGGAGAATTATTGCAAATCTTAGAATTGGCCAGAAGCATAAGTGTTGCTCCATGCTGCTTAGAAACCTGTTAATAGAAACTGTACAAGCCCTGGAGTTTTGCTTAAATGAGCAGAAAACAACTTCTATTATGTTCGCTTGACATGGGGACATGTACATGTGGAAGTTGGCTTAAATATCATATGAAAACCTTCATAAGCGAAGTGGTACACTGATGTTGAAACCAGTGGGCAGATCAAATGGTCAAATTTTAAGCTAACTCAGTGTAACTGCATGCACAAAGCCATCTCACTGTAGGAAAAAACATCATATGAGACCATTAAGATGGTCCCTCTCTATCTCTTTAGTGCACAGTGCATTTGCATATGGAGAGGAAGAGAAGAGGAATATTTTTCATGCACTGATTTTACAGGCAAGAAATTCATTCCAAAATTGTTTGAACCTTTCTTTCATTCCTCCCTTTCTCTGGGGAGATTTTTGTGCTGTCTCTGATAAATAATTCTGCAAACAGCCACCATGAAAGCAGCACTCATGCGGCCTTCAAGGGAGCTTTCACGTCCTGCTGTTCCAACAGCAAGGCTTTTGGCTTTGGAGCTGGGTGGGAGGGGGCTTACAACTTGGCTAGAGAAATATGGTTTTTTTTTTCCTCCTGTAGGCTTGCTGTAAGTGGAGATGAGATTTACACACACTTGTCAAAAGATACTGCTGCTTTTATAGATGCACATGTGTGCACACGTACCTAGACCCTATGATTCAGGGACCCGCACAAAATGGTAAAATGGCTCTCATGAAAGTTAGCACAAGCAAACTACTTGCATTCCTTTTTCCTTGTGCAATGAAAAGTCCACCAGCTTTACCTCTGTCTTGTCTTTTTTTTTTTTTTTTAATTTGCCAGCCACATCCTGAATGCCTGAATAACCATTATTCATGTATTCATGTTCACAGAATTATTCCAAGTAACCTGTTCCAGAGGTGGGTGCACAGTTCCTCTGCTCAGTTGAACTGGCATGGGCTTGTTCTTATTTGGCTTACATTGAATGGCATACACAGCAGAGGCTGCTAAGGAGAGTGGACACGCTGCTGAAAGCTGATTCAGCACCAGACCACTCCTGAGAACGCTGAATTTCCTTGCATGTCACATTGCTAAATAAATAAATAAATAAAGTAAATAAATATTCTCAGCCATCAGCAAGGATGAATATGGTATAAGTAGCCTACTCTTTCTTCTTTGACCTCCAGAGAATTTTTTTGGGGAGCTTGGAAAAGAGAATGGCAAGTGTTTTGCCACTCTCCATGGGAGTAGGTGTTGCTTTTGGCTTCTTTCCTGGATTGTCCTCACAGCTGTAGTTTCAGTATGTCAGCTCACTGATACTATCTGCAGGTATCCCAAGGTACGAACAGCGGTACCAACCTGGACAGGAACTACAGCATCTCCCCATCAAGACTGTTAATTACCTACATTTTTTTACTGGTGTGGTTGAAGGCTTCTACCTAATTAAAACGAAGTCAATATAACATGTTCTTTTTTTCCCTTAAAAAAAAAAAAAGAAAAAAAAATTGGTGTAACAGCACAGGTCAGTTCCAGACTGCTCAAAACAAGTGGATCTCCTTTTATTCATTCAGAAGCAAATTCTCCAAGCAGCCTGAGACCTGAGCTAGAATATTTGTACTCTGTATGCATATGCTTGCTGTCTTTAGATCTAGGTTAAAATGTCCATCTTCCAGTATAAAAATTCTTTACTTTGATCTGAAACATGAAACATATTCTGCTTAGAACTTAGTATTGCAAAAGCTTTTCCTCCCTTTTTCCTCCTTTTCCTATTTCTCTCCTTCCCTTTCTCACTTCCTCTTTCTGACAGCACCACAGTAGAGTGAAACAAAATCACATATACTGAGCTCTACATTTCAGCAAATGTAGTTTTTTCATAGAAATGTGAATTTACATCACATAATTAGTGACCACAAGCATGAACTCTTGCAGCACTGATTTAGGCTGCAGCATTTTCCTTAGCCCTGTTTGTGCCTACACCCTCAAAGATGTTTTACCACCTTTTTTGAGAGCAGTTTTACTTTGCAGGGTTCATCTCAGAGTCATGGAGCCCCGGATGAAGTTCCTCTCTTTAAAATTCATGGCTAAGTTAGGCAGTGCTCCGGCAGAGCAATCTGAATTCCAACCAGCTTCACTGGTTACCCTCACAAGGAGAGGGCTCAGGGAAAGACTATGCTGCTGCCTGCTCTGTGGAGGTGGTTGGAATAGTGCTTGTAGTCCAAACAGTGGAAGCCTGTTTGGATAACTGATTAAGGCATGATTTTTAAGCTAATATTCTAGTGTCAGTTCAGAGATGTAAATTAAAAAGCTAGGCCAAGATTTTCATGCTTAACTGATAGGATTTGTTGCTCACCCTGAGATACATAAAGGAGGATTATGGGATTATTAGATGCTCAAATCTCTTCGGAACCCATCGTCCGCGCAGCCAGACTACCAACTGCCCATTAGACTTTAAGAGAAAAATACATTCCAAAATCACTAGTCATTTTTAGTGTGACATTTGTGTTTTATTCTAAATAACCTTATTGGGTAGATAGTTAATTTCATAATTAATTGCTACTGTCTTCACTTTTTTCTTTTCATACAGATTAATGATGTTACATCAGCAACTAGTACTTGTCTTTGGAATATCTCTAGCTAGAGATATCTATGCATCTAGAAGCTGTTATTCAGAAGGCCAGATTTCCCTGTATCATTTCTGCAACCTCACTGATGTTCCATTTGTGCCAAAGGATACTGTGAAGCTTTTGCTAAGTTTCAACTACATCACACAAGTGAATGCAACTTCATTCCCACTGCTAGAGCACTTGTTGCTGTTGGAAATTGGAGCACAGTATATCTTTCCTGTTACCATAGGAAAAGCAGCTTTCAGGAACCTGCCAAATCTCCGTGTCTTAGATTTAGGTTCCAATAAGATTCTTCAACTGGATCTTGATGCTTTTGTGGCTCTGCCAAATCTGACTGTACTCCGACTGTTCTACAATAATCTGGGAAACTCCATCCTGACAGAACGCTACTTTCAAGATTTGAGGTCCTTAGAAGAATTGGATCTTTTGGGGAACCAAATCACAAAACTTCATCCTCATCCCTTATTTTGTAACCTAACGGTCTTGAAAAGTGTGAACCTGAAATTCAACAAGATATCCAACCTGTGTGAAAGCAATCTCACAAGCTTCCAAGGAAAAACATTTTTATTTTTTAGCCTCAATTCTAATATGTTATATCTTACAAGTCAAATGGCCTGGGCCAAATGCCCAAATCCTTTCAGAAACATTACATTGAACTCACTGGATCTTGGTTTCAGTGGTTGGAGCACAGAGGAAGTACAGTATTTCTGTACAGCCATAAAAGGGACTCAAATCAGTTCTTTAAAACTGAGTCCTCATACAATGGGTTCAGGATTTGGCTTTGATAACTTAAAAAATCCAGATGAAAATACATTTACAGGTCTAGCAGGAAGTGGTGTTCGCTTGCTTGACATCTCACATGGTTACATTTTCTCTCTCAATTCTTTAATATTTCAAAGCCTTCGTAATTTGGAAATTTTAAACCTTTACAGAAACAAGATAAATCAGATCCAAAGGCGAGCATTTTATGGCTTGGAAAACCTAAAAACTCTCAATCTCTCAGATAATCTCTTAGGTGAGTTGTATGATTATACTTTTGAGGATCTGCATAGTGTAATGTACATTGATTTACAGCAAAACCATATTGGGATGATTGGTCAAAACTCATTCAGTAGTTTAGTAAATCTGGAAATAATTGATCTTCGAGACAATGCCATTAAAAATCTACCTTCTTTTCCAAGTCTGACCACTGCTTTTTTAGGTGACAATAAGCTAATGTCTGTAGCAGACAGTGCAATAGTTGCAACATATCTTGATTTAGAAAGAAATTGGTTGACAAACCTGGGTGATCTGTATATTCTTTACCAAGTTCCAGGCTTGCAGTATATCTTCTTAAAACAGAATCGCTTTTCTTACTGTGTGAAAAGAGCAAATGTTATAGAAAACAATCAGATAATCTATATAGATCTAGGAGAAAATATGCTACAGCTTGTGTGGGAGAGACATGTGTGTTTGGATGTGTTCAGGGCACTCTCCAAACTGCAGGTTCTACATCTGAATAACAATTACCTCAGTGCTCTTCCACAAGAGGCTTTTAGAGGTCTAACATCTCTAAGGAGACTTAATCTAGCTTCCAATCTATTGTCTCATCTGTCTCCTGGGGTTTTTCCACAAAGCCTAAAAATCCTAAACTTGACTGGAAACCAGCTTTTCTCCCCTGAGCCTGAAGTCTTTATGACTTTGAGTATCCTGGATATAACACACAATAACTATGTCTGTGATTGTACTTTGAAGAACCTTTTACTGTGGCTGAATGAAACCAATGTCACCCTTGCTGGCTCAGACGCTGACAGGTACTGTGTGTACCCACCTGCTTTTGCTCGGGTTCCTCTCTCTTCTCTGCTCTATGATGGTTGCGAGGAAGATGAACTCCAGCAGTCTCTCAGGCTCTCAGTATTCATCTTCACCTCTGTCACCCTGGTAATGTTTCAGATGGCGGTCATCATTTTTACTCGCTGTCGGGGGATTTGTTTTGTCTGGTATAAAACTGTCACAAGAACTTTGATAGACAGCCATCAACAAGCAACTGACACAAGTGAGTATAGATACGATGCATATTTGTGCTACAGCAGAAATGACTTTGAATGGGTCCAGCATGCTTTACTTAAACGCCTGGATGCACAATATTTTGGCAAAAACAGATTTACTTTGTGCTTTGAGGAAAGAGATTTCTTGCCTGGAGAAGACCATATCAACAATATTCGTGATGCCATTTGGAACAGCAGGAAAACAATTTGCATTGTGACAAGGCAGTTTCTCAAAGATGGGTGGTGTGTGGAAGCCTTTAATTTTGCCCAGAGCAGGTACTTTTCTGATCTGAAAGATGTCCTTATCATGGTAGTGGTTGGGTCGCTGTCCCAGTATCAACTGAGGAAACACAAGCCAATTCGAAACTTCCTGCAAAGGAGTCGGTATTTGCGGTGGCCTGAAGACTATCAAGATGTAGATTGGTTTTTAGATAGCCTTTCCAGCCAAATTATGAAAGAAAAAAAAGTGCAAAGGAAAGCCAGTGATATAGAGCTGCAGGCTGTAGCAGCAGTCTCCCGCTGATGCTGTATGGGTTGCTGCTTTTCCAAACCAGCTGTGCTATGGGAGGAAGAAACACAAGTTTCTTCAGCTTTCCTTCCAAAAGGAGGTAGAAATGCAACCGTTTTGGTTTAGATATTAAGAAACATGCAGATTGAAAGAAACCTGCAAATACAAGAAAGTGCAATTATTTTATGGACTATGAGACTTTTTCAGAGGGATCAAATGAATCATGGATGCTTCGCATTTTGTATTTGTCAGCTTGAGAAACTTTAATGAAAAACTTGGCAGCACCAGGATATGCTCTCCTGTGTGGCCCAGCCTGCTCGCAGGTCCATGGGTTACTTTCTCCTGTGCTTTCTGACCTCTGTAATTTTCATGCCCTGTTCCAAAGAACCACCAGTCTTTCCCAGCTTTACCCTTGAACACAGGTTTTGTTTACTTCCTTACCCCTCATTTAGCCTAGTTCAACTGGAACAGAGGGGTTTTGCTGCCGGCTCTCGCAGGATGCAGCAGCCGTGTGGGACAGCGGCGAGCACCAAACTACCTCAGCAGCCAAGAGCGCCGCACGCCCTGTTGAAATAGTTTTCTGGCATCTGGTGCCTTAGCCTTCCTCTAAAACTTGTGCCACTGCTTTGCCCAGGTACGTATCTTCGGGGAGCTGATGAGGGTCATTGTAATAGAAGTCTGACTCAGTGTGCACTGCTATAAAGTCTGCGCCCTTTATTTTGGCTGTAGCGTGTTCGTCGAGTGATTCGAAAACGGGTGAACCCGTGGCTGCTCTGAATGTGGCCCTACATATGATTTGTTCTGCTGTAACTCCTGCAGTAAAATATCCCTGCCCTCTCAGTGTGTGTAGTCATTCAGGAGGCAGAAGGGGTCACACGTTGGCAAGGCTTGCGGGGACGCCGCGGCCCGGCCCGCACTGAGGAAGCCCTGGGTGGCGCTCGTGGCTTGGCGAAGCGC
This sequence comes from Tinamus guttatus, assembly GCF_059628265.1. Taxonomy (NCBI): domain Eukaryota; kingdom Metazoa; phylum Chordata; class Aves; order Tinamiformes; family Tinamidae; genus Tinamus; species Tinamus guttatus. The sequence goes on from NW_028288775.1 coordinate 797,942, forward strand.
TGGACTCGCCGCCCTCGCTCTGCCCGCTGCGCGGCGGGCGCTTCACGGGGCGCCCGGCCTGCCCGCGCTCCAGTGCGCTGTGCCCCAGAGCTGCCCAGAGCCCTGGGGGCGCCCGGCGAGCGCACGGAGCCGCGGGCGGCCTCGCCAGGCGGGCGCCGCGCCGCGCCGGGAATACTTGCGTTACACTGCAGCGACGGGCAGCCAGCGGGGACGAGGCTGTCCAGCCACCAGGTCCTGCAGGGTTCGGCTGTCAGCAGTTACGGAGCTGTACGTGCTGTAAGAGAGGGGATTGTTTTTTTAAATGCACCTGAGAAATTGCCTTCGAATGAGCCTCACTGTCCAAACATATTTGGGCAAGTGTTGACTGAGAACGCTCACCGGTTAGGACCTTTCTGTGTATTTATAACGCACTCCTATCACTTCAGATACTTAAAACTCTCTTCAGCTAATCTGTGTATGTAGGAACTATTGAACAAGGAGATGCAGAAATTACTGAAATGGCTCTCAGAAGGCTTTGGTGCTTAATTTAAAATATTTCTGTTATTTCTGTCTAATTCATGTTTATCCTGCTGGTGGGAGAGGGCTAACATAAAACTTGGATTTACCTCAGTCTTTGGAAAGTTCTGACCTTTTTATATGAAGACTTTAATAAGAATTTCCCAAGAAGGTAAAAGCGGTTGGATGAAATTTCATCCTCTGCATCAGTCTTTACATACCACTTTGGAAGCTTAAGGAGATCAGAAGTGGAAAAACTTCCTTGTACCACAGAGCAGCTTAAAGCCATTAGAGGTAGCTCCCATCTGGCTCCTGGCAAATTCTACCATAAAGGGTGGGCAAAATCAGGAAGGGATTTTTGGAGAGGATGCTACTGGATCATTCCTGTTTGTGAAGTGGTTCATAGGCATGTAAGTACCTTCAATGGGAAGTTTTAATAGGATCTGAAATAACTTTTTCACTCACTGTGAAACCACTCCAAGCTCTAGATTCCCAGAGCAAATATAGTTGGTACAGTCTGTCCTAAACAATGAAAAATTCTCTTCAAATAGGTCATAGGACCCTTATCAGCACTTCTGTGGAGTCACTACTTCTTAAATGACAAATCCAGGGGGAATTGTCAAGAAAGGGCGTGCAGCCCTTATGCTACTCTGCTCAGCAGAAACCACAAAAGTGCCCCATACAAAAATGGAGAAGGACTATGCCCAATGAATTAAAGCCATAAATCGAGCCTCTGCCTCATGGCTATTGATCAGACTCCCTTTAGGCTCACTGGGAACATTACTGCTCTATTAGAATTTTATGGCTCTTTAGTTAAGGATACTCTCATCATTTTTACTCACCTTACTCAGTGAAAGACATTAACTTGTTGGAGAGCATCCAGAATAGGGTGTGAAGTGTGACACTGGCTCTAAAGCAAGCTATTAAGGTGGAAGCTGGTGAATTTATTTGCAGTAGCAGCACAGGGACTGTTCAGAGAACAGTGACTCAAGTGCCACAGGGTATCAGCTGTGATATTTAATGGTAAGTGCCTGCTCCCACCATTGCCTCATATTTTGTGAATGTTACCTGGTTAAAGCAGGCAGTGCTGTGCAACCACCACAGCCAGCAAGCCTGGCCAGAGCCCACAGGTTACACAGCCTCCTGCCTGCGGGAAATGAAGGCGTGCAGAACTGCAACCAGGGTCTCCAGACATGTTCCCGCAGAGGGGAACAACAGAAGTCAAAGTACCAGACTCTTACATTCACTGTCAGATTGCTAACTGTGCGGTCCTCCAAAAGAGCTGCCTCTGTTCAGTCACACAGGCTGCCAACTGGATGTGGCAGCGTTGATGTATTTGTGCGATCCATTCCCACTGTCCCCAGCAAATACGGTTTTGCTAATCCCTCCTCTTAGAGACTGTTCATGGTGCTAGCAGATCTATCACCAGGACCTTTGTTGTTAATTTACACTTGCTGCTCATTATTGTACCCAGCTCAGCAGTGGTGCTACTATCTGTGGAAAACACCAGCATAGGCCAGAGCACAGACAGTTCTGTGGCTAGAGCGGGATGCTCCTGTGTATGTTGCTCAGAATCACACTACTTTTATGTGTGTGTGTCACATCATTAACTCAGCCTATTTGCTGACTTCTGGGTCTTGTTCAGCATGACAGCTGTCCTACCTCTCACTGCCAGAGGGCATCTGGAATTCAGATTATTGTATCCCACTTTTTCCATTTCATGTGGTGCTGATTATTTTACAATGGCTTTAACATACTCTTTTTTTGCTGTGACTGTGAATACCAGCAGCCCAGTTAAATCACGATGCAGGACTCACCTGGCAAAACACTTCACCCTTTCAGACAAACAGCAATACATCATAAGTGAGTGGCAAGAGTGGTGAGGGCGCTGCAAATGGAGAAGTAGCACATCCGAGGCTTTGGATCACCAAGATCACCAAAGTTAGGAAGAGTACATATGGCTAAGTACCTTGCCATAGAAAGGGGGCTTTGACTCCATGAGAAGAGAATTGTAGACTCATAGAATCATTATGGTTAGAAAAGACCTTCAAAATCATCAAGTGCAACCAGAAACCCACCATCACCATGCCTGCTAAAACACAGAGTCTTGAAGGTCTGCTGCTTGCACAGAGATTGACAGGTTTGTCTTCCCATTATCTCACCTTTGCTTTTTGTATTGTATGCATAGAGCACACTGCTTGCCAAAAACTAGTCTACATTTCCTTTTCAGTATGCAAAAGTCAGTATAGGTATGACATGAGTTATTCCGTAGGGCAAAGACTATCTATTCATAGCAGACACTTTGTTTCAGAATTGTTTTTCCTTCCTTTTAGATAGCCTATTGTTTGTCTTTTCTATTTGTATTAAAAACAAAATCTTTGAAAACTGCAAGTAAGAGAGAAAAATATATTCCCCCTGAAACTAAAAGTTCTCCAAACAGGAAGGTTAGCTTTTTCCTGTTTAGACAGTATGTTCAAAAAAAAGGAAGTTGGGATTTTTGATGATAATAATACTTACATGGTATGTAAACATCAGTAAGTATCAAAGAAGGCTTCACTCTCTCTTTATTGTGTCCCAAGTAACACAGTGCTGTTCAGAATATCTTATCTTTACCCCTTTTATTGCCTCATGCAACGAGCCACGGCCCTGGGTTAGTCACCTGTCTGCTTCTCACAGCCCCCATGGAGCAAGAAAAGGCTGCCTTGAGCATGTGTATGGTGTGATGGAAAGCAGTGAAATGTCAGCCTTGTACTGAATTAACCATGAAAAAGGGAAAAAATATAAACTATCAAGTCTGCTGTTTTGTAGTAGCCAGTGGTGCCACTGAGAGAACTGATGGCACAAAGAGTGCTCAAGGAACAGAGGGAAACTCAGGACACATGGTACCTTTAAAAAATGACTCAGTAGTCTGCAGGATCACTGCAGCAAGAACAGAGATTAGCCTGAAGGTTAATTCAAAGCTAGGCATGTTTCACTCTGGCCTGTCTTCACAATTCTTTATCAGGAGTAATTTGGAATCTGACTTGATGGAGAACAGACCCTAGCTGTGGCAGACAAAGCTTGGTTAAGTTTAAATAACACGGTAATTTCTTCTGTTTTGTTCCTGATACTTCGGGCAGCCTTTAGAAAGGTCTGCTTAGTTTTCTGCTCCATTTTCCATTTTTGTGCCTCTGTTCTGCCTAGGTTCTGGCTGCAGGTAGAAATGAACTACTTCTTCACGAAAAAAAATATGAAAGATCTTGCTCTGAGTTGAGAGGACCTTCAGAATCCATATAAGCCAAAGCAACAACAATGGCTGCAAGACAGAAGTTTCCAGTGTGAAGAAAGAGGGGAGCTGCATTACTACAGAGGACCCCTTCCCACCAATCCACCATCTGTTCATATTGTAGATGCAGGGATTAAGTGAGAGCAAAAGTATGAGAGGACAATAGCCTGAAACACAGGACACAGGTTTTTAGAGAATCTTGGACAAATCATTTACCTTCTTTATGCTTCATTTCTTCATCTTTCAAATGCTCAGACTAGCACAGCCATATGTCCTAAGGGTGCTGTAATGGTGAATAGATTAAAAATTATGAGACATTAAAATACAATGCTGATGAAGCAATATAAATGCAGAAAACAGATAAGGGCCCATTTTGTTAGCTTATTTGCCCTGGTAAGGGAGTCCTACTTGTCCTGCTGTCCTAAAAGTACATTTCACTGGCACTCATCTTCACACCCAGAACCTTCACTGAGGACAGACACTACTTCATTTTTTTCTAAAAGTGGAAACTCTTTCCGATTTAGCATGACTTCTGAAAAGAAAATAATGGAGTTCACTAGAAAGTGGGAACCCACTCCCCCTGGGTGTTCTTCCTTTTGAGTATTTGCTCATACTTCTGTGGTCGTTTTTGCTAACAGTGTCCTTTTCATCAGTGTTCTTCTCTGAAGAGACTCATTCATAATATTCTCATTTGGGTACATACACATTCGCCCCCTTGACACTTCAGAAATCCACGATTCCATTCATACACCAACACACGCACAAGAAAGCTGTTTTAAAACCCCAGGAAGTTTGCTCAGACATGTTCTATTTTAAGACTTGGACTGAGTCTCGGAATTTTACAATATTTAGAGGATTTGGCAGTGCGACTGTTTCCACACCAGGACATATGTGCAGTTAGAACGTGTACCATACACCTTGTGGGAGAGCAATAACCTACCTGCAAAATAAGAGATAAAGACAGAGGCCTGTTGCATGCTTGAGAGCAGCAGTGCTAAGTAATTTGGGGAAGACTCTGCCCAAAGAGAGAGGCTGCAACTGGCCAAGGGCCTGTGGGGTCTTAGCTGCCTGCGCTGCGCCCTGTGAGGAGGAGAGGCCCGTGCACAGACCTGGGTGGTGGCTCCAGCTGCGCTGTAGCATAACCTCATGTTAGGCGAAGAGCCGAACTAAACCTCGTTCGTGTCCCAGCACTGTAAGGAATGCAGATGCGAAGCTGACACTTTGCACAGTTCTGCTATAGTCTTCTATGGACTTCTGTAGTCCTAAAATTGTTAAAAGCTCCAGTCAAAAGGAGCATGAGGGAGAGCAAACACGACAGTGCAGATTTTCTACAGTGTGCTTGCTACCAGAACCCATGCCAGCAGTGACGCCTGGCACTACGGATGGTCAGCCCTGCTGGTACAGTCCTTGTCAGAGTGAAGGAGCTACCTGCAAATCCAAAGTGATTTTAACCAATAGCACTAAGAGCTGGCATGGGCCACCGCGCTACGGCTACCCACTCAACAGGCAGTCCGCGGCAGCTGGTCAAGCACCACCAGCTGACATAGGGCAGCTTTTGCATTTCGGAGCGCAGCGGATGCTGTTCCCATGAAGCAGTAATTCTCCAGAGTCAGTAGCGGTTCTGGGCCCAGGGTTTCAGAAGGATCCCGTGGCTGACGTCAGGTTTCCACATACTCAGTGCTTGCAAGCGCTTAGGAAAGAGGCCCAACACCGTAACTCTGGGACCTATCAGGAACAGCTGCAGAAGAAATATTTTAGAAAGAAGGCAGCTGACTTCACCACGATGGCTAGGTTCCTGTTGGATTTGGTTTACTCAGGGGTATTTATCATGTCTGTTCCGTTGGACCAAGCTATTTGCCAGAAAGCTGCCCCATACTACCTACGCGTGAGATAAAAAAAAATGGGTGCTGATATTCACTGTGCAGCCCTATGCTTTGCAGAAGTGTGATCATGGCTGCTCTCAGCAAAGTCTCAGCCTTTGCTCTGCCATGCTGCAAATCCTGTTGCTTATCAGACGACCTCAGAATATATTGTTTTTACCTTAACACATACTGCTTTTTCAACTTTGGCTTTACCTTTTTGTCTGTGATTTTGAAGCAAGAAGTTTATGTGGAGCCTGTTTGGAAGGAGGCAGTCTATATTCTTTGTGCAGAAGAGGCGGTTTTCCTTTCATCATGACCTTCTGGTAGCCCTTACCCTCAGGTCGGAGCTCTCCTCACATCCTGTTGACTGTATTTTATTTGCCTGACAAAGCTGCACATCCTGTCTGAACCCATGAACTTTTGGTTGGACCCTCCTCTCCAGGGCTGCAGGACACATACGTTAATAATGCTTGATGACCACCCAGTGCTCTTGAAGCCTTAGACATTAAAACTGTACTCTTGCAAAACATGATGCTGTTCCTTGGAGCCTCGTATCTGAAGCCCGAATCTTCACTAAATACTGCTATGCCACAGGAACACCATCCCCAGCAAAAACAGTGGACATTTTAGACAGGTTTCCCTGTGACTTCCTGCAGGGGCTGGAGAAGGACCAAGCCTCCATCTTGGGAGCGGGATCTGGGCTCAGTGCACACGTGTGCCGCAAGTGGCCTGGGGTTTGAGACTCGGGCTCGTGTGCAGGGAGACCCAGCAGCTGCTTGGATTGTTGTCAGGCTGATCAGCCGCTTATGCAGTGGCAAACATTTTCATATGCTGTTTATTCATACTTCCGTGTCACTTCTTTAGAGAAAAAAAAGAAAAACAAAGATACCAAGAAGCCTATATGATTTTGTGTGTGTCAACTTCACAGTTTGATAGAAAAAAAAACATGGTGTAGGGATGGTAAGAGTCTGAAAAGAAAGATACGATTGCTGTGGCGGGAAGGATAACAAACAAACCAACAGAATCCTCAGGAGCGATCCCTCCTCCCTAGCTGCCGCTTGCCTTCTGCGACTCTTCTGCGTGGTTTGATCTCCCCACCAAGATGCAAAGGATAGTTGGCTGCAGATTGCTCGGCTTTTGAATAGGATGGAAAAACATCTATGAAAATTTTTTTCCTCTCAGTACTAATACACTTGCTAGAGATAAACCTGATCAGTAAGATCATGACTGATTAATAGGTGTTCTGGCTTTGGTGAATCACCTGAGATGGGAGCCAAAGAAACCCCTAGATGGGTGTAAGCTGGATGGGCTGGGGAGGAGGGGTTTTACACGTTATACTAAGAGGAGAACCTGGGACTACCAGACAGAGACAAAAAGGGCTTGAAAACCAGAGATAACTGGAGAAAGAAACAGGAATGCCAAGAAAAAAAAATGGGCTCTTTATGTTTTAAGCAATCTAGGATCTGACCAGGTTCCATCAATAGAAAGATACTGAAGGAGTTTAAAGTCTAGCTAGAAAAAAAATACTACATTTTGAGTAGCTGAATCTCAGAGCAAAAAGTATAAACTTGTTTTCCAAGATCCTGGTCGTTCTGAAAATGTTTTGAAAACAGTATTAAATCCTGGTAGGCAGAGTCAAATGATTTCAGCCCTGGACCAGCTTCTGACCTGTAGTCAGAATTACCAAGATGATTCTCCTGCAGATGTGGCCTTAAGCATATTTAAAACACGCAGCTGATACCACATCTGAACAGGGGTGGTCACCAGAAAGGGAGCAATATTGTGACTCACTGTTTGCAAATCTGTCCCTCAAAAAAATGTCTCTATCCCTTCCCAAAACATGAGTAACAATCTTCTGGCGTGAGACAGAAACCTGCCCTCCGTGCTGCAAAAGGAACGTTTATAGCACGGCAGCATCTAGTGCTTCAGGAATTGCAAGGCTGTGGGAGAAGTGGAAAGAGCTGCTACTCTCAGCTGGCCACAGGTAGCATGAGCCTACAGGGAGGGACATCCTTGTGGGGGAATGTGGATGATAAAAACAAGGGTCCAAGGATTGCCCTGGAGAAGCCATAATTGGTGCATTTCCCTGTGAAAACCAAGCACTTCGGCACTCGTAAGGGGAACTCAGCAGGGTAACAGAAGCTGGTCAATATATATATTAAGTAAATCCCGGTATTTTGGTGCCTCCAGGAGTTTCTTGAAAAGATGCCATGACAAACAGATACTTCTCTCTACAGAATATCAGGCTCACGAGGAAACGGCCTCCCCAGAAACTGCTCTCAGCAGGAGTCCCCAGGCCCGTCTGCCCCAATACATTACCTCTGCCATTAGGCTTCTGAAATTAGATTTGACTGAGGAAAGGAGTGTGCAGGTCCCCTTGTCAGCTCCAGAGGCCCGAGAAAGGAATGGCACTTTAATGACCCACTTAAACGTAATGAAACAGCCATTTATCCTAATCGGAGGAACACTAATTATATGAGAAAGCAGTGCACTCCTGGATGGCAGAGCGCAAATGGCATCTCATCAGACTTAATGAGTAGGTGAAGTGTCCTGACAGAGCATCTGTGCATCACACAGGCGCTCCTGCAAACGGAAAAATTAGCCTGCAGGGAGCTCATTTGCAAATGAAGGTTTTAAAATGGAAGGTTAATTATGATACCTGAATACATGTGATTTAGCTAGAAACAACCCTGTGGTGGGAGGTTTTCCCTTTGAAAGAAATCTGCGAAGGGGAAGGGTGAGGGCAACCCAGGGAACATCTGTCATGGGAGGGCCCGGGGTGGCTCCTGGGAACGCGAGAGGGACTCGCACTCTTTGCTCCTGTGACAGAGGGAGGAGGTTCCAGAGAGCCTTTGAACAGAGTCTCGTATGATACCTAGCACTGCTGCTAAGGGTAGCCACGAGGGTAAATATTATGCTGAAATATCCTTCTTAGCTCTCAAACTGACTCCCAGCAAAGAGAGATGGAGCAGATAAGGTTCTGGCACTGCTGATGGGAGGTGACAGCTCATTGCCAACTTCTTCCCGTCCAGCCGGCCTGGGATCCATCCATCCATCTATCCATCCATCCATCCATCGAGACAACACACCATGGATCCCGCCTGCTCGGCATCAGCTGCAAGAAAGGTAGTTGGGACACCGGCTGTGAAAGGACATGACACACATGTCAATGAACAGGCCCAGGAGAGCACATCACTCTACTACCTACAGAAAAAAACAAGCAAAAAAACAAAACAAAGCACAAAAAAACCTTTGCTACATATTTTTTAAAAATCTCATGAAGAACAGGCGTGAATTGACAGAACTGAAACCTCTGCCAGTGAGAAATGCCATCAAAACTTGTTCCTGTGGGCAAGGCACAACATTAAAGTCAGAAAACATTAAAATATTTACCCTCAAGCCACATTAGTCAGAGCTTTAAAATATTAGCAGCATTGGCGGTGTGGAGGCCATGCTCACTGTGCGAGTTTTATATCACCAGAATGCCAAGTAAACACACAAGGCCTGACCAAACAAGCAGTGCACTGACAGCTCAGCCGAAAGAAATAAGAAAAAGAAGAAAAAACATGAGGGACGTAATAAAACTCCAAGCAAAATGTGCTCCCAGCCAAAACCAAAACAAACTCCAGCAAGTGGGGATAAGACACTCGCAGCCTCTGAATGCTCCCCGAGATCAGACATAAAAGCTCCTTCAGTCTATCCTGACCTGTGCTTTCCTCTTCATGTGGAAGGGTGCTCTGCTTCCCTGGACCGTGTGGACACGCTCTCGATGGTGGGCAGAGCTCGCCGATCCGGCAGGGCCTGTGCAGGAGCGGAGCTGGTGGCTGGGGAGAGAGCCGGTGCTGTCAGCCAAGCCTCGCTGGGCTGGGGAGATTCCTGTTTGATTTGGCTGCTTCTCCAGCCTCAAGTTCCTGCCCTGGCTTTTAAAATAGAACAAGATCTCCCTGCCGCTGAAAATGGCAAAGGGTGGAACGAGTCAAGAGCAGTTAAAACAAAAATCTTTTTTTTTTTTTTATTAAAAAATAAAGCCCTCTCCTACAAGATACTCCGTGCTCTTCCCTGGTGCCTGAAGCTGGCAGGCTGACAGGGCCAAGCATGCCACATGAAACACCTCAAGTCAGGAGCAGTTTAACTTGACCGGTTATTTCAACCTGCAGGAGATGCCGCAGTCCTGACATCACCCTTCCTTGCTCTTGTCACTAGAGGTAATTCTGGCAAAGGGACAGCGCACTCGAGCGCTGGGGTCTGTCCTGCTCCCTGCCAGGCTGCCCAAGGGCTGAGGCCAGCTCTGATGCTCTGTGAAGGTCTCATGCACAGCGGGGCCGGGCACCGCGCACAGTGCAGCACTGCTGAGAGCTCTGCACAACGTGTTGCTCTGTGTTTGCACCGTCAGCAGGCTCTGCTGCACGCAAGGTGGAAAGAGAAGACAGAGCAGCAAACCTAACCTGGCTTGGGAAACAAGAACCCCTCAAATCCTCTCCTAGCATGTGCTGAGCCCTCCGGGATGAGCCCTACCAGGTCTGTTCGGAGGAGAAGCTGAGTGTGCTCAGCTCCCATGTGCTCCTCGTGTTGTGCGGCCTTAGTGTCTCTGTTTCCCAGTTTTTCTCTGTATTATTATAAATCATGGCTTTTTGACTCTTGGAGTTTCCATCAATATTTAAAATGTCAGATCAGAGAACAGGCCCCATCTCAGTGCGCACTAAAGTGATTTCAGAATGTGATTTCACTTTTCAGAGAGAGAACAACCAGAAAAGCTATTATTGGAACAGGAAGAACTGGGTAATCGATCAAGGACACTTGAAAGACAAAATTCTTTGAGTTTGAGTTGCAGTTTTGGCTTTAGATTAGACCAGAGTCACTTCTCTCACTCCCACAACATTTTCACATGCTGGAGAGCAAAACTCTTCCCAAAAGCTAACTACATATAACACTAACCTAGGACAAAGCGAACTCATAGGAGAATTAAGTACCTGGATCTGGGGAGAACAGTGAAGTCCTGGGAGTGTTTCAGCAGCTGTAGCTCTTTTTCATATAGCAGATGTGGATCAAGTCAGACTCCAGCCTAGTAGTTTGGGTCTTGTTTACAAGCAGTTTCTGACAGAGGAAATGAACCCAAGCTAATATGTATCTTCAAGTATGACAACATTGGATAGAGACCGTGGAGAGGAACAACTAGCTGCAAGGTGTGAAGTGGAATTAAACTACAATTTTTTTGAGGAATAATTAAGGAATTTTTACTGAAAAACACTCTAAAACTCATGATGTTGATTTGAATCCGGATACCAACAGAAGACAAACCCAGAGACTGAGTCAAGACACAATTACTCCTTCTTGCTCTGGAACCAGAACATGAAAGGACAAGACGAAATGCTGCCTACATCTCTACAGGTTTCTTCTCCATTTAGTTCATGGCCATATCCATCTGTGTTAGGAGCCAATGAGATTTTTCCATTTGGGATTTTTGAATAGGTTCCTTTGGAAACCAATTGCCTTCAGGAGCATACTAGGAGTGTCCAAGTGAACTGTTTGTAATTTGCATTATATTATAATTTGCACTTTCAGAGTATTTTGTACTTTGCTCAATTCTCTGAATTATCTGCAATATCCTCCCCACTGCTCAAACTTGAGACTAAATGGTCCGAGCCACTGGAGAGGCCCATGTCTGGGCAAGAAACACAGTCCATGTATCTTGCTTTAATCACCTCCTGGACCATCCAAGCAAAATGTCTCTTGAAAAAAATAATCAAATAGCCTAATTTTTGCTAAACTTAGTCACTGACCTTTTGCCCAAGGACTGAGTGGGCAGGGAAGACTGATTATTTTCTGTGATAGCAGAGTCCACTGCGTTGGCTCAATGTCCTGCTTCTTTTCAAGTCCTCAAAGCTTTTGCTTCAGAGAAAAGACGTTTTGTTTAGATTAAAAAGAAAAAGATCATTGCATAATTTCAGAGTACATTTGCTAAAGAAAATTGTGGGTGAAACATGGAAATATGCTAAGAAACAGAGCTAGGTATTATTGGGATAGACCCATTTGAAGGGAACACTACCACAAACAAGATTTAAGATTTGGAGATTGGTACAATGGTCTAGGAACATGCTTAAATAACCTCTCTGAAACTGCAGTTCTCCCTCTGATTTTTTTAATTGCTGGGAGGATGCCAAGACTCAAAAGAAGGCATAACTTTTCCTGAGAGAAAAGAAGACGTAAGAGGTGAAAGATTTTGCATATCCAGGCATCTCTACATGCACCCAAGTTCCTCGGTGTGGGAGAAAGAGGCAATTTTCACCCAATCCTACCTGCAGTGAAACTAGCAGGAGTTTGGCCCTCGCTGGAGCCAGGCTTCCCCTGGCGATGCCCATTCATGGGGACCTCTTGGCACCGAGGGCAGAGCTGAGAGCCAGGGACAGCCGCCGGCTTCAGTGGAGGTAGCTGGAACAGGCAGGACAGGCGGTGACGCTGCCTCCATGCGGCAGAGAGAAACCGGGTACCTCGATTCCCATAGCGCCGAGACAGCTCCGTGTCCCCGCGTGCCCGGGAGCGGTGACAGCCACGCAGGCAACCTGACACCAGCAGCGACTCTGCCCCTCAACATGGTCTGCACAAACAGGGATTTTGGGCAACTCCATGCTCCATACCAAGGGCCTTGGCTCTGCTAATGGCCTCTGGGCTGGTGGGAAGAGGAGGGGGAAGCGCCACGGCTCCCAGAGACACTCTCCTTTCGCTCCCCTTTGGGCCTCCCCAAGCAGAGTCGCAGCGAGGCCCCAAGGGCCACGGCAGTTTTCATTTACTCCAGAAACAGCTTTCTTAGACCAGCTGCTTTCTTTAGAACAAAGTATAAAGGTGCGGGGAGGTTTTGCTCTCCCTCTCACATCCACAGAGTACTGTAACATAAACACGATGGGGACACAAGGATTTAAATCTGACTTTTTTGATGTTGTTGCAACTGGAGGCCCTGGATGGGAAAGCATTGGCCACACCACTCATCTGCCCAGATTCCTACAATAGTGCCTTGCCTTTTATTTCATACCGCATTTTTAATAAGCAAAGTCAGGCAGTTTCAGTGAAGCTGTGGCTGATGAGCCACATCCTGGCTGATGTGCCTTCTCCTGGAGCTGGGTGAGTTCTGGATCAGGAATAGTTAATGTGAATATCATCTTCCTTGCTCCCCCTGCTTCTTCTCTCTGTCCCTCTCTGGCAATGCCCTTGCCTTCCACAGTCAGCCTTATGTTTGACTGGAACACCCACAAAGGGCTGCAGAAGAGATACAGAATTAAAAATACTGAATAACCAAACTATCATCTGCTTTATTTTGGCAGTCTTTTTACTGTTGCCCTATCTTCAACACTACAGAAATCAAGCAGCTACCATGTAGTGCCTGGAAGTCTTCCCTCTTGTGAGGCTAACATTTTTTCTGTGCTTAGGGTAAATATTTTGGTAGAGGAAGGGTGGGTGGGAGGAGATGCAGAGATACCAGAGCAATGTCTGCAATTCAAGTACTCGAGTATGGAGCGGCTTTTGAAGGAAGGATCTGAAACATCCTCAGGGAGGTGTAACTCCGGTTCATCATCTCTCTGGAGAGGGTATTCCTTGTCATTTGTCAGGAGAACAGGGCTGCCCCAGTTCTGGGATGTGCGGCAGCCAGGCTCATGCCCAGGTTAATAGTCAGTCTCTGGCGTGGCTGAAGCTCAAGCCGTTTGTGAATTTGAACATTAGAGCTGTGCCTTGGAGTGGTGCTGGAACCTAAATGGGAAGCACAGAGAGTTGAATTCCCCTCGCTGGAACACACGCACCACCCGCAAAGCAGCTCCAGCCACAGCAAGGCTGGCGAGCGGGCTGGCCTGCGGTGCAATAGAAGAAAAGCTCAACTTCCTCAGCAGGCTATAATGAAAGATGACATTTTTAGAAACTAATCTAAACCTAAACTTCCGCAAATAAAGTATGCTAATGTGTCTCAAATCTTCGCTTGGCATAGACACCATGAGTAAGAACAGGATTTTTATATTTTAACTGTATCGCTTTTATGACCAAATCTAACATCTAAAAAAAAAGGTTAATTTTTATGCCTGCTTCCTTACATATATACACATGTGTATGTGTACATTTGTGTTTATTTATTAGTACAGACACATATATGTATATGATGCCGGAGCTTTTCCTGGAAACCTTTTCCTCTTTGGAGAAAATGGCACCAGCCCCTGATGCTAAATTAGGCACCTGTCGCCCCGGACAGGCGATGGGCAGAGGAAGGGCCTCCCGGGGGCTGCCCCTGGGCTGGACATCTCCCCCAGCCGCGGGGGAGCCAGGAGCTCCCCTCGTCCCTGCACTTTGGGCCTCTCTGTGATGAGAACTGAGGGCTTCAGGGGCTGCTGTAGGCCAGGGTGCCAGGGTGTCCCCCCACACACGTGCCAAGGAGCACCCTGCCTGCGCGCCCGCCGCCCGCAGCTCCCGCTGCCACCTCATCCCGCAGCTGTTCCAGCGCATGGCAAATTCCGGCCGACGGGCACATTCCCAGCTCTGGTCATCAGGGTCCTCAGATGAGCTCGTGTCCTGCCGATACAAGTGACAAGCCCGCTGGGGCAGTTCCAGCATCTCATCTCCATGTCCCCCCACTGCACAAGAGGCTACAGACTGCACCCAGGTGGAGATACAGCTGCTCCTTTCCAAGTCAGCCCTCCCAAAGCAAAACTGCACAAATCTGGGAGTTGTTAGAGCTTGCAGGAAGTCTAATTTCAGTTGGGCACATCTAAATGCAAAAACATAACGGGGCTGTGGCTTCCTTGCTGCCTGGGTTTCCTAAGGAAGGGTGGACCCATCTCCAGATAACGTGGGCTTGGGTGGAAGGAAGGAAGGGGGAAGTCACTAGCAGCAACAGCGTCTGGTATGAACGTCTGCTCTTTCAATCTTAAAACAGAACTGTGTGAAACCGGGACAAGCTGTAGCCTCCTGCAGGGCTTCACATCAATCCCTTCTCAGGCTAACAGAGCAGGTGTAAGAGCACCCCGGCGCGCAGGAGCGCTCTGGAGCTCTTGCACAGGCAGAAGACATAAACAAGATGTAAACCCTTAGCTTTTAGATTTACTGTCCACCTTCCCCGAGCGGCAGAGGCTAGCGCTGTTAATGTAAACAATGGCTATTTCTGGGGACAGGCCATGTAAATAAATGAAAAGCACCGTCCCCCCTGCTCCGAGGGGCTGTGAGGAGGCGGCGTGCGAGCACGGGTACATGCGGCAGCGCCGGCTGCGCAGGCCCGAGTGTGGCCGTCAGGAGGGAGGCACACAGGGCACTCCGAGCAGGGCACGCGGCCTTCAGACCAGCACAACGGAGATGGGTAGAATTCAGACCTGATATCTAAATGATACGAGGTGGATGTGGCAGCTCCACTGGGCCACATCCAGCCCTGCTCCATCAGACCCCGCAAGGAGATGGGCTGAGCTGCTCGGAGGGATTCGGGGCAGATGGAGGGTGAAGGGGACAGGCTGGAGGTGAGCTGTGTGTATAGAACCTCAGAGCGATGAAGGATATTGGGCTTTTATTTTACTATTATAGGCCCATTTTTATTCTGCCAGTTGTTTCAAGCAGTTTTAAAGCTAACTGTAGGTGTTTTGAATCACCTGGGTGCAGGCCTAGCATTTCCCTTTCATTTTTAAAGGCATTGTGAAGTTCTGAAAATGGTAAATGTAAATAGAGTTTATACGTCCCTACCATGCTGGGCGATGTATAAAAATATTGAAGTAACAATATCAACATTAAACATCAGTTTATAATCACAAGAGTTTAAAGCTGGGAGATATTATTCTAGAGTTTATATATTTAAAATAAATATGAATTTAAATGTAGCAGCATGGTATTTCTTTGAGAGAGCCAAAACAGAAACAGACCAGGCCATTTTTTACACTTAAGTGTAAAATTAAACAATCAGTTTAAACGTCAGTAGGATTTTAGCTAAATAAATTCCAAGTATGTAGTTGGAATGTGCTGCCCAGTGCAAACACATCTGCACCATTTCAGCCGTGCGGGCGCAGCGTGGATCTTCTACAAGTGCTTCCCTTGGGGCCTGCACCTCCGTGCTGGCCAAAGGCGGCAGCTTCTGCCTTGAGGGGACAGGCTGAAGGGCCGCTCCGGCCTCTCTCCTCCGCTGCCCACAACGGGTCGGCGTGAGGCAGAGGGCAGGCAGCCCCTCACACCCCCTGCTGCGCAGATGGCCCTGGTTTTGTCAGTCCCCTCCATGGCCCTGGTCGGCGACAGCCAGATTTGCTGAGCTGGTGAACGCGGTGTGATAGGTACCAAGCACAGTACGTCCAAGCTGCAGCACCAAAAGATGTCACTGCTTGAAGACCCCTGGTATTTTGTTCATCTTGAGCAACACTTATTACAGGCTCCTGAAATGCGTTGTTTTTAAACACTATCAATGTTAAATCAGAGAATATTATAATTCCCTAAATGAACATCAGTAGCCTCCTACAAGCTTTTGCTTACTACTGTGTTTAGTACTTACTACTCCGAGGAGATATCACAGTTCTTGTAGTTGTTCTCTTTTCCCTAAATCAGGACTCTCAAATACTGCATTTACAGAGATTTTCAAGACATCTAGTTGAATTCTGCAAAATATTAAGCTACACCTGTATCCCATACAAATGTATTGCAAAATAAATAAGGCTTTGGTGTACCCCTCTCCTTCTCTGCCTTAACAAGACTAATTGCGGGCTAGAGAGCTAAATTTTCCAGGGCACCTACTGAGCTGTCCCAAATTCTTGCTTATAGCCCTGAGTATCTTGCTGCTGAAATCCATTAGTTATTAGTCCCATATTACTTTTCCACTGCAAACAATGAAAAAGTCAAGCTGGAGTAACACTTGAATGATAGTCTTCATTAAGACACCTTCTTTTGGTAAGGTATCATCTTTCTCCGGTGCTGTTAAAATTATTTCTCCTAGTCAAACTTCTCTGCAAAATGATACCGTGAAGTGATGCCAACAGACAATTTCTTGAATTCTCATTCTCTAGCAGCCTCCTGTTCATGTGGGACACATTAAGTTAGCAAGGTGCTTGAAAAGTCCTCACAGAATCCAGAAAACACCGTTTTCCCACAGCAAGCCTCTGTAATCCTAGCATTTAAAAAAAAATTATGCTATTTTGCTTAATGCTTCCTGACTTATTTTTTTCCAAGTTCTTTGTTCAATATGTTTTGGACACCAGGAAGATGATGCTACACAAAAGAAGAGGAGTACAAGTCAGTGCATATAATTTAAGCTATGAGATTCAGAATGCTTCAGAACAGGGACTTGTCTGTCTTTTCTTGTAAAGAAAAGCAGTAGCTCCATGTATGCAATACCAAACAAAACAGCTCCCATTCACCATACTACCTATCACTGTAAACACTCACACGAATGTCAACATAACGCCACGCAACAGTCTTTACTATCTGCCCTATTTAGTCGTGCAATATTTAGCGGCTGTGATTTGTTAAAAAGCTGACGTATTTTATGGCCCAAATGTAAGCTTCCCTGATAAGAAGGGATCACAGATTATGCTATATGAGATTATACTATAAATTTCAAAAAACCTAAGGAAGATGAGAATCAACACAAAGGGAGGGAGAACTGCTATATTCCATTTTATCGATACATAAAGTTACATTGAGTGTATATTAATGTCAAAATGAGCTATGTTTACCACATAAAAAAAGGTGTAACAGATTGAGTATTATGTCAAAAAGAGAAAAATCAAGCCATCAAGCCATTGAAGAAAAGATCAAAATTTTAGGGGGAAGTTAATTATTTAAGCCCACAGAATAGAAGGAGAGTGAGTGGGAGCATTTACAACTTTGCTACTGTGACAGCCTTGAGTTTAAGCTTGTTTAAGCTTAAGCTTGTAAGCTTAAGAAGAATATATACCAGGTAGAAGGCCTAGTGCTCAATCACATCATATCACTTGGAAAAAATTAGGGCAATATTTTAATACATACAACATATTTATATTTTTGTAATATATTTAAACAGAGACTCTTTCTGAAGCAAGAAGTGCAAACTCTAACTGTGTGCAGCAGGATGGCAGCAGCACAACTCTCCGCCTCAGACACTACAAAGTCCCCCCTTCACGTACGGTGAATTTTCCAGCACGGCGTTTGCACATCTTCAGCTGCCTGTTTCTGTTCATTTCGCAGAGCCTGGATGCTGAGGACATCCATGTGCTTTTGCACATGAACATCATTTTGAATACGGATTTAGGGCCAGACACTCAAGTGCGCTCAGGAACTGCAGTGACAGCCAGGACCCAGCAGTTGTGATTCCTCCCTAATGCCAACATAGCTCCAGGGTCTCCAATTAACTTTTTCGATTTATATCATGGAGACGAGAGCTGAGTTACGGCCCCAGCTTGCAACATACAGAGGTTTCTATACAAAACACAGAACTTGGTCTGTGAAGGAAGGCAGGAAGAGGCAGTCAGTGAGGTTATTGCCCCCCTGGGCTGTGGCCACCTGCTTCCCACACGCTGCAGGTCCCTGGCAGCCGCGCAGGGAGCTCCAAACGCTGCCGTTCATCCAGTATGATCTTGGTAGCGATCTTAGTACCTCATCCATCTAAAGATTTAAATTATAATGTTCTCCATTACTGAAAACTGTTTGAAACATATTGCTGTATGCAGAAGATGTGGCTTAGGTCGGATTTTTGAGGTATGACATTTCTAAGTTCAACTTTTGTCTTTAATCACACTATGTTCTGAGGATCGGGCCCTGAAATGCAGCCAGTACAATTACAATTAAGAGTTAATTAAGAATAATCTGCTCCTTTCGTCAATCATGAAGAAAAGTGCTAGAACTGCTACTAAGAAAAATTTACAGACAATTTCTAGTCAGGCCTTTACAATGGTTTAAGAAAGTTTGTTTAGGCCCCAAAGCACAAACATCCTGCTCTCAAAGACTCAAGGCTGGAAGAGTTCAATTTCCAACACTCCAGTCGTTGTGGCCAGCCCGCAGCAAAAGGACAAATGTTATTCCTGCTGCTTTAGAGAAGACAAATCAGCACCAGCTCTAATTAACTTCAGTGGTTTGGGAAGGAGACTCAGCACGCACCCCTAGCTAGCACAATCTAACTAAAAGCAACACCCAGCTGCTTCTCTCAAATATCCATTCCAGGCAAAATGATATTTATGTTTAAAAAAAACAGACATATTGCCTTTAATGCATTTCAGTAATCAACTAAAAATTAGGCATCTCCCAGAATTACTTGAGTCTATGCAACCTTCTGAAGTGATAAGCTTAGGAAGAATAGCCACATCACAAGCTACCAAACAGAAGGATATGGCAAAGCCAGGGCTCTCAGTGCATAAAGCCCCTCGGCACACATTAGTTGCGGCACAGGAGCACCTTAAAACCTGCGGTCAACACTGTGGCCTCTCCAAGCAAGCGCTTGATTATTTTACAGGCTCTCCAAACTGCAGAGATCTTCTACCAAAACCGTGAGCAAGCGGACGGGAGACACAAGTGTCGGGGTGACGGGTGCCGAGTCGCTCGGACGCACAGCAAACAACCAATGCGCAGGAAAAAAGGGAGGGGAGTTTTATAATAGCGACGCTGAATTCAAATTCAGGAGTCTGTGGAGATGTACGACAAGCTCAAAAGCTCTCATCTTTCCCACACTGCTTCTTTCTCACTTACATAGACTGATTTTTTTTGGTTAAGGCAAACAACACTGTGGGATTAGGCAGTACTTAGTACTATGGCGTCCCAGCTTACCTTCATAAATCAAATGCTAGGTGTATAGGCACTTTAGATATTATTGGCAGAAGTAAAATTTAATATAGTTTGCCATCATGTGGAAAAAATTTAAGGTCCAGTTCCATGAAGTCAGTGTGATTTTGGCCTGAATCAGCCATCTGCTACCTATATTAAAGAGTATAACATTCTCAATATAAATAAAATACATTCAATTTTTATCGGGCTTGACATTTCTTACAGTACTGAAATTTTGTCATTTGTCAACCTGTATTTTTAGACCTCTTGGACTGCAGCCTGGGCTCCATCTGGCAAAATTAGGGGTGTTCCTAATCCAGAGCATTTCAATGAATACTCCTATGCTAGTTAATAAAGAGCAAATTATAGCTGATTGCAGCTGATTGTAAAAGGATAGGTTTTATTCTGAAAATACAAGGTATTTATTTCATGGGTATATATGATATAATGGGCAGTATTCCTTCATGTTTCTGTACTAGCTGCCTACCAATGTATCAGTGCATTACATGAGGTAACAGCATGATATTTAGAGCAGTTACATACTGGCCATGGTATAACATTTTAAAAGTCTTATTGCAACTCAGCATATCTTTTCTTGTTAAGTTGATTGCTGTATTAGCCGCATTATAAATATGAATGTAATCTGAAAACCACAGAGCCTAAGGACAACAGTCAGCTAACTTTATCTAACATCATAAATGCACAAATTTCAGGGTTCAGGTGAATTTGAAATAGGCTCAGATGAAAGTCCCAGTCCCAATGAGACTGTGGTTCACAGAGGTGACTGTTGCAGTAATTGCACTAGCAACTTAAGAGACACGAGCAGATCACTGTCTTCCTACATGAAGTCTTTTCTCTTGTATAACCAAGGCAATGTTACTTTCAAGACTCATTACATGCACAAGTTACAACGAAGTTTGCCCTGTGACCATAGTGTCTTTCTAAGGCTTTTCTTCAGTCTTCACATCGCAGGCTGTATGTGTCACTCCCGGCAGAGCAGGCACCAAACACCCTGCCCAGGCACTGAACTTCGCAGTGTGGTTTATCCGCGGGAGCAGCGTTAGGGCTGCTGGGCCATGACCCGGCCACTCCGAGGAGTGAGGGACAGCCCGGGACAGCAGCAGGGCCCTCGCTGCCCACGCGGGCAGGCACAGGAGAAGCTCCAGGCCCAGGCAGCATCCTGCGCACGTCCTGGTCCACCAAGAGACGACAGCGCAGGGAAGGGCCTCTGAACCGGCAAAGCAGTTAATGGGAACAAGAATCAAAGCTTGAGGCCTTCTCCAGGGACCTGGCAATCGCTGGCCACTCTTGAGAGATGTCTCAGGAGGACATAATGGTCTTTGCTAAGATTTCCTGGAGTGGAAAAGGATCCCACCTCTCCCTACTTCCTCCTAGCAGCCTGTAAAAACTCAATTATTAATATTTAGTTCAATTCTCATTCATTTTCTGGGGATAGGATGAGGCACAGTCTCATTAGCCTCCAGCCACCGCTGGCTCTAAGTCTTACCCCCCTCCACTCCCCAGGAGTCCTGCATTGGCTTGGATTTTACAGTCCGAGCAGGCATCTGCACAGCTGACGCACACACACACCTGTTTGGTGCCATGAAACAAGTAATAAACTGATTCTCTTTCCATCATTGCCACTTGTCCAGCTAGGGGAACTGGCAGAAGTAAAGAGGTGAACAGGGAGGTAACGGCAAAACCACAAATGGCAAGTGCAACAGTAATGCTGTTCACTGGCCAAGCACATTAGCTCATTTTAATCCTTTCTAAGTGTACATTACATCACAACTCCTTATCTGCCCAGCCTTCCTTAAAAACTTATAAATCATACCGAAAATACAACATTAATCTTTATCACTTACCTCACCACTATTTAATAAGCAGTGGGAGGGAGTTTCCGCAGGCAGAAGGCAGTTGTGGAAAGCTGACTTTGAACCAACTCCAGTTTTGAGGTCATCGGCGCGCGAGCCGCCTTGCTGCCTCAGCGCGGGCCGTCGCAAGGCCCCGTGTGCCGGGGCGCAACCGCGGGTACCGCCGCGGGGCCTGGTGAGACCCGAGCGCCCGCTCGGCTTGGCAAGGGGGGCGGCTAAACCTGTCATAACGTGGTCGTTAGGCCTGGTTTATTGTCTGAACATGCATTTCCTAGCGTGTTAGGAACACACTCACAGAAATGACACTGGGACATGCACAGTGGTTAGGAAGAAACCTGGTCAGTACCGTGTCACAGAGTCACAGAAATCACAGACTGGTTGAGGTTGGAAGGGACCTCTAGAGATCATCTAGTCCAACCCCCCTGCTCCAGCAGGGACACCTAGAGCACGTGGCACAGGGTGGCATCCAGGCAGGTTTGGAAGATCTCCAGAGAAGGAGACTCCACAACCTCTCTGGGCAGCCTGTTCCAGGGCTCTGTCACCCATATGGCACAGCCCAGTGCGTTTCTTACTGCTCTTATTTTCTTTAGGTTGCTGGCACCACAAGTCTTAGTTCCTTGCAAATCCTGGTCTCTATGGTGCACATCTTTGGATTAGCTTTATTATAGTAGGAATGTGGCTCTAAATTGAGTTTTGAGTTTCAAAAGAGTTTTACTGAAGATGAGTCTTAGTAAAAATGTGTTTTATTTTATATTTAAGAGAAAACACTACTCCTCTTAAACCATGTAAAGATCACGTCCATTTTTTCTGTAACATTCATCGTCTTGTTCTGTTCCAGTCACTGGGGTACATGAGCATGAACATGTGCCTTATGTTTGTCTTATAAAACTGATCTGCTCTGTCCCTTTGATATGAAAATTGGAACAGAGAAAGCTAAGCTTTTCCTATGGTGAATCATAACATGTCAAGAACACAAGAGCAAACCATTCTATGATGTGTATCTCATGTTATCTAAGGAAAGTAAAGCAACATAACTGACATAGCCAAACTATTACTGGAAAAGAGATTCAGCATTACATTATATATCAATTACCATCAGTTATATATCCACTTCTCAAATCCACCTCCTCTGAATGATGACAATAGCAAGTATATCCATGACCAAACATCTCATTTGAGCAAACCATCTAGTCACATAAATACAACGTTTAAAATCCAGTTTCTTGTTTATGTGATTTAGGTCAATACTTGTAACTGCGTTTTTGGAACTTCTCTGGGTAAGCAAAAACTCAGAGCACGACATTTTAATTTATCCATTTGAGCTTTCTGAAAGGCCCATGCTATAGGCAATAAGTCTATGTGCAATGCTTTTCTTTGCAATAGCCTTACTTGCAATTTTCACACTTACGGAAAAGTGCAATAGGAAAAATGTAGTATTGGAAGGCACTTCATTCCTGGCTTTATAACTCCTGATTTTATATACATACATATGTATATCACATATATGCATTATACTCTTCTTGTCATCACAAAGCAGTAATTAACTTTCACTTACCATTGTTTCTTCTTGCAGTCTCTTGTATTTAAGGGTAAGTCTACACAGTAACTGCCAGGAAGGGCAGTTTAAGAGGTTTTACAGTACTATATACACAGATATAAAACACTGGCAGCGCAAGTGCTGTTGATCTCCAAAGAGCTATTCTTCAGATTTTGTGGGGATTAACAGTTAAATACATTCTCAAAACACACTGCGCTGCAGCACGGGTCTTCCAGACAACCCTGATTTAACGTGCCTGTAGCCTTGCGGCCGCTTCCAGGTCTGCTCTGTGTCCAAAGCAGAAGCAGAGGACCAGGGTAAATGATGGGGTCATTGCACTGCACCCTGAACGTCACCAGCCTCACAAGCCCTAGCTCCAGAAAAGGGAGGGTTTCTTTGAATCACTTCTTGATATGGTTTATACAGAGAATTCAAACTCAAGTGCCCTGGAGCAAAAAGTAAAGCATAATCTATCTTCTGAGTTACAGCAAAAACCATTCTGGACAGTATCAGGTTTCACTGCACGTAATGGCTTTATGAAATGTCTAGATGTTAATTGTTCTATAAAACACATTTTTCCTTCCAAAATGCAAATTATAAGTAATTTAATCAGGACTTTACTCTTTAGTGTTTTAAATGTACTTTTAAATGAAAGACACAAGATTGCCAAATTAAAGATTTATTATAGTGTTTTTATTAACAAACTTTCATTGGAAAGCTCTGGGCGCATTAACAGAGGAGGCACATTGGCTTCGATGTTTGGCATATGACAGTCAACAGAATTGCACTTCGCTGCTACAGCCTTGCTACAGCAGCGTGAACTTTCATGGCAACCCTCACAGCGAGCGTCTCTCCCTGCCCGGCTCAGCAGGCGTTTTGGATCGGGCCGCTCAGCCTTCAAACCAAGCTCGTCCTGCAGGGAAGGCTCAGCAGTTTTGCTCTCAGCTTTCTTCTTCTGCTTTGATGTGGAGGCTTTCTTGCTTTCAACCCCGTTTACTTCTGTACCACCCTTTCCATCCCCCTGGTCTTTCTTCTGGCTGCTTGCTATGCTGTTCTCACATTCAGAGCAATGCACTATTAGAGGCCCCACATTGTGGCAGAGAAACTGCGAGGAGCTCATCACCTCTGGAAGAGTTCTTACGTTTTCCTCCGGGTTTTGACAACCACAAGAATCTGTCCTGTTTATTCGCTGATGTGCCTGAAACTGTTGCACCGACTGGAGGAAAAAATTTTTAGGCAGGGAGTTCTGTGCCGTGGTTCTTTTGAGCCTTCCTTGAAGGCAGCCGCAGGGGAGGCTGTGCGGGCCCGGGGGCAGGCAGCCCTCTGGGGCCTGCGGCAAGGCGCCAAGAGGAGCCGCGGCGCCAGGGAGCCGCACGGCGCCGGGGACGGGGCAGCACTGGGGGCAGAAGGCCTCGCTGAACTGCTGACACGAGTGCGGGCTCCACGCCACGGCCAGCTGCTTGTAGGCGTCGGGGCAGCCACACTGCCGGCTCTGAGAGAAAAGCGGGCACAGGGCATGTTGGTCGAGAGACGGCTGCGACACAGCTGAACTAGCAACTTTTTGCAGGCTCTTACTCATTTCGCTGCCATAGGCCGACTGCAATGACCCGCGTGTGCTTGGGGCCCTGCTGCTGAGGAGCTCGGAGCAGACACGAGTTTCCTCACAGACCCCTTTCTCAGTGGGGTGGCAGCTATGGCCTGGCGTCGCCAGAGGCTCCAGCTCATAGTGCTCGTGCTCCCCGCGCGGCGCCTGGCTCCTGGCGTCGGGGTGATACTTGCTGGGCCGCGCGGCGCCGCGCGCCGGGCCCTGTGCGAGGGCGGCGCGGCGCAGCTTGCCGGGCAGCGGGATCTGCCCGCACGTGCCCTGCGGCCCGAGGCAGCGGCACATGCACTGGAAGAAGAAGGTGGCAAAGGCCCAGCTGATGCACATGATCAGCATCATGAAGGTGCCGAGCTGCGTGTAGGCCAGCACCGTGGACGGCATCATCATGGCGCCCGCTACGAACGTGGTGAGCGCGGCCATGGCGATAGCAGAGCCCATGCGGCTCAGCGAGAAGATGACTTTGCCCTCTCGGTCGGGGTCAGGGGCTAAGCGATACGCCACGCCGTAGTGAACGGCAAAGTCTACGGATAAGCCGACAGCCACGGAAATAGTGACGGACTCTAACACATTGAGCTCCCATCCAAGAAGAACCAGAGAGCCTACTGTGACAAAAATAGTTCCAGCTATTGAAACAATTGCATAAAGGCTTATAATTATATTCCAGGTTGTAAGAAGCATCACACTAAATGCAACAGCAACTGAAAGCCCCATGGCAATCAGAGTACCATCAGACAGGCTGTCCTGAAGATCGTAAAATTCTAAATTACTCACAAACCAGCCGTTGCTGAGGCCCTCGGGAGCAGAGCTGAGCTCATGTGAAATCCAGGAGTCAACCTCTGTGTAGAACTGATGCATTTTCTCATAAGCAAGCGTGAAGAGGTAGGTGCTTTGAAACTCCAACACCACTGCCCGGATAGTGTCATTTAGGTCAAAGCGAGGCCCGGGAGTTTTGCTATCTAAATGGTACCCTGTGCTTCTTTCTAACTCCATAATGGCTCTCTTGATACATAATTCAAAAACTTCTTGCTTGTATGGAAAGCTCCAGTGGCTGCAGCAAGGGTAAAGAGATGGCTCATCGCAGTCCTGATTTTCCATCCATTGCTTAAATGTCTCAATAAAGCAGCTTGTGAAGTCTTGTTCGTCAGTCTGATAAAAAAATGTTTGATTTCTCAGCTTCTGACAAAAACGTAAAATCCAAACCTGCGAAGCTGGGCTGGCAATATTAAAACTGTTATCCAGCTGTAACTTTCCTTTACTCTTAGGGTTTAAAGGGTCCCCGTTATCTTCAGGAATGACACCCCAGATTACTGTAATTGGCATGTGGAGTTCCTCTCCATGGTGAACACGTTCAAACATAAAAAGCTTTTTGTATTCTGCATCATAGCGTTCAAATGGGTGAGAAGACCTAAATACCTGAAACTCAGAGAGCTCCAACGATGGCAGTTTCATCTTTGGATTCACACACACAATATATGCTCCACCTATCGTTAAGGCAAGGAACCAGAAAAGCCAAATGTATCGAAATTTGATAACAATGCATGGCAAAACCTTTTCAAAAAATATCCTGGATGCTTCTGAGACTGCAAAAATAACCTTGTGGAACATTTGGCACAACACTGTCCAGCAGCTTTTGTTGCTGAAGACCCTCTGGTGAGGTTTTTTAAAGCAACTGAAAATATTGAGAAGATATCGTTCATGTAATACAACTACGGCAGGCAGCCACGTAACCATCAAAACATAATTCACCAATATGGCAGTGCCAGCATAAACACCAAAACATCTGATTGCTGTGATATTGCTGACGTAGTTAGCGTAGAAGGCAGCAGCGGTGGTAAAACTGGTGACAAACATGGAAAGAGCAGCATGCTGCAACGTGATGCTTACTGTCTCAGAAGTTCCTGCATGAGGTTTATCAAATTTCGTGTAGTTCCAAACATCACATAAGACAAAAGCATCATCTGCTCCAATTCCAACAAGAATAATTAAAGCAGTGAGATTCATAAATGGAAAAAACTCAAAATTAAATACTACCCGATACAGAAAATAAGAAACGATCAAGGAGCTAATTATTGCAAACATAGTCATTAGCGTGATAAACATTGACTTCGTGTACACACACATAACTAACAAAACAATTACAATGGCTATGGCAGGATACACAGTATCCATCAACAGGTAATCTTGAAACAAACTGTGTTTTATTCCAAACTCAATCCCTGTGATGGTTGTCACACCATCAGAAGAGTTCCAGTTCTCAAAGTTATCCAGGTAAATGTTCATCATGCTCTCTCCTTTCTCGGTCGGAGAGAAGAGCATGCTATATTTTAAAGCTGGTAGGACATAGTCAGCTGTCTTTGGGCTTAGGAAATCCTTGTCCACTAGATAGTGGAGGATCTGGTAAACAGCGTTGTACTTGGTACATTTGCGAGGCACGTTCGTACACTTGAGCTGGTCCTTCCTTTTGGCATTCATGTCCCAGCAGTCGGCGCCCAGCGTCCCGTTGTAGTAGTATTTGGCACAGGTGCGAAGCAGCTTTAGGGTGTGAGACACGTCTCGTTCTACAATTTTTTGACATGATGACCTGTTGTTTAAAATGGCAATATAATTGCCCAGTGTCCAGCTGGGACAGCACGAAGCAGCAGTGGCTCTCTGGCAGAGATCACCAAATTGGGAATGGGATCGGATCTGTATAAAGACAGGCAGGGCAAAAATCCATTTTAAACTGAGTCTGAATCATAGTTTGAAATTAGAAACATTCACACACACATTTTAAATGGGATAAAAACAGAGCTTACAATCATTCGTATTAAAATTTTAAATTCCTATTTCCATGCACAGTGTTTGCCTCCCATTACTTGCACCAGGCTAAATCAGGAGTAGCTCCACTGAGCTGTCACTGCAGCACAGAATCTGCAGAGGTGATAAAAAAATTGCACTAATCTGTTGTCTCAAGATGCACTGAGGTTTGTTCCAGACTATGATTGTTTCTCCCCTCTATTATCTCATATTATAGTCCTGAAAATGCATAGCCAGCCATACATTAAAAATCCTTCATTCTGCTTGAAATCACACACAGAGGTTTCTAGGAGAGGCAGGGATTTACCACGCAAAAAGACGTGACGCGACGGCTTCATGGCAGTGACTTCCATCCCCTGGGCTCGTCTCCAAGCCTCTCTGTGAACCTGCTTTGCTCCCATGGGGACATTTCCCCCACATGAGTCTCCCTAAGGCCCCCCAGCCTGAGCCCTGCTGCACAGACAGCTCTGGCCCTTGGGAAGCTGGGTCCATCCTGGGGGTGTCCGGAGGGTCACCCCAGCAGTGAAGGAGCAGGAGAAAATCCTGTGGCGCAACCACCTTAACCAGTATTTTGGTTAAGAAATCCCTTCAGCTAAACGAGTGGGAATCCTTATGTGGATACTCTTCCTTAAGACTGGTCTAGATTTAGTTGAAGCCAGGAAGAATACAGACTTAGCTAAATCACTGTAAGGCACTTTTAAGCAAAATTGAGTGTGTCTATAAAATATAATTGAATTTTTTCGCTAACAAGGTTAGAGCAGGGAAATTTCACTAGTACATAAACCCCACGAACTTGATACGACACAGGAAATTCAAGTCTTAAATATTTCATGTGTATGATGCTAAACAAAACTTCTAGTTTGTAATGTATGACATTGGAATTAATCTCTCAAATATTTGGGCATATGTAAAATTCCAGTCTATTGAGTTATACGCAATGAGAGCATATTAATACAAAGGTACATTAATAAAGCTATGTGCTTAAGGGTTTTGAGAATTTGGGTCCTAAAATTGTTGTCCATACAATTGTTCCAGACGAGCCAGATTTAATACTTTGGCTTTTTTAGCAACATTGCACAGGTTTATTACTAGCAGCCATTTATAATGCAAACAAAAAAAAAAAAAAAGAAAAATGTACTTGGGGATTCTCCTGACAGTCATAAAAGTTTTAATATGGACTTAATTTTATAAATCAGATTGTGAATGAGAACAAACTGGTATACAAAAAAAACCCAGGATAATTCACATTTGATTGTTTCCAGATAAAAACACTCCCACATGCAAACTCAGGAAAGACTGAGCAACCTCCTAAATAAAAGGAAGCACTGCAATAGCATATCTGTATTTTTCATGGCACGCCTCCAGGTTTATCCTAGGAGGATATAATAGGCAAACCCTTGGGTCAGACAGGCAAATCATGAGGAAAGGTTTGTATGTTCTTCTCTGCATATTCAAGTTCAAGATGGGCCAATGACTTTATACACTATTCTTCAGTACTTGCTGCAGGCTGTGCACACTCACTGGTAAAGTAACTGTTGCCAAAAGCAAAGCAACACGAGCAGGCAGCTGGAACTTAGAAGCTAAAATACAAAATGTAGCTGGGAATAACACTAAAATACTCTGTAAAATGAGAATATTCTGCCACTACCAGAATTTTCATTTATTTCAGGACAACTAAAGAAAAGAAGCTGTACATCCTGTGCACATGCTGCTTCTGTAGCCAGATCTCCTTGCCAAATGGATCTGTGCGTGACAGGGAAGCACAAACACACATTTTGGGGTCAGCAGACTGGGGAAATCATTTACAGTCTTTGAAGTTTATAAAATAGCTGTTTGTGGTTTATAGAGAAAACACCCTGCGATTAACATGTGAAAGGCAGGACTCTTCTTATCCAATTAAAAAGGAGAACACCTCCTATAGCTATGTGTATATAGTGTTTCCATGAAGATTACAGGTTTACCATGTGCTGAGCAGCTGCAGGATGAAGCCCCGAAGTGTCAGTAAAACATATAGTTAAAGCAGTTACAAGCAGATGGGAAAGCAATTAACACACAGGGGATTTACTGATAGCTCATATTTAAGCAAATAACAGTTGGAGCAGAAATCCTATTCATCATTAGAAAAATATATAACCCCTAAGGCTCACACTTCCAGAAAATGTAGTGCCTGATTTTCCCGTCTTTGAATATGGGAAGTTCTGCCACTTATTTAAACAGAAAGAAAACTGTCCCCCTAAACAACCAGGTCTTCAACAACAAAGAAATAACTACAGTCAGAGGAGGGTCTGTAGGACTAGGAAGGTCACTGAAGTCATGAATTTCTTGTGATGGCTACGGAGCGAGTGAGCGTCCTTGGCAGAGCCGGGCTGCTCACAGGAGAGTGCAGCATGCAGGAACAGGGCACGGCTCAGCACCTCGTGTTTCCTCAAGAGTTCATACTTAGAAACGCCGTATGTAAGTAGTAACAAGCACTTTTTAAACTTTAATGAAAAAGGCTTCAGCTGCTGCTATCCTGCTCTGTTAGGGTGCTGTCTAGCTATTATATTCTTGAGTAAAGCCTAAGACAGCAAAAGGATCAGTGGAAACATTATCTGCAATACATTTCTAAATAAATATCTGCACAACTCTGGCAGCAGCTGTATTAGCCAGTGCTTCGGTTTCCCAAGTGTTCTTATTTCAAATGAAGAGGTATTTTTGTGGAGTTGAGATAGATGGTGCCTGCTCTTTAAAGCAGTTTCTTGTCACATTCTTTGGTCTTCTGTAAAGTGGTAGTTGAAATAATGTTTTAATATACAAGTGTACATATAAGGCAAAAAAGAAGACGAATTCCCCAGGGCTAATACAATCATTATGAATACAATTCTTCAGATGTAATAACTGATTTTGTTAGATAAAAATATTTTTTCCATTTTATTTATGCTGAAATGCTTTACAATAATCTACAATACGTAAGACTCACCTGCATCAGCTGTTCATGTGATTAAATTGCTACAGATATAATGAGCATCCCCTGTTTAATTCCCCTAATTTTTCCCTATATATCTTCTGCCTGAATCAGTCATGTGATTGCTCATTTCAGTCAAAGGCAGCTGCATCAGACAAATACTAAACACTGCAGTTTGCTCACCTCAATCTCTTTGATTGAAAGAGATAAAGGGTAAATCCACGAGCTCTCCTGCTAGTGCAGGACTCTGGAGGGTAAATGAGGAACCATGCACGAGCATGTGAGGACAAAAACCACTTAGGGCAAAAGAGCCCAACCAGGACAAATTCAGCGCCAACAGACACAGAGGGAGAATCATCACGCAGCGCTTTGCCACAGCTCGACGTTTTAAGCAAACACATGTCAGCTATTAGGAAAAAGAGTTTGGGGATTTGCTAGATTGAGGCAATTGCCCCAAAGGCATCGGTAAACAAATATTCCTTGTGAGATAATTATGGCGCATTTATTATGTTAATTGTTTATGCTAATTTGGGCTTTGAAGGAAGAAAAACAAGTTTATCAGGAAATCAATGGATCATTCTTAATACACAAAATCATACAGTGTAATTAATTTCCGTATGAGGTCATCAGGACACAAAAAATAGTTGCATAATAATTCAAAGAACAAAACATGAATTTTTAGCAAATCCCAAACAAATTTCTAGAAATGTGCCACCTGAATGCTTAATTTATTTTAGACTGTGTCAGTAAACCTCTATTAGTTGAAACCAGACATCATTTCAATAGTGTGCGTATAACTGCCTTCTAATCCAAGCAAGAGAAGCTATAAAAGCCCCTGAGACTGGCTATTACACTGGTCATTTTTAGCTCTGCAAGGTACCGAGTGTAAGGAGAACCATATTTACACCGTCCAAGGAAAATTACAACTGAGCCAGGTGGACAAGGCCAAAATGACTTATTTCATTTTCTCAGTTTAAAATAAACTGAGAAATAATTTAATATCCCTCTCAGAGTATCAAAAGCCAGATCTAGTTAATTGTGCTCTTTGTTTAGATACAGTATCTATGTTCCTTCGCCATCCAGATGCTACCTATTGTCTTTAGACTTCATAAATCTAAAGACCCATTGCCTGCCAGAAAACACTGCATATGCTATGAAGATGCAGCCAGTTCAACTGAAGGAGGAAAAGCAAGGAAAACTGAAATATTTTCTGGGAAACATGAACAAAAGTCCATGGAATAATATCTTAAGAGGAAACACACAGCACAAGTTAAGCTGCTGCAGTTATTTTGTGCTAAACTTTTGAAGCAACTGTAGCCTGCCCCATTCTGGGTTCTGGATGGCATTAGTAGCAAAATCCAAAAAAATTCCTGCCTATAATCTGACTGCATAAATTGAAAGCTGTTGGTTAACCCTCCACATGCAGGCTGATCATCAGAGAAAGACGTGGACAATGTGAAACGCTCTCATATGCTATCAAACTGTAATGGGCATCAAAACAGACCTGGAATATTTGTTCATACTTGCATATTAAACAAATGAAAGAGCACCTTTACTTACCCTCAAGTTATCTACATTGCACATTGACTTAATTGCATTCAAATTCCACAAATTCTCTCCCTCTGTTGAAGTAAATACCACTCGTGAATAGCGGTCACCTGAAATTACAGAAGAAGGTTTATGGATTACTCAGGGGTCTCTGGCATCCAGGACTGAAGCAAAATCCCACTGATCAGATGACAGAGATGGAACCTCTGTCACATCACAGGCATTCACCTCACTTATAAGCTGATCTTGTTATGTTTAGGATTCAGTCCACACAAAAGTTTCAGTTTTCTTAAAGTGCTTGTAGTAAATATGGCATCTTAAATATTAGATACTACTTAGAAGTTCTACAGACTGCTATCCTAGCAAACTATCTTCTGCAATATGACAAACAAATGAAAATCAAAAGATCTAATCAGCAAACTATGAAATTCTTGGCACAGCATAACGGCAGCACACAGATAATAGTAATCAAAAGCTGATTCAGTGAGACATTTGGGAATATAAATAATAATTATAAAGATGTTTCTACAAGAATGTTTTTGCTTCAGAAGTGAATGACTGCAGTAGAAATTGTCATGATATCCTTGAGGCCATTTTAAAAGAATTCTACACACACAGCTTAGATTACAAATTAAATCACATTTATTAAGAGACAGCCTTTAGGAAGAAAATTATTACTTAGTAGCAGCAGGATCGTCACGCAGAGGAGAAACATATACGCCCACACTCACATATCTATGGTACTGTATAGCACATTATGGTACTTTGGGTTAAGAAACATTAGCAGCTTAATTGCAATGTTTCCAATATGAAAGGCTGAATTTTTCCCTTTGTTGGGAATTGGCAAAATTGTTGGGAAATTGTTGCCTCTGAGAGCTGTGATGACAAGACTCAGGAGTCCTGCTTTAAGATCTTTAATGTGCTTTAGGATCAGGGAAGCTGGTCTGACAACCCTGGAGCAAAAAAATAAGGACACCAGGGATGACAAATACTGGTCAAGAGGTAACTGCCAACGGTAAGTCAACTGTTTTCTTTACATACAGTGCTGGCAAACCTTCCCATAGAAGCACAATTCTGTCATGACAGCTATGATTGAGAGTATGCAGAAACAGCAGCGGAAAGAATAAGAATGAGACTTAAAAACACCCCCAAAACAATGGGCAGGATAAGAGCAGTTGATTCTGCTTCAAGCTGTGGTTAATGCTCAGTAGAATTTCAGGCACATTTACTCATCCTTATGGGAGCCCCAATTATTTTAATTCGCTTCTGCCCATAGAAGCAGCATTGATGACCTTGTGCATGTCCTCTAACTTATATTAGAAATAAGAAAAAAATCTATTTTACACCTCTGTTTTTCCTGGTTATTGCTCTCTCATATTAAGAAATGTAAACAAACAATTACACAATTATGTTTTCATGTTGCAATCAGTGCTCACACACTGAAGCAGCAGGTCACATACTGATGCAGCAGCAAAAAGTCCAAGTCTCAAAGTAAGATCTATCCCTGCTAACGCAGGCTGTCTCACAGAAAGGACTATCACAGTCTTGCAGCACGTCTTGCAAGAAGTTCAGTACAGATTTATCTGCTAACATAACCTCTTTACTTGAAACTAAGTATCTTCACAGGCCTTTGGTTTAAGTTTTAAAAATATTAAAAAAAAAAAAATCCTGAGCAGGATGTGACCTGCGGATGTTTTTTAGAAAAGAGCATTATACAAATATAAAGAGGAAAAGTACTTTGGTTTAGGTTTTTTTATTTTATTTTTTATTTTTTAGAATTACATTGATGTGTTGATGGCACAGATAAAACGCTGTTTTCTTAGGGTAGGTGCAACTTCTGTAGGCATATATATTCAAGACACCGCTTTTACAATGATCAGTATTAACAACAACTCATAAAAAGTTTAAAGGAAATGGAAGCACTTAAAGAAAGCAATTTAAGGAAGTAGAGTTGTTTCCTTAGACATACCAGTTGAATGCAACATTTTAGTTTGATTTCCTCAAAGGCTTCTGCAGACGTAAAGAAGGTACTTATCATGAATATATCTAGCAAGAAATATTTTAGCTAATATTAAGGCATATAATATAAAGAAGGGTTCAGAAATCATTCTATTTGCAACAGTTTTTAGGCTTCTTTGTATAATAATACTCTCCACTTACTTGGAATATCGCAGAAAAAGGTATCTTTGTGGAAGTTCCAGTCTGCTTGCCTCTTCTCTCTTTCGTAGTGATCATCTGACCATCTGTCATCCTGATGACTAAAACAGAATAAATACTTTTACCTTATCTTAGCAAAGGGATCGTTAAAATGAGTACCCAAATTATCATGCCTCTTTGTAACTCTGGCATTAAAAAAATGTTTTTTTTTTTTTTTTGTCAATGTGACTCTAGTATTCAGGAACTGCAATATTTGTTACACTTCTTGTTTTTAGAGACTTCAAAGGAAACTATATTGAGCCTAGTATTGGAAAATACCGGTAACTCAAAGAGAAAACAAAAGTGACAAGTCACTTTAACCAGCTCCATATGAAAGACCTTAAAGAACTTGGAGGGTAAGATTCAGTGTTCACTGAAATCAGTGGCAACGTATACATTAACTTCAAAGGGTACTGCAGCAAGTTCATTTAAGCAATAAAAACAATAAATAAAATGAATTTTGAACTCCAACTCTTACCTTTTAGCCTGCTCATCTGCATACTTGAAAGGATAATTTGCCAGTGTTGCTTTGTACCCTGTGTTTTTCACCATGTTATTCCATGTGACCAATCTCTGTCCTATTGCTGTCCCTCTTGGTTCAAAACCCTAAGGGAGAATATTACGAAACTCCATTAATACATTTCATTCTTTAACTTTAATAGGAAAGTGGAAATGCAATCAAGATGATCGTTTTCAATATGAAGCATAGTTATTCCAGGCATCTATGTTCAAGATAAAGTGCTTTAAAGACAGGGCAGTTTGACAAAGTAATGACCAACTGCATGGACTGACAAGGGATAAGAATTCTTGCGTGTACCACTTACATCCCTCAGAAATTATGATTACTTAATGTATGACAACGTTTAACACATTAGTTCTTAGTTTTCAGAGCAAGGATACTCTACGCTGTTCTCTTCTGTATCTTCATTATCACTCTTCACTGATTAAATATGATTTAAAAATCCTAAATAAATCTAATCAATCCTAATAAAGTATATGTTTCTAGTTATCCAAGAATAAAACCTATACAATAACAATTTTTAAAGAGACTTTTAATCATAATTTGAATAACTGTAGACTGTGTCAAGAAATATCCTTTATTGTATAATGTGCATGTACAGATATACTGTACTGCAATAGACCAATAACTCATGGGAATGTTATATTTATATCTGAGCATAATAACTAAATGCAACTTTTTCCATAAGAGTCCTGAAAGTTACTCATGGGTAATATAGCACAGGAAAAGTAAGAAATGAGCCCAGAATTTAATGGAATCTGATAAAGATTACTTTCAGCCTTTCAATATGGATATGATTTCATCCCCAGACGGCTCTTTAATAGATCCTGGCACTCACTCTTTGAAACTTGATTTG
Organism: Tinamus guttatus; assembly: GCF_059628265.1. Lineage (NCBI taxonomy): Eukaryota > Metazoa > Chordata > Aves > Tinamiformes > Tinamidae > Tinamus > Tinamus guttatus. The sequence goes on from NW_028288775.1 coordinate 833,169, forward strand.
GAACGTATGGTCTGGGCTGTGCTGTTCCTATTATCTATAACTCTTAACTGGGATGAATTTACATTGTTCAATGTATAGAAGTTCTGTTGCAGGACATATGAGCTCTGAATAGCTCTCTGCACCACACCGTTGCTGGAGCTAGTGCATAACTAACTGCCCGAGGTGCAACCGCTTCTTTGCATCGCCCTCGGCTAGCTCACTATGCTCACATATGGCAGAGACATTGCCAGGCTCTTAAATCAAATTTCTTTCATGTATTCATCATATAATACTTACTTGTATAGGCTCACTACTAATGGAATCTTTCTGAAAATTGATTCCCGAAAAGATTCCTAGTAGAGATTTTTTTTTTGCAGATTTTGATAGTAAAGCAATAAATCGGCCAATTCAGTTCTTAGATCCCAAACAGAGCATGTTACACTGCAGATTTCAGACACAGACGTCCACTAAACCAAGGCACGTCAAGAGTCAGAACTTTTGTCTGGGCAGGCCTGACTTTAAAAGGAATTTTTACAACGTGACTGAAACGTACTTGCCTCCCACATTTACCGCTGTCCCTGGAGAAGGAGCACACCAAAGCCACCCGTTTGCCAGTGCCCCTGGGTACCTACCAGCAGCGGGTCGGAGAAGTCGGGCAGCTCTGGCACTAGGATCCCCACGAGGGCGCACACCACGATGAGCACGGTGCACATGCCCAGCACCACCACGGGCCAGTCGGCGAGGAGCGCTGCGTAGCTGCGGCGAGGGGAGAGACGTCAGGCACAGCGGAAACTTCCCCATCTTAAGAGAAGCCCTTCGTCGCAGAATACTGCTATTTTTTTCAGGATTCTGACATAAATTACTGACATAAGTGTTACTATTTTAAGTTACTGAAAGAACTGTTTCTGTTGTACGTGTTCAGGCATGAAGAGTGATGTGCCTATCATTCATATAAAAATGCATTCACACTAAAAATTGCATATGTGAAGTGAAACTGTTGTTTAAGATTAAACATGAATTACTGATATTAACACTTCTCCAATAAATTTATACTTCAAAAGAGAAGGAGAGAAGGAGAGTCGCAACATGATGCACAAACTAACGGAGTTCGTTACTTAGTCTTCTGGAACAATGTATCTCTTGGCTTTTAACTCTCAGCATCTTTTCAAGTTGTCCGAGTGCAAAAAGTTTCACATACAAATCTAATTTTTGTTATTTCCTAAGATATTTTTATTTTAGTTACATTGGGAAGAAAAAAAAAACAGAAAACTCCCAAATCCTAGTTTCTTCACGATTTTTCTTGCAGTGAACACCTGAAATCACAGAGCTTATATTTCAAGGGCAACACTGCCTAATCTTTGTGCTTTTTGTTTGTTTGTTTGTTTTTTTGTATAGACACCAATTGCCAGACTGACTGACTATTGCAGACATTCGCTCTGAAGTCAAAAATAAAACCTAAAATATTTATTTTCCTGCAGGATTTACCCCTTTGACATGCTGATTCCATTCTGAGCTGAAAAGCTCTTCAGTTGGTTAAATTCTTTAGTCACTACCTATAAAATAAACTATGTCTGCTTAAAATGTTAGTAAGCCCATGCAGAAGACAGTAATTACAGATTTACACCTGCAGATTTTTCTGTTTCTTACATCACAAGTTCAAATGAGCAAAAATGACCTGAGCTAGAATATCAAAAATGGATGAACCATACTACACACAAATTTTATTTGTCTGAGTACCATCCGGTGCTAGAGGGCTCTCGTTGCCATCAACTTGTCTACAGATAGATAGCCTAAATCCCAAATGAGTATAAGTAACGAGAAAGATGGTAGTTCTTTTATTTTTATTGCATTGAAAAGGTATAATTTGTGTTTAGTTATTTTTTATTTTCTCTTTGAAAAGTAAGCCACTGCCCAGGCTTAGGTTCACTATAAATGATCATTTGTCTGATAATTTCTGACTCAGAACAGAACAGAAAAGCGCTTCAGTCCACAAGCAATCATGCACTTTCAGAAAGCACAGCCTTACTGTTAAGCAAATACCTCGGTATTTTCCTAAATCATAACATCAATCTCCTGCTTTTTTGATGCTTAATAAAAACTACAGCTGTGCAACTAGCTGGGCACCTGGCTACATTGATGTGTCATCTTCTTTTCCAAACTCGACAACTACTAAATGATGAATTTGCAGTAACTGCAACATTCTTGTCTGAATGAAATCTCTTTTATGCCAATTCATTCCCTGCTTTCAATCTAGTTGTCAGAATGGCAATGCATGCCTTGTAGCTTTGTATCAAGAGAATACATATAGTTTTGATTTATTTCTTTCCTCCTGCTGTTTTCCATACACTTGAAAAAGAACTTACATGTTTTAAGCAGAACTAAAAAACCTTAGGAGATACAATAAGCAATTCAACCTACATTAATCTCATTCATTTGGTACCACTAAAGACAACAAATTCATGTAATTTTCACAGAGATAACCTGGACCCAGATCTTATTGTTATTATTATTATAAGTTTCCATTTTCCCTCCCATTTTCAGCTGCAGAAGAACTAGATACTGTTAAACTTTTTGATTCAGCACCTTTATGTGGGAATACTCCATTTAAACCACTACTCAGTCTCATATAAAGAGGTATGTTCATACTACATAAAGTTTCAGTATAGCAAAGAGGTCACCATGAGCAATGGAAGTGTGATTGAATTTATATTATTGAACAAATTTACATAGCCTGAAAGTTAACATGTCTGTTCTTTACTGAAGGCCACATCCCAAAAGTGGATTATGTTTTTAACATGTTTTTATTTGAGATTCTTTATTTTTACTATTAGCAAGGCAGAACAGTTTTAAATTAGCTACTCTGTTGTTTTCTTTTATTCTGCCATTCTTCAGAGTATGTGTAGTCCAAATCTGCTATTTTTGATTGTCTGCGTTTTCTGCTTTGCTTTTAGGAAAAGAAAAGCTCTTTACAGTGACCTATTCTGAAGTTTTCTGTCAGGCTGCTTTATCGTTATTAATGAAACCAAGCAGTTTCTCAGAACAAACCCTTAATCAAAAAAAATGGTGCAGACAGTGTATGCATATACACAAAGAAACAAATTGGAAAACACCATAGTCAAAAATATCTTCAAGTATTTGCACACAAGGAACGCTGAAATATGCCTTAAATTTTATAATTCTTGCACAGTGTACAGGAAAGGCTATTTTTGAAGAGACGACTTGGGGGGATCGTGCAAGTTTGGTCACCTTCTGTGGTCAGTACTGTCTATGACCCCCTGGGATTCACAGCTGTTGACTGGGGATGCTAAAAAGCACGTGTCTGCCCACTCCTTTTCATGGCCATCTGTGGGCCTGCTGTACATCAAATTTTCTCGGCCTCTTTTGAACAAGAATGTTTTTTGAATGTTTTTGAACAACATTCCACTGAACATTCCCTCTATCTTGTATTGTGCGGAGGTGCAGTTTAGCCTTTGGCTTATTCACCTCCTCCACGATTTTGTAAGCCTCACATGTGACAGTAACAACACCTTACCTTTTTGGTAATTTGAACGGTCTGGCTGGTCTGGAAAGAAGAAAAAAAAAAGTATTACTGAAAATACATGAAAAATACATGCACATACTACTTTGTTTAATTCTTCTCTTTCACAGATTTTCGCAGCAAAAAAGATATTTAAGAATATAAATTATTTGAAAAAAGCATACAATCATATTTAATTGAGCTTCTGCAAACAAGTAATTCAGAGAATAATTATAGCTACAAAGACAGCTGGGTTTTCAAAAGCAGCATTTGAGGCAGCTGATTTTCAGGATTACTATTTGAGAAGCTTTTCAAGTTTTCAATAAGGGACCTAATAAACTAACAAGATATCAATTCAGAACCACAAAAAATATGACAAAGTTTGCATTTGCTGGAAAAAGGCAAACAAAACACCATCTTCCAACATTGCAATTCATGAACCTTTTTAATTGCCGTTGTAGTTCCATCACAGAAAGTGATTTTGGTCATAATTTTGTCTTTCCATAATTAGGAAATAGAATGACCAAAGGTATCCATGTGACCGAAGGTACCCTTTTCTATGTAGCTTTTTGTTATTTATTAAAGTGAATATAAATACTATTACTTTGACAGATAAGAGAAAAGCAAAACCAAAAGCAAATTATTCATACTTGCTGCTGTTCAGTGAGCACTTCATTTTGTTAGTTATTGGATCCTTAAGCTTCATATAGACTTTGCCTTAAAAAGAGATGTGGAAAAAAAGAAGCCCTAATTCCCATCAATAACCTTCATCAATAACCTGTAAGTCCATTTAAGAACCTCTTGTCTGTGAATGTGACATGAAGTCACAGAGTTTAAATCTGAAGAGAGCAGTAACAGGACTGTGTCTGAAGAGAAACACTTAAACAGAGGAGTCTTTCATGCATTAATGCATCACCAAAGGACCCAGAAATAGCTGCTTTGCCTAAATGCCAGAATCAGGTACAGCCCCAATGAAAAACACAAACTATGACTCCATGCTTCCACGGAAAAGGGAATAAAAACCCAAACTGAGTCAGAGAACAGATTTTAGTAATTGCACCATACATCTTTGTGTTTACAAGTTAGAAAGAAACAGACACAACTTTTATTCTTAACACAGTAATGAATTTTTAGTCATCATTTGTCAACATCCGCGTTTCTGCCTCTTGAAAATGAGTCGTCTCTCACCCGGGTCACAGCAGGCCTTGCCACCACGAGCAGTAACACCATACAACTATTTCACACAACCAACAGTCATCCAAAGACATCAGCCTGTATAGGCTGTTGTAACTCAGGTTTATACTTACTTGGAGAAAGGTTTATACGGCTATTCAGGTTTCTTCTGGCAGACAAAAATGCTTTGCTTATACTTGCACTTTTAATCAAATTTAGCATTCACTTTTACAACAAAGTTAGTCTACAAGGTTGAAGAAACAAGTGACTGACTTAACTGAGAATTAATTCCCATGGAAAGAGAATTTTCCTCTGCGCAGGCCTGAGCACAGCTCCCCAACATGACACACCAGGCTGCAGGACTGCCACGGACCTTCCCAGGGCCCCGGAAAGCCGGAGTTTGGCCCACACCGCTACCTAATGCTCAGATTAATGGGATGCTTGGACAGTGAGATGCAGGTGGGCAAAGTCTGCCACAGAGTCATGGCAAGACCTAGGACACATTTGCTGGAGTAAGGACACCCCTTTGGCCCTGAGGCAGGAATGTCTCCATCCAGCGTCTGCTGCCACGGCTCTCCCAGCCCCTCTGATACCTCCGAGGTTGCTTTCAAATGCACATGTGGAGCCTCTTCACCAAGCTTTGCTCTGCATTTCCATTATGTCCCTGTAACTACACAGCAAAAAAAATATTTTCTTGGTAGAACTTACATTTCGTTTAGGACAGAACTTTCAAAAATTAGCTGATTTGGTGCATAAAAGAGGGACAAAGATACCTATGCAGCCATTCCTCATCCCCCTTGTTTCCCATCAAAACAAAACTACGTTGCCCTCTGTTTCCTCCACCTGCAAAATATATTCAGTGGTGAACAAATGATGATGATGAAGTTCTTCAAAGTTAGGGAAGGTTAAGGGTCACACCTGCTATCAAACTGTTTTGCTTCGAAAAGCATGCATAAAAATCAACAGCGTCCCCCAGAATGAATTCCAGCAGTGTAACCAATCCCTTGCAGCTGTCGTGATGACTCTATTATATCAGTCAATAGGAAAAGCTATCCCTGAAAACTATGCCAAAAAATTCTTTAGTTATGCTCTCAAATACAGAAATGCATAGCAAAAACAGGTCTTTCCTGCTTAATTAATGCTATGTCTAATTTTTGAATTATTATGCTTCCACCTAGTCAGCTTAATAACACCACTAGTTTTTTCTTTAAAAAAAAATCAAGACAAGAAACAAAAATCCTCATCAGTTTACATGAGAAAGAAATGGTGAATTCCATAAATTATGTCAAGAAAAAAAAAAGTTATATTAAGTATATTATCCTACCAGAAAGCCTGGAACAGAACTCAATTTGATCTGTGTATTAAATTACCTCTTTCCTCAGTAGTCCTGGGCTTGACACTAGGACCTGACATCCCATTTGTTTGTGATGGGACTAGCAGAGGCAGGTTGTTACAGAACTACCCTCGCTGGTGAACCCCCAACACGAGCTGTGCCAGCGATGGAAACCCAAGGGGAAATCAAGTGACGGGCTGCGTCTGACTGCCATTTACTGCCCGCCTCAGCTCCTGGTCTACCGATGCTTTTCTTCCTTCCCTCCTTCTTAATAGCTATTTAGACTGTATCAGCTCCAACTATGGAAGTATGGACAAACATTATGTTTTATATCATTTCAATTCTGCTTTTCTCATGTAAGTGCTCATAAGAGAGACCTACTACTGTCTTGATACAAATAAAAGTGCACGCATAAAAACCTAAATGTGTGTTTGTGTAGCTGTTAGAGCAAGAACTGACCTACCACAGGGGTTATCATCACCTAAATAAATAGCAATATAAACCAATTAATTAAAAAGCCAATAGCTAACTAACTTTTCTTTCTTGCATTACACCACAAAATTAACTTGAGTCTAAAATATTATGTTACAATAAATGGCTGTACTTAGTGAAAAAAATATCAATATAAAGACTCTCCTGTCACAGGATTATGAAGTGTTTAACTCTAACACTTTGCCACAGGGAAGCTATTCCTTTCTTGGCAGATCTGGTTACAAGCAGCGATAAAACATGGCTTTTTGTCATTACTACACTCAAGGATAAGCTAAAGCCCTGCAGGACAGAACAAGATACGCATCACGTTGTGCACCTTCCGTTAGAACACACAATACCAGCTAAATCCCCGCAGAGGAAGAAAATCCTAGTGTTTTCAGCAAGGCATTGACCCATGAGAAAAACTTCAATTGCTTTAAATATCAAGCTAGCTTTTGCATTTACACAAGACATAACGTCTACCTGCCCTATCGCTTCAGCAAGTGGAACAATCATTCAGCCAACAAATCCAAATGATTTAAGTCCCCCAAGCCCTTTGCTAGCCTCCCGTTTTACTTTTCTGCTGTGCTGTACTGAGGTTTCCTTGACTCTGATCATGAACTCGCTCTTGATGCTTTTTAAATACGCTGTGTTTATTGCCTTTGTCTGCACATCATTTTGTTTATTTACATCTAGAAAGGAATTATAAGACAACACACAGCAGAAGCATGTTGCAATCAAGACAGAGGATTTATTTTTTGATAAATTGCTTTTGTCTAATTTTTAATAAAAGCAAGAAAAATGCAAAGAATTTCTTCTTGTTTCACACACAGACATCAAGGAGCACTCCAAAGGGTTTTTTTTTTTGCTGTATATTACCAGGGTGAGATGATCTGAAACTAGGTACTACTTCATCTCAAGGAAAAAGAAAGAAACCCCACTGCTGCAGTTTTGTTTAACCTTATACCTGTTAATTACTTCCAATAAAGCATAAGGCAATTTTTATGCATAAAATTAAGCAGAATGAAAGGCAGTGTAGTACACAGACCAAAATCAAGAAACTAGCTGCCAACTGTATTACAGATGTCCACTCATATTTCTACAGTTGAGACTCCAAGCTTTATGAAGGTGCCTGTCTCCTTCTCCTGTATCCTTCTACCCCTTCACTTCCAACTGAGGGTCTATGTCCACAGCAAGAACAAACAAGGAAGGAAAGCAGGGGTAAGCACGGTATAAATGACAATACAATCATTGCCTGAGTGATCCTTGCTGTTACTGATTTAAATTTTACCTTGAAAATATCTCTACAGACCCACAGGACAGACACAGGTAAAAGCAGAATCCTTTGCCATCAATAGCAAGCCCTCTACATACTTAACAAAACCTTGCTCACTTTCTGCTACTAAATTTTAAACCGACACTTTTCTGACCTACTTTGCAAAAGTGAAAGGTAGTTTTGACACAATCACAAACTTCCAGTTCACGCCAGCATACAACAGATTAGCTCGGCAGAAATACACATTTCTTTATGGTCAACAGACATGCAAAAAAGTCAGTGCGATCAGATTAACATCCTGTGCTTACATATTTTCATTTGGAAGTTAACTAGTGATTAATTTTAAAGCACTGCATTATTTATTATATACTAAAATTAAAACTTCTACAAATTTCTATATACCTTTGTTTCCCCTCAGAAATCTCTCTTCAAGGATTCCAGCCACTTCTAAAGATAGTTCTCAAAAATTACCAGTAAGAAAACTACTTAAACATACTTAAAAAGGATCATCCCAGTTCTAAGTGGCAAAGTTCATAACTATAAAGTGTATTCTTCAGAAGGTTTAAGTAAAGATATTCATGTTTTCCTTTAGTTTCTGAAACACTAAAGGGGGGGACTACATATAGTACTGCTTGGCAAGTTAAACAAAAGTTCAGAACTATTCAAGACAATAAAAAAGGCTTAGCAAAATACCAGTATGAATCACTAGTTGAAAACAAGCCAGCAGCTAATTTAGAGCAGACTAATATTATTTCAAGATCCGTCACAAGTCTAAAACCATTAGTCGTTTTTCTTTTCTCTGTAATTACAGTGAAATTAATAGATATGTTCTGGGATTTAAATGATGACTAGAGTAGTTTTCAGCAGTTTCACTAGGAAAAAAAGTTCCTTCCTCAGAAATATTTTATTTCAAAGCTGCTTTTATTACACTTCCCAGTTTAATGGAGAAATGCAGGGTCACGGTCGCATCTTCTGTTTCTCCGACAGACAGGAAATTAACAATGACCCTCCAAATCACAACAGGCACCCAAGCCAAAACGCAGCCCCTATCGAAGGGGATGAAAGAGCCGTGCAGGGTCTTCCATTTTAATCCGTGTGCTTCTCCACAACGGCCGCTCTCTCGCTCCTTACAGGAACCCACGGCTCCCCTAAGGATGCGCACGTTGGACTCTGGAGCAGGGAGACTCCAGCAGGTCACAGGTGGCACCTTGTGGTGGATGTTCATCTTTCTCCCCGTGCAGACACAACAATTTGTGAACGCAGATCCCCGGGGGGTCATTTCTGCTTCCCCCAGTCTCAGAAGGTCAGACAACCTCCTCTCAACGAAGAGCTTCTTTCAAGACAAAACACAGTTCCCAAGAGTTTCTCCCAGAATATCTGATTGACTATAGTGACAAATTCTACTTTTCACTTAACCAAACTGTAAAATTAGCCAGTTGACCATAAAACGGATTCAATATAATCAAACTTTTTATTTTTTTTCCAGTCAAAAGTTAGAAAAATTCACCACCTTTAATGAATGTACTAGACACCTGATAAACTGGAAATGTAACATAAGAGTTTTGCAGAAAGGTGGTCCATTGGCATAACAGAAAATACAGGAAAAGCTGCAGAGAATTTCTAATATTTCCTAATTGAATAAACTCATTTATTCATTTCTGGCTTTTCTAGGAAAAAAAAAATGCTTCCGAAGTAGATCTTTTAACCTTTCTCAATGCAACCAGTACTGGTAACTTAGGATTTCTGCCTATAATTCCTTCCCATCTGCATAATATACTAGTACTACATAGTACTAGGCAATTTGTATTTTGCATTATCAGTCCAAATTAAGAAATTTGTTTATTCAGCAGATACGAACAGAGGAACGCTCACAGCAATCCTAGATTAACAAAAACTAGTTAACACCAAATTGCTCGGGCATGCTGCTCTTGCATATTTTTCTCCTGTATTTCCTTTTTATTCTTTTATTGTTTAAGCATCTTTTACTACTTAAAAGCATGTACTCAATTATTAATTACCAGGGGCAGAAGGACACACTGAAATATTATCAGAGAGGAAGGACAAATGGTTCTGGAATGAGTTGGAGATGATTATGGCAACGTCCCAGCATCATTCCCAAGTCACCTCTCACTCCGCACTACTGCCTGGAAGGCAAAGGGAAGGCTTCCAAGAGCAGGGCTTTCCCAGCCCTTCCCAAGAGCGGCCCTGCAGGAATGCTGCAAACCACGTAGCCGGTGGTGCTTCGTTTGGACTTTCCCTCTTTGTTTTGCAGTGTTGCCTTGCTTCTCATTTGAATCTTACTGTTACCTACTGTTAATAGTGAATGTGAACAACTATACGTGGCCCAGCCATGACCACAAACTGTCTTTTTTGGGCTACTCCTCCACATGTATTTTTTCAGCACTTCTAGACCTAAATGCACACCTAAAAGCTCAGTTTTAAAAGCTGTCTCAAGCTCAGCCTCGGCCTTTTCAAGCAGGACGACAGCTGATGCTAGTTTTCCAGTCAATTTAGTACTAAAGAAAGCACTTGCATTTTTTACCATTTCTCTTGCATTACCAGTTAATTGTATCTTCTGAAGAGACAGTTCAAAGGCCTAGCAGATTACTGGTTAAGGGCTAGGTGCTCTGTCATCCAAGGGAAGGTGAGGGAACAGGGCACAGGAAATTCATTTGGAAATTCGTACGGTCTCTGCCTCTCGCAGACCCCGGGGCCTAGAGGCCAGAGCCCCCAGGCCCGTCTGTCAGCTGCCCTCACACCAGAGCAGGCACCAGAGCTGGTTTTTACTGAAAACACAAATGCTGCGTTCAAAGCAATCTGAAATCAAGACAGATACTTAATTGGTGCAACTAAAAGCCTGCAGAAATCCCTTGGACTACCTAACGAATAAGGTCTTTTAAGAGCATTAATTTTTTTTTTCCTAAGCATATTATTTTTAATTTGGTCACCCGCTGAATTATAAATGGCATTTTTTTTATTTGCATTCTGGTCACTTTGTGTCAGCCCTTTGCTCTAAGCCCTGGGCAGGGCTAACGAGGAGGGTGGCGTGTTGCTTGTTTAGCTGACAAGGCACAATCATTATCAGGAGAACTACGAAGGACTTGGCAAAGCCAGAACAAACCTCTTGCATTAGCACTGTGCGAGATAACTGTCTAAGAAAAAAATAAAAATGAGAAAGTACAGCTCAATGTGATGACTCCTATGAAAACGGCTTTTTGTAAAGCAAAAAAGAAACATCTAACCTGGTCACGAGGAGAGCTCTTCTTCCCCCCGGCACAGCAGAGAGCCCCTGTTTGGGCTCAGAGGTTCAGGAGGAGGCACGAGGCTGCTTCACATTCCTTTTCCCTTCCTCATCTACATTAAAACCCCTAAGTTTGCTACTGGGCACTTAACAGAGTGACATGAAAGGGAGCATCTAATTTGTGGTTTCCATTTCCCTCCAGCCTCCTCATTCTGGGAAACCACTGGATAAGGAATTCCTATTTTAGCATGGAATCAACAGCTTAAATGAGAAAAAAAAAAAAAAGGAATTTTTATTGTTCCCATACTAATTACTGACATGCACGAACTTCCAATCCATGACATGAATCAAGGTATATCAAGGTATTTGCAACATACTGAACATTAAAAACATTTCTGTGTTGACAAATGGCAAAGTGAGCGTAACAGCTTCTGCCTTTTAGCTGCTGAAGGCTGATAAAATGGTTCAGTAACAACCTTCAAAAATCTAGAGTAGTTTTTTTTTAAAAAAAAGATATGTACTTTTACCCTTGAACAGCAAAGGAATAAGTCTCTCATAGTATAAATATATATATTGTATATAGGACACTAACGTATGTTGCGTACAAAAGTGAAAACAATCTTATAATGCATTAAATACAGAAAATCTAACAGTTTTTGAAAAATGTAGAGTCACGTGCAAACTACTATTTTTTTTTTTTGTGAACATTTAATACTGCTGAAATGTGAAGCTGCATTATAAAATACTGTGGAATCAGCCCAGCAAGCCTTGCAAAAGGCAGTAGATAACAATTATCCCTTTCCTGGAATCAAGCAAGGAGCTGTTTCATAACAAAGTCTTGTTATTAAGATTGGTATTTGGCAAATGTCCCCTTGCTTTTTGAAAAAACAAGAGCTTTTTATTTCTTTCTCATTTTTAATTTTTGGGCCAAGTAACTAGGGACGAAATATAAAATGAGTAAGAATCAGCTATCATGCTCTAGCTTCACTTGACAGCTTTTCAGCTACACATTTTAATAGAACTCCCTTCTTAAAGTGTTAATTAAGAAGTACTGAGGTATATCTGTAAAACTGTTTAAACAGTGTGTGGCACAGAAACACATGACACACAGCAGAACCCCCAAACCCAGGACAGTGACATAAATCTGCAGCGCCATAACAGTTTAAAAAAACACTTAAATCCAAATGAACAGAAGACGTCCAGTAAGTTGGAAGATATTAATGTTTTAACAGTTTCCTGACTCTGAAGTATTATGGTTTTGCCCTGCTTAAAATATCAGTCTAGCAAATGAAATATTTGAATCCAGCAATTCAGGCTGTAGCTGCGGTCCGGCCGCTCCTGCGCGCTCTGAGCCGTTCTCCTCACGGCTCGGGATTCCGGGTGCTCGTGAAGGCCCTAACTCCTGAAGGCTGGGAATGGTGTGGAAAACTTAAAGGAAGCAGGTAGCAGGCACGACTGCTGAGAAAGGCTTTGGAAACTAAAAGTTTAAAACCTGAGGGACAGAGGATGGGGGAGGATCTACATATTTTCCTGAGTCTTAAATTTTAGCCAAACTAATGATTCTGTGCAGTTTAAACTGATTTTCTTTTTATGCCCTAGCTTGATATAACTGTGATCATGGAGAGATCACATGTGTCTTTTACTACAGAAACTTAACAACTTGTAAAAAGCCCAGAGATAATTCAGATGCTTTACAGAGGGATCTTCTTTACTTATCTGCGTTAGTCAAAAATATTAACAATATAGTCCTGAAATGTAAATAATGGTGAGTGATACAGAGCAGGTTCACTCTGAGCAGGGAATACATGCATAAATTTAGGGGCTAGGTCTTGCAGAACTGCAAATACTCTGCTCGGGGGCAATTTGGAGTAGTTTCCTTATCAGCAATACCAGCACTTCTCTTGCAGCCCCATGCCCTTCTGTCCTCTATCTTTTGCCTGCGAGTCCACAGCCTTAAGTGTTCAGAGTCATAATACACAGGAGACTCCAAAAGAGCTGGTGTCAAGGTCAGGAATGACACAGGTAGTTTCAACTACAGCTTTTCAAGCAAGTTCACAAACACGTCTGAGCGACTCTGGTGCTTTGGCACCAGAGACAAGAGCTCTACACAGAAGTGTGTACACACACGCTGTCCACAAATCTATCACGACTTACTGAATTACACAAATTACACGTATAAATAAAAGATTTTGAAAAACACAAGCGACAATTTTAATTAAGAGCTTTCTTGTTTTATACTGTTTTACTGCAGCATTTAGTTCTACAATATGCAATCATTTATTATTTTATCGTGTTTTCATCACATTAAACGTGGTGCTGGGCTGCACAGTGTCCTCCTGCCCTAGCGACTCCTGACTCCCTGCCTCTGGCTCTCCAGGGTGCATCTTCAGGCTTCTCCCACTTCTGGATAACAAGGGACTAGCAGCTTTACTTGGTTCCTCTTCCTCACCTCTACCTTCTGCTTGGGCAATGCTGTTGATTACAGAAGCGGATGGTGGTCTAGGAGCAGCAACTCCTACCTTCCAAGGGTTGGGAAGCCCACACATTTGTGGAGACACATAACTGCCTTCAGAGAAAAAGTGTAATGTAAACCTGAGCCTCTCGAAGGGAGAGGGTGCAAAATCTTCCAGAAGAGCCTGAGAACAACTCGTTGCACCACGCTGCATGACGGGGAAGTTTAGAAACCATTTGTCAGAAAACAAACCAAGTCCCTGGAACAACTGCACTCTAGAAAGGACATCGTCTGATCACTGCAAAAAAGGGGAATAACATATTTGAACAAATTACATCTTAAATATAGGGCATAGAATAAGACGCTTCCAACCTCTTCCAATCTCAAGTACCAGAGAGAAGATCTTCCAATCTCAGAAAAACAGCTTTCTAAGAACAAAATCTGTCAAAACAATCAGCATGAACCGTTGAGATATTTTACCTTCTTTCATAGACAGACTCGTTTGTCATGACCAAGTTGTACACTGACAAATATTAAGAAAGTTTTATTCCACAACACTCTATAAAATTACTGGTTGCTCAGTCATTCAAGTTAGGGTGCATAGATGACATTTCCATGTAATTTAGTTTGAAATTTAAACTTCCATGTTCTACACACTACAAAATCCCACATCCAGCCAGCTTTCAGAGGCTAGGACAAGTGTGACATTATTTCAGTCTGTCTTCTTTATCCACTGCAATCCACACTGATACACCAGGCCTACATTCTTTTTATATTAGGTCACTAACAAATGTTAAGCCTTGGGCTTAAAAACCTGACAAAACCTGTCGTGCTGAAACAATTGGTTACCTGCCCAGAGCTGCAAGCAGTAGTGATACATTCTGCAAAAGCTTTCGCCCCCTCTATCTAGTAACATCTTTTTCCCCTTCAGACTTAAAATTATAACAATATTAAAATGCATATTTTTAAATACAAAGAACCAAAATGACAGCTATTTTGACTATACACTGAATTTAATTACCGTATCATATGAGAGCTTGCATTTTAAATAGCCCTGTTAAAACATGCACATATCATAAAACTGGATCAATTCCAAGTCAGCCTTGTAAGAAAAGTATCTGGAAAAGAAGCTGTTGTGCAGACTTCAGGCTCAAAATATATTAACATTAGAGTGTGGAACAGAGACTGTGTGTAAATGTCACGTAGACAGAGGTGTGAAGAGAAAGTTACTTGACCAGGTCAAGACCAGGGAAGAACAAACAGTTTTATCACCTCTTCAGCTATAATCACGGAGCAAGACTACTTCTCTCTGAGGATGTTCGTTTGCAGGTTTGCATCCACTTTCTCCCCCTTGTTAGCCTATACCAGAATATCTTCATTAATGACAGCGTTGCACTATGATAAACGGGATTCACAACGCAACAGCACGCTGTAACATTTAGACACACTCCGTGGAGTATTCAGGAGCAAAAAAAAAACCCAACAAGCTTTGGCTCCATGTCCATAACACAGGCGATAGAGACAGACGTGTGCATTTACTATTTGCACAGACACTGCCAGTCAAAGGAGCCAAAATAAGCACAGAAGTCCAGCTCTTCCAGCACAGCAAGGGACCCGAGTCCCATTTACCTCATCTTTAGAGCTAAAAACACAGTTGGAAGCAACCAGAGGCTGGTGGCTTTTAGAAGACAAATTGATTTGCTGACCTAAGAGGTACATTGCAAGTATCTTTCTCTTTCAGTTGCCCTAGGTAGAAAGAGGTGTAGGAAAGAACCGGTAAACATTTATGGGGATACATAAAGCATGCTAGGCTGGAGAGTCAATGTCTACTGATGCTTTAAAGGTCAGATTCTGTCCTTATTTTGCCTATTAATGGTAAGATAACCACTTATCATCACTTATTAAACAGATCCTCACAAATGTACATCATTGGTGAGGAAGCACAAGGTAAAGAAAACATCTTGGCTTAAGATCCTAATCACAGCAACTAAAGCACAAAATCCTAGTATTTCTGAAGTACTACGGAAAACATTATTTCATTATATCTGAGAAGAACTTTTCAGGGCTCCTTTTTCCAGAGTAAAAACAGGAATTCACATTATAGATTAAATTAGTTCCCTTTTTCATGACTATGGAATACAGTTGAAGCTTAAACAGTCCTGCTGTGCAGGAAGGAAAATATAGGATTTAGTGAACCCACTTTGACAGTTTGAAAGGTATGACTGACTTTCTTTATAAATGCTCAACCTCCAGCATACCTTTGCATGCAGAATCACACAAACGTTTTCATCTTTTCTTAAAATTTAATCAAGTATGGGATGGAAAAATCATGTGTGACTGTAAGCAGTTCCAACAATTAGGCTTTTTTCCACTTGTAAGAGGAACAACTTGCAAAGGCAAGCTGACTTGGACTTTATATCATTAAACTTATTTTCAGCTGCTTTTACCTTTAGGAAAAAAACTTGATTCATTTTGACATTTTCCACATTGAATATTTGTCCCAACCTCATTCTCAGAAGTTTAAATTGAGTGTGTACATTTCATTGAGACAAAACACATACAATTGGCTGAGAAATATTTGCAGCTCCAAGCTCTACAGCAAGGATGCAGATGTTCAACTGCAGGGAGAAGGGTAGCTTTATTAACCTAGTGAAAAAAACCCTGTTTGGTCCAATTATAACTAAAAGAAAAAACAAAACAGCTCAGAAGAGCCTTGCATTGGGGAATTAACATTTTTAGAAACTGACTCCCAGACTGGGACTCAACCTTCCTTGCAATTGTTGCTCCCTTGTAGCTAGGGCTACTCTCTCTGAACCTCCAAAACTAACAGATAGAAAGAGGAAAGTTTTTATGAAGTGGGGGAGAGAAAGGATTAAAACCTTTAACAATCCAAAATTTCTCAGTCCAAGCACAACTTTGAAGTTTGTCAGACATATACACAGAAGATACAAGAGGTCTACTCACTGCAACAGCTGATTTAACAAATTAAAACAACCTAGTATATTTATGAATAGAGTTGGTAAAGCATTTCTCTGTGTCTTTTTGAGGAAACAATGATTTTCAATGAGACTATGCAGGTATACTATTTTCCAGCGCTATCTATCTCTGTATTCTGCTATCTCTCACAACACAGGCACACACTGCCTCTTGTACAAGTGTTAACGGCTTCTAAAGAAGAAGAAAGAAAAAATAGACTTTCTTGTTCAGGAAGAATTGTTCCAGAAATACCCATGTAGAGCAGCAAAACTAGTTTCCTGACTTAGGATTTATTGTTTAGAAGAAACCACGTAAGAACAAAATAAATAAATTAAACCAATTGTACTATTCATATAGGTTTGCCCAGTTTAAGCTGGTAATGCATTAAAACACTAATGCAGAAAAGCACTGGTGAATAAATTTGGGGTACCTTCCTTTTTGATCTTCTGCTTGCACAGCAGAATGAAATGAAGTATTCTCAGAAAGAGCTACACATATTGAAAAGCAACCGAAGTTCCACCTGCTTACCTTATCCTGGCTATATGTTGCTGCACAGGCTGATGCTGAAAATGATCAGGCCATTGATGGTGAAGGCAGAAGGACGGCGAGGGCTGCAGACAGCACGCAGGCTGATAGATGGGTGCGTGTTTTTGGCAAATAGATGCTGAATACTCAGTATGTGGCTGCAGGCAGCACGAAGTCACAGGAGACGGTGCTGAGCTGCCAACCACTGAATGACATTCTTGCTTGTTATTATGGCTACTTAACGGGTGGTGGTATGGGCAAGGGTGGCAGCATTGCAACATCTGCTGAGTTCTTTGGTTGACTAGAGGCAGAAAAGATGGTTTGATGGTACCGTTGAGTTGCAGGCAGCCATTCGGACTCGCTTTTGCTCTTGGTGCTTCCTTGGACGGGAGCTGCTGCACAGCGACCTCCCCGTCGTTGGCTGCCACAACGCCCGGGCCCGCGGCGCTCGACAAGACGCTGCCGTTGCCCAGAACCGCGGGGTCGCTGGCGCTGCTCGTGGCCATGCTCCCAGGTCGCGATGGGCGCGCGGCGTTTCTGACGAAAAATAAAGCTCAGTTAGCAAACATCTCCAGATGCTCAGAAATAAGTTTAGATTGAACTCGGTAAACCTGTGGCAACACGGGAGAATGGAAAGGAGTTTTACATATCATTGGGAATGTTTTGAAAGACTTCTACTTGTTTGACAAAAGTTAAAGCTAAGTTACATAAATGCTGCAAGATTAAACCAAAATGCAAGTCAAATGAACAGACATTCAACAGTCTCTGAGCCAGAGCCAAAATGTAATGTTTGTGATAGAAGGCAACAAGCTCATTTTGCACAGTATAAAGACTAAGTAGAAAGCCACTCTTTATGAAAACAGATTTCAGTATGAATTGCAAAACTTCCCAAACCTTGCACTGCATTTTGCCGGTGTGCTCTGAAAGCCAGAAACAGGACTGCACAGCATGTTTAATACTCATCAACATGACACTTATGGTAACCTCCTTTCCTATCCCCCCACTTCTACTAAAAATCAGCCTCATTGGTATTTTTAATCACTTATTTTAAAGGGCCTTATTTAAAAAGTCAAAACAGCAGACATCTGTTGAAGTTTCTAGACGATGCACTAAAAAAAACCCAGCAGTTCAAAAACAAACATTAGAAACACTAAAAATATAAAGTGCAACCGGGATGCTTCCCCAAACTTAGAAAGAGCATGAAAGGCTCCTAGGATTCAGCTATTGCTGACTGAGAAGCTCACCCTTCGGCGTGACAGCTATCCCAAAGGCAATTAAGAAGTGCACTGTGCTGTAAGGGCTGGTTTAAATAAATAAAGGGCATTCAAGATTTTCTTCTCATATCTTTTATTTTTCAAACAAATTATAAATGAATTAAAACTATTTATGCTGGAAAGGTGGCTGCAGCATTTGGCTCACAACCAAAACTGGTCTGAGGTACCCACAATAGCTAATTTCCCGAGGTTAACTATAATCGTGCTTTAATAAGATTTGAAAATAAGTTAGAGATTATCTTGATAATGTAATTTTGATGAATAGCATGAAAAGTGAAATGGCACACTTATCTCGGGTAAGAATTTGTTTCACAAGTTGTAGGGGTTTGGGAGAGGAGGAAAGAAGGGAAAGAGAAACGAGGAAGGACGAACACTAATTATATACCATTTAGAAGAGTAATTCAACACTTGCTTAAAAAAAAAAAAAAAAAAAGGAGAAAATCAGTTAATTACGGCTGCTTTGGCTAACTCACCGCTACCTTTCTAGCGCCGCCTTTAATTAAGCGCATTCCAGGGCTGGTGTTGCAGGCGCTGGCCGAAAGACACAACACGCAGATCCAGGCAGATAAGCGGGCAGCTTTCCAGGCAGCTCGGGGCTGAGCCTCCTAATTGCCCGCGCGCTAACTCGGGGCAGCAGAAGAATGACCCCCCCGGCACCCCTTCCCGTCGCCTCTAAGCACGCACCTTCCGAAAGCCAACGCCAAGGAATCCCGGGCTGTTTGTTCCAGCCAGATGCCCCGGGACGGCGCTCGCGGTGAGGTAACTAGTCAGAACACGAGGATTTGCCGCTAAACAAGAATATTTTCTCCAGCGTCCAATTCCTCGCATTTTTTTCTCAGCATCCCCTGGCCGGGCCCCCGCAGCCGGGCCCATTCACGGCTTTTCACTAAGCACAGAGAGTAAATTCAAGTGGCTGGCTAATGTTTGCCTCCGTCTGAAGAGACATATTAGTTATGTGAAATACTGCTGTGTTTGAACAGCCTGGTTTTCTCCCAAACTGCAGGCGGCTTCAAAGAGCCTGCCGGAGCGGGCAGAGCAAGAGCTGGACGTCGGGAGAGGGAAAGCTCCTCCCGAGGCGCCGGGCAGAGCTTTAGGAATTCCTGTCCGATTATTTCCTCGCTCGCTCACCTAGCAGACACGATGCAGGGTGACGCTGCTATGTTTCTTGTTCAAAATGAAGCGTGCACATGTCACTGCTCAAGACTGCTGTGAACTTGTCAAAGACACAATTCCTCAGCTTACTACAACTGAGAAGAGGTGTGGAAATATTGCCAACTACCCTTCAAGAAGGCACAAGCATCACTTTTTAAAATTTTATTTTAAAGCCAAGATATCTGTGGGTTGATCTGTGAGTGAGAGGATAATTTGTAGTAACTGTTTCAACTCCCTTTATAAAGAAAAACAAGCATTTACGCACAGGGAGTATAAGCATTACACACATTCCCAAGCTAACACAGATCTCTGGAAACTGGGCCCTGGCAGCAGTACAGGAACACTAGCCTGGGATATTCAGTGCCCCTCTTCAGCGCTGATACAGGAGCTTTAACTTTTGTTCCCAACAGGCTAGCAGCCTCATTTTAACACAAGCAGAGGTAAAATGCTTTATTTGCATCAGATGTAATGCCCACCTGCACATCTCGGAGCTTAAACACAATCTTCAAAAGGACTCCCGAAACTGGCGAGTTCAAAGAACGGCCCAAGACCATGAGTAGCAGCAGCAGCGATGAAGCACCCAAGTGACACAAACCTGCCTTTGCTCCCCGGGGGACAGCCAGTCACCAAATACTACAAGCTATAAACACTTCAATAGATCAAGCCAATTTGTTCTTTCTCCCTAAACACCGGAAAACTTGAGAACTTTGTCCATTTTTGCAGAGTATTTGAGCAAGGCCATCCAAAAGCAGGCAAGAGCACCCTCCGTGTGTGAGGCAGCCACGAGACTAAGCGCTTCACTCAGTCCCCGCTACGGACAAGTAGGACTCAAACTCACTCTTAAAGTAAAATAAGAGTTGGACAGTCTGCTTGCATTTAGCTTGACAGGTTTTCTTTTGTTTTTTTTCTCCAAGCAAACGTGAGATGGTTGATGTCCTTTGACAAGTCTAAGGCATCTGCATTTTGTTTCAGTGATTTTTAAGGATATAAATATTGTGTTGCAAATGTATTCAAGCGATTTACATTACAGACAAATAATTCCACTGCATTTGTGTCACACTATATGACAAACTGTAACTCCACAGACATCAAACCGTTACTTACAGCTGTCACATCAAGATATATTCTTATAATACATTCTTACTTCTCTGCAGTATTTTGACTCAGCTATCACAACTGCAGCAACTGGCAACTTCCTGTGAAACGCAATGGGCCAAAGAAACATTTAACTGAGAATCTCAGCTCTAGAGAATGCACAAATAGGCAAGTTAGAGGCAACGAATGAAACCACAAAAAATACAATAACATTTAATAATTCACAAGCTTGGAAAAAAACAAGAAACTATGCATTATGAAAAAAAAAACTTAATATAAGAACTTCTAAAAGGCTATCTAAGAATTCTGAATTATTTCCAAGCCTAAAGCTGATTTTTACTGCCTTCTTCAGAATGTCTTAGGATTTATATTCTCCAATATTGAGGATTTTTTAGACTTAGATTATGCCCATTTACTACCTTGGCCACAAGTGAAAGGATTTCTCTTTGATTTAAAGTTCCATCAAAAAGGCATTTATCATCCCAATTTACAGCTGGAGGCTTTGAAGTGATGGACACATGTTCTGAATAACGCAGTTACGGATAATACAAGCTTTAGTGTAGGTAACCCTAGTTAACAGAAGATTAAAGAAAATTGTAAGAAGGGTCTTAAAAAGGTGTTAAATACATCACACACAGATAGCCACCACTCTCCGGACATATTTTAAGTATTAAAATCAATTTAGACATTATGCCAATTGGTGGAATGCCAATTTAAAAAAAAAAGATGAAAAAATAGAAAAAAATCTAGGAAACAAGAATTATCTTTAGTTACTGTGTGCCTGATAATAATAATAACTGATAAGAAAGAAATTCGAGCCACGCAAATGAAAGCAACGGTTTGGCAGAGCGTCACACCTGAAGGCCAAGCCGCGCGCGTGGAGGCCATCCCTTGTGGTGGTGGCTTTAGGGAGTCATCTCTGGGGATCCCAGACACCGGCACCACGAGCCCGGCAGGGAATAATGCGGTGCCGTGTGGCAGCTCTGTGGAGTTTGGTGTTCCCTACCTAGCGGGTTCTTTTTGGATTTGGATCAAGTTCACCTGTTCCTTTGCCTCCGATGGAAAGAATTTTTCTGTGCTTTATAGATGCTTAGAAAAAAACCCAAACCCTCCAAAATAGACCTAAGAAACCAATGGTTCAACAAATCCCATCTGGATTCATAGTGCCTGCAACTGAGAATGACGGCAGTACAAACCCAAGAGGGAATGATGTGGAAGAAGTTTAGTATAACCCAGTATCTAAGGATAGATAATTTATAGATCTTTAGAGCAAGTTAGAAAACTGCTAGTTGTTTTATATAGCCGCATACAAAAAGAACATATATCCTAAAAATTTTGCATTAAATCTAAAGTGGTTCATAGGACTTCACGTTTTTCATTTAGGGCAGGACAAAGGTCAGGCTGCAGTTGAAAGTCACCTAAAGCCCCTCAGCTGTAATCAGCATCCCACCCTGCAGCCTGTTACACTGGTCCAGGTCTTTGGACCTTCCAGACCTGCCAGGAGACCACGATTCTGATCCAAACACCTGCCAGAAGCAACGCGAAAAATCTTCCGGTGCCACAAGCTCAACAAAGGCAGTTTCTCCTTACAAGGAGTTTCTCAAAATAAGCAGTATTTCACAACCCCACCCCAACCACTAAGCCTCCATCCAGATAAAACATCATCAGGGACATGGAGCCCCTTAGGACTGGGCAGGTTCTGCGCGTGGCAGCGGGTGCCAGCCTGTCAGCCCGAACAACTCCCTGGGTTCGCTGCGCCAGCCGGTGCCCGCGCCGGGAGGGCTCCCCCTCCGCTGCCCCCAGATTCCTCACAGCTTTGGTTTTTCTCAGCCCTCGCTGAAGTAACAGGTGGTGCCTGGTATTTGATATTGTTTTTTATGGGAGACGTCTAGTTATCTATCAGTGCAATGTTCTTCAGGAAGTCAAACAGCTTTATAATGTTTTATGGTTGTTGATCTCTGTTTTGGCTCCCAACTAGACATTTTTTGAATTCTCCAGTTCTTATTCCTGCATGTTCACAAAGCCGAGCTTGGTTTCTCTTAATACCTTCACACTTGCTTTTCTACTTCAGCTGTAAACAACTAGGTTTTCCCTGGAAAGCATTCTCTGTATAAAATATCTTCCTGTCTTTTCTGCTTATTTTTCAGAACCTTAAAAGCGTATTTGAAAATTGGTTTTCATTTCATTAGCACCACAAGTTGACATGATATACTTCCCAACGCAACTGCTTCATCATGAGGCCCGACACAACAAAGTTCATATATTTGAGAAATGCGATTATGACCAGCTTATTTTCTGAACAGTCTCTAAATAGACTTTCTCAGTTAGTGTCTCCCTGCTAACAAGCAGATTTTCAGCAAGCTAAGTACCTTTACAAGCAGGAGCAGCCAGAGGACACTTGTGAAGCAGAAGGGATCTGCAGAATAAAATTCCATTCCATTTCATTCCTATCTTCGTTTCGTTCCTATTCCATTTTGTACTTGGTGTCTCAAGAAAAAGTTAGTTCGTCCACCCCTCAAGAAGCGATCCGGCACGGAGCTGCCCCTCGCTGGACTCGGGACCGCATGATTTCATTTCCTGCACGACAGGCTGGCTCAGGAACTGCGATTCCTGTGACAGGGAGTTTCCAGATGTCACGGTGCCAGCCCCTCGCTCAGGCTGCACATGGGCACTGGTGACTCAGTGTTGCCAGGCTGGCACTGAAAACCGCCCACCAGCAGCTGTGGGGCGAGGGAGCACAGCCTGGAGAAGTTGTCCACAGCACGGGCAGGACAGTGGTTGCAAGAACTTAATAAATCCGCATTTTGCTTTTAATCTAAAGTTACCTTACCTGGCACAAACAACAAAACACAGCAGACTGCTCACAGAAACTGTCTGCAATGCTTTGCCTGCAGCCCCTTTAAACACAGGGTTTGAAGCAAAGATAATTCTATAAAAGTGTATGATGACACAAATCTTCTGGATGATAATTTTCTGGGCTCCTTCCTGTTATTTCTGCGTGTAGTCATGTAAGTTTTTTGTTTGTTTTAAAGGTATATACATAGGAAAAAGGGATGCAATAACATTAGGAAAATCAGAAGAAGTCTTCTGATAATCACCATTTGGGAAAGAGGTACAACTACAAACAAGTAGATTGAGAACAAAATGCACTCCAAGAAAAAAATGTACGCAGGCTTGTGAACCAGGACAACCTCAGCAAAAGTAAGCAATGCTTTTTAGCAGCTTTCCTTGCAACTGCGACACTGTCATCGCACTAAATCTTATTTACACAGCTTACTGATTTTTCCATTACCATATGAAAGACAGTGCAGTTTTTGTAATTGCAAATGTTTTCATCCAAGATAGCTCTAATCCTGCTTACACAGACAAGGAACAAACACCCACATCACTTTTCTGTATGTAAAAGGCATTATTTGTTTTGAGAATTCCACCAATTTTTAGTTCATCCTGATGTGGAAATAACATTTAAACAAATATAACTGCAAAAGGATGCAAAAAAAAAAACCCTTCTTCTAGGATGTACCTACACCTATGCCCACCACCATTCCAATTACACTGCTGTTATGTAACGGGTCGAGAAGCCTCTTAACCATCTACCCAGGAAAAAAATGACTAAAAATCAAATTTGAAAGTGATATTTGGAAGTCTTTGAAGACCCTGTTGCTGATTTAGAGCACTGTGCCCCGCGAGCAGGTCCCGGTAGCCGGGACGCCTGCGTGCCGAGCACAGAGGGCTCTTTGTGCCCGCAAACCTGAGCGCTTCGCTTGGGGAAGGGGCAGGGGCGACTTTTTCACTCTGCTCCTGAACGGCGCTTTTATCGAGCCTCGTGTTTGCCGAGCCGCGCCGCGAGGACCGAGGCAGAAAACACCCCGCGCGCTCTGGTAAAAGGGTATATGCTTAATTAGATTTTACCATCGGGGGGTTGTTTTCCTTTCTCACGAGGTTCTTAAGCTTTAGCACAGCTCTGCCCTAAGCTCTCCGCAGCTTCTCCCCAGCTGTAGCCTTTTACAAGCGAAGGAGCCTACTTAGGTTACAAAGTAGCATTTTAGAGTAAATAAACCGAACATGCACAATGGTCTTAGTTAAATCCACACGGCAACGCTTTCTGCAAGAGCAAGTTGTTTCAGCTGTAACCTCGGGGAGACCGCAGAAGCGCACGGAGAGACTTTAAAACAGCGGAGCATGAGATACTTGTAAATACTTACCAGAAACGAGGAAAGGAATGAGTGAGAGGCAGTCGCGGAGGGAAGTGGCCTCCGGAGCAGGGGCTGGATCCCTGGCTGCCTCGGAGCGATCGGGGCGCTGCTGCCGGCGCCGCCGCCGCGCGGGGGCTGCCACACGGGCCGCGTCGCCACACGGCCGCGTCGCGCGCCACCCCCCGGGGCTGGCGCTCGCTCCCATAGGGCCGCGGCGCCGGCGCGAGGTCAGCGAGGCAGGATATGAAGGTGACACGGAATTCCTGGCTTCTTCCCTGCTTCCACGGGAGCGCTCGGCCAAGCGCTGCTGCTCATAAAGCCTCCTTTGATCTGCTTGATTGAAGGCGATGGGGAGATTAAAGCCACGTTTCGGGGCTTCGTTGGCGCTGCCCAGAGCACCGCAGGCATTCCTGCCTCTCTACCTCATCTGCGCAACACGCGTGCACGCGGAAAGGGAAAGGACACACTGATGGGCAAAATAAACTGCACTTGTTTCTTTGTGGGAAAAGAGGAGTCTGAGGAAAACGGGACACCAAAAACCACATCGGGTCTAACCTGAAATGTTACTTAAGCTTGCTTTAGTCCTCATTAGTCCCTATCAATAACGTGCCTGTGCCATCCCCAAACACCCGAGTTTTATTGCCACACATTTCTCAAAATACCTCTGCACAGGCTGCAGAAACTCCTAGGCTTCTACAGTAACAAAGATTTGGGAAAATGCAGCTTTCCTCCCTTTTGACATTTAAGGTATCTGGGCCTAAAACGCCTCTCTTAACCTAAGTACTTAAGGGACAGTTAGCTCCAAAGTGAACGTTGCCACATACCTGGAGCCATTTCTTGAAGGTATGACTAAAACCTCAAGAACCACTGCAGCCTGTTAATGCAAAAAGCTGATAACCCCACGAGCAGAGACGACTGAACCCTCAGTTCTGGGATCACGCATGCAAAGAAGCCCAATACAGACCAAGCACGGCAGAGAACACTGCAGGGCAATATGACAAGGACTTGTCTTTCCCACCCAGTATTGCTTTGGGAATAGGTTTCATCCTGTTCTGCAAGATGTAAGCTCATGTGCTTCCAAGCCTGGTGTTTCTGTGAGTTGACTCCTGCCTTTTCGTCAGCTCTGGCTACCTCACAACTAACACCCTTCTGGTGCAGATAGATCTTCTAATCCACTCTCCTGCCACTCCAAAGCAGGTCACAAAGCTCCCAAGACTCGCTTTTTAGAAGTGGTCTCTTCCCCTTCCACTTCGCTATAGGGGCTCTCGTTTCAGGATCAAGCTGAGCTGCTAAAGCAGAGAACACAGTCGTAAAGGGAATTCCTCCTCCACAGGCATTTTCACTCTTTGAAAAGCAAGCAAGCTCTTCTTAAAACGCAAAATCTCTTACCAAATCTACCACTGGACCTCAGCTTTCCTCAGCGTGACCCTCAGGCTTACAAGCCCTAGCTTTGGTCCAGGTTTTTCTTGCAGGAGGCATTACCATTGCTTTCATGCTGCTCTTCCCTACTTTCAGGTCAAAACCTGTTGTTGTTTAGACCAGTGGTTCTTGCCTTTTTCACTTAGCTTCCACTAGAGAAGCTCACTGGCATCAGCTGCCCCTCTTCCACCTCCCCCATACACGTTCTGCATCAGGTGTAGCACAATCCCTCTACCATCAATGGATTTTCTAGTAGGAAACTCCTTTTCCACCAACTGTTCAATGCTAGCAATCCAGGACAGCTCTTACACACGTATCCAGGTCTGCTTATTAAACAAAATACCAGCAACACAAAACAGATAACTTTAAGCCATAACTCGAAAGGGAAGTAGGAGCACAGTATGATTAACAGTTCCAGAACGAAGCTCTATCTTGAACAAAGCGCTCCCCACCCAGGAACGGCCTCTTCTTACAATGGCCTCAGAGAAGGCCTGCAAGGGCAACTGCCTGCATGTGGCACAGTATCCGCTCTCCAATATCTGAAACGTACCCGCAAAACTGCCTGGAGAAGAACCTCAAATCTGCTTTTCTGAAATTGGCAACTCTACATGCTTTTGAAAAACCTGTTGCTAATAAAGTACCATGTCTAAAATATGCAAGTATTTCTGTATCTCCATTCACCACTGATATGGTATCAGTTATATTTGCTGACCACCTCAAGGAAGTTATGAAAACCATATTAATATTTGTTCAGTGCCCTGATATCTGGGAGCAGAAGTACTACAAAAACGTAAAGGGTGAGTTAATCTATTAAAGCTCTCAGCATTATATGTACTGACCAGAATAGCACTACTATATCCTGGCTCATCAACTTAGTGAAGTTACTTTGGATGACAGTAAAATGAGAATATAATGTACATTCATAGGTTATGGTTAATATTTCCTGTGCAAACTGGATTTAAATACTGTACCATATATTTGAGTTAGAGACTTGGAGTGAATTACTGGCTTCATGGTATCTGAAAGGCAAACACAGCACCATGAGCAGCTGCAAGCAGCAACTTTCACCCACACAAAATGCTCTGTCCCCAAAGAGCTGCAAGTGTCTGATGTTCCCTGGCACTCTCCTGCTTTTGATATCTCCATCACACACCCTTTAACTTTCACTAATGCAATATATTCAGCAATGTTAATATAATATTAACATTGCTATTAATAATAATATTAATATAATATTAACATTGCTATTTATTGCACAGTTCATCTCCAGTAATATCGGACAAATGCTGACTTCATCATTTGTAGATAGATGACAAGAAAACCCAACTGAGCTCCATACCATATGGTGCACAGGTTCAAGAAAAACAGGAGGAAGGAAGGAGGGAGAGGATGGAAGAATCTTAGATTAACAACAGAGATGTGGCATGTCAGATTTGATCTGTGTAAGGACGAACAACACTGCCCTACCCACTACCTGAAAACACATATATGCAAAAAATCTGCTACACTACTAATTCAGTCTTACATCAACACAATCCTCCTGAATCCATGAGGAAGTTCTACCAATTTACATATCTAGCAGCATGTTTTGAGAGAGACAGAATTTCGGTAGTAAACAAAAGGAATTCTGCAAGCTTAACTATGCATTAAAGCAACAATGAACAGGATAAAATTTGCTTGTTACACCACCTTGAAGAGTAGTTTTCGTTTTCAGATTTCACATATTACTTGAAAATTTTGCCATTTGATCTTTAAGCCCTTAAGACATATATGCTGTTCTGGCAAACTAAGCATTTCTATTGAAGAAAGTCCTTTAAACTTAGAAAAATGAGTTAGAGACATGATTTGCATATCATAAGCATTTTTTCCACTAAGATTTCAGAATAATCTATTTTTTATAATATGCTTAACATCTACCTAAAATCTAATAGGAATAAAAATATTAATACAGTTCCCAGAATTCTACGCACAAGCTTTAGAAAAAAAATAAATGCAATTATCTCAAGAATGAGAAGTTCAAATGAATCAGTTCATAATATTAAAAAGGTAAGTTTAAAATACGTTTTTAGTGATGCATGTGTTTGTACAAAGTATGGCTGACACTGATCACTTCCATGTAGATGAACTGTGTTGTAATATGCAAAGTTGGACCATCCTCTCTATTCGAACCTGATACGAAGAGCTGCCTCTCTAGGTCATGAGCCTTTAAGGCCTCTCCTAAACTGAAGGGTCGCCAAGCAATGTCATTAAGCAACACCCATTTCTGCTAATTTTGGCTGCCCACAATCAAGAGCTGCTGCTCAGCTACCTTTCCAAGATCACAGCGCATCTATTTACTGTTCCTGTTCTTGGCTGGATGCCTCTCAACTTAATAAGGCATTAATCACAGCTACTTCTTGTCCCTGCAGTGTCCTTTAAAGGGAGAGAGCCCCACGAAAGGAGGAGGCTGAACGACTTGGGTAGTGTTGGACGCTAATAGGAGAGCTGATAGACTTTTAGGGTGTTCTGGGGAGAACACCCTAAATGAATCTGAAGGACTACGCAAGTGCTCAGGGAAAATCTCAGAGGCCCTTGAAATGCTTGAAGTCCAGCAGCCAGGACTGTGGGCCCTGTAGAAATTCTGTTGGATTGCTAACGAATTGGGGAGAACAAGCAAATACAGGAAAGAAATAAAGACATAACCTGAGGTTGAAATGACAGAAGGCATTGCACGTGTGGCACATATACTTTACAAGTATTTTATTACATCTACACTGAGTTTTTATTAAAGTTTCTATCCATCTGCTGAACTGCAGACAGAATACAAGATATTCAAATATAACAAAGCCACATGTCTGCTATACTGGCATTCCTCTAAATATATATATTTATGTATTTTTCTGCGGAAGAGGCACAAACTTTAATGTAAATATAAGCTGATAAGCAAAAACTATTAACTAGATTTAGTAACATCATATCCGCATAGCTGAAGCCTTAAGTACAGAGCCTTCCACTTCCAGACTGCTGACTCCATGAGGATGAAATATTATTGTCCAATCAATAGATGACGTGAAGAAAATTGGCTGCCCTCCCCCAGCTCCCATTCACCCAGGCTGCATCGCAAAAATCTTGCATAATTGATATCCTGAAGAAAGGCAGAGGATGAACAGACTGTGAAAGGTGAAAAAAAAAAAACAAAAATCTTTTAAACACTGCAAAGCAGGCTTGCCAGCAGCAGTGACAGGGGAAATGTCACACATTATTGCTGTTCACACTCTGTTTGCTTTTTTAGATAAACAAAGCACTTCTGGCTTGTAATCAGGAAACTTAAACTCTACGTGTTACAGTCTACGAAACAGTTTGACACCAGCACCTTGGATGTTTAAGATCACGTTGTCTTAAATAATACTGAAAGCCAAAGAACTTAACTGAATTTCAGGGGACAGAGAGTACTTCACTGCCCATAAAGTATCTAGAATAATAGGTTTGCAACCCCCTAGTGTAAATAAAACTCAGATCAGTATGATACAGTATTCAAAACTACTTCTGTTATTTTTTTTTAATTTCTCGAAGTATAATAGTAACATTTTCCAGTCTTTCTTTTTCTAGCTGAAAGATGGCTCTCCAGCAGTATTTTTGCAACATTTTTCTCTAAGGTCCGAAGTTTTAATCACAAACCAGATCCTATTAAGATTGAATTTCCTGATACATAAAACTATTTTGTTTAATCTACTTACAGGATAGAAACACTAATGTCAATTTAATTAGTCTTCATTAAGCATCTAGTGGAGATAAATCTTCTACTGAGCACGTTCAGTAGAAGATTTATTCATCAGATTTATTGAAGTAAAATTATTGGCTAAATAGTAGATATAATTGGCTCTTCCATAACTGAAGTCTCACGTCACTCGAGCTAGCAAGTTTAAATAATGTTCCCATATACACACGAGCATGAGAGCAGTAATCTACTTTCCTAAAATAAAAAACAGATTTCTGCATCAATCATGAAAAACAGAGGAAAAAAAAAAGGAAAAAAAGATGTAATACTCTCCTTTGCAGAAATGTTTTAATAAGGGAAAGCCAGTAGGACAAACTTTTATTAGCAACTGAAACAGTTTTCAAATACTAATATGAAGAAATCTTGTGCAAAGTACGAATAAATCAGAAAGCAGAACTGAAGAACTAGACTTTTCATCTATCTACTGCTCAGTGTTTCGAAGCAATTTTAATGGCCTGTCTTCAGTTGTAACACATAGGCTTATTCTGTAAATAGAGAGCTCCAATAATAAATTACATTAAAATGCAGCTGCATAAACATATTTGCACACAGTCGCATTTTCTCATTCGCATTCCTTTCTCACAGGTGTACCTTTTCCACTGTGAACTAACTACACTTACGTATGAGTGTGTGTAAGTGCACACATGCAGAATGTCACTTGTAAAAGAGCCCACACTGACCACAGTGGGAAAAACTAACAGAATGCTTTATCCGAACATAAAATAAACAAATTATGTCAAAAGCACTAATACCTCCATCACTTGTACAGCAGCACTATTCGAATTACAACTGCCATCCTAATGGTACAGTGCAAGTGACTATTGCTGTATAAATTTTTCCACACAACAGGAAAAAATGTACTTTTGCAATACCACCAGAGTAATTACTGCATTAATCTTACCTCTTATTTATAAACAAAGAAAACTGCCTTTTTTCTCATTATGTAGGGAAATGTATACAGCAAGAGTCCAAAAAAGGACAACTACCACTGTAGAATTTCAATTACTTTTAAGAGGAGACTTTTTTTGTCATTAAGTTCAGGCAAGCCAAAAATGCAACATCTTTATTTGTTGCCATCACAAAAGTATTGATAGTTTATGAATATAGGTCTTGCAAATATTAAAAAAAATCAATCATTTTGTTATTTCCTTTCTCAGCTAAAAAGATGATTTACATTATTTAAGAGCAAATTAGGCCATGATTATAGCACTATTTCTTCTACCTAATGAAGAGTTCAGACTTTGGCTTGGTATGCTGTTCATCGGTTTAGTAAAAATAACATGACAAAAACCCTGCCAGCTCCTCTAATTATTCGTTTTTCCTAAGGGATTTTCACAAAACAACTGCCTAAACCTTCAAGTAACAGATGAAAGAGCTTTCCCCCTGCCTTTCCCGCACGGCCCACCGCATACCTTCCCCTTCCTCATTAGGGAAGGGAAATAGGCACCAAAGCTCTTTTCTCCTTCAGAAAAAAAGAGATCCAAGTGTTTTGAGTAAACGGACATAGCTAGAGCCCACAGAGAAGGTTTTATTTGATGTGAGCTTTCCTGACACACTAATGAAGGCCTGACAGACAAGGCAAAAGAAAATGATATTTGAGCACAAACTCAGTGTTTGCTCACCGGACTGCTCGCCTTCCAGAAGGTCACCCAAACAGAGCTCACGCAATGTGAAGTCAATCTTCTCTTGCTGTCTTGTAGCAAACAGATGTGAGCCTGGGAATTTCTCTGACATTCAGATAAATCAAGAACAAGACCTTTCCGAACACTAACCCTCCTGCCTTTGGAAGGAGATGTTGAATTTCTCTGGGACTCTCTGATTTCATGCTGTTTAGACTAAACTACAGTTACTATCATACACAACTCACATCATCTCAAAAGGCTAAAGTGAGTTTGAACTGCATTCCTTTAATTTGCTATTACAAGTCTAAAACCTTGAGACAAGTCTTTCTAACTCTGTCTCAATTCCTTTTATATTATGGCTAGCAATACTGAGGTACTTTCTTAAAAACCTGCTGGGGTGTCTCCCACAGTGCACTCCAGCTCCCTGGAGCCACGCAGCTCGGAGCTATACTTTGCCAGTGCAAAACTATGCAATTCTACCCTCTGGAAGCCTCTGGAAAAGCAAGGGATATCTAGACATGTTACGATTCTATTATAAACTCAAAAAAAAAATCTTTGCATGAATTTAACAAACTCAGTTCTTCTTACATTGAAAGTTTCCAATACTGACCAAGTGTCTAAGAATGGTGCACTTGAAGGCTTCCCAAAGCTTTCGGTTTGCATTCAAATAAGCAGTCAGACACCTGGGGAAAGACTGAATTCAAGATCAGACTTTAATTAGATTACTTCAACCACGATGTCCGTGATGCAGGTAGCCAATATTGCTCTTTCCAGTTACTAGGGACTTCCCATTTTGTACATGCTCTGCTCTCCGTCTCCAGGAGATACTTCAGAACAGGACTTGATTCTCTGCTAGTTATATAAAATGCAGCATCAGATTAATTCTCTTCACATAAGAATTAAGGCATTTGAATTAGATTAGCTGTTAGAATGTGTTTAGAAGTATGTTTTCTTTCAATGCACAGGATTTGAGAACCATGAAATACTCCAAGACTGATACTGATTTTCTGCATAGGAGACCAGGCTATGGGAACTGAGCAAAGACGGGTAACTTTTACTTAGGTTGGGTAAAAGTGTGGAGAGCTTTTTTTCAATAGCCCTGCAAAGAAGAGTGACTGGGTGTGCGCCAGCAGTAGCACAGCTGTACAAAGCCACCAAGAGCAAAGTACCTCCGTATCGGACACGGCCAGAGCAGCCAAGGGGAGCCCCGCGGCGGCGGCAGCTGCAGAGCAGCTCCATGGCTGGGAGGGAAATTTGGGCCCTTTGCAAGTCTCTCCCTTCCAACTACCTTAAACTGGATGTTCTTGTTCCAGGGCATGGACATTGCTCATTTTAATAAAGCTAAGAAACTGGTTTATTACCAAGCTGTTGAACCTTTGCTGCAGGGTTGAAACATTAAAACCTGAATATTGTTTTTACAATTTTAGATCTTATTTAACAGAAAAGCCTTGTTTAGTCTACGACACTTAACTTGCATCAGCCATATACTATTATAACATGAGCAATGTGCAACTAAAATACTGACTTTCTGGGTAAGAACATGTTACCCAATTAGCTATTGAAAGCAACAGAGAGCAGCAAAAACGATTCCTTGGTTTGTCAGACAAGATTCAATTTTGTATATTATACCCAAGCCGACTTACACATAAGGCAACTAAGAATTTTTGCAAATTATGAAAAGTGACCAAAATTTGTGTTAATCAACCCATATGCACCAAACACGCGCACAGCAGATTTCTGCTTCTACAGCAAATATGACTTTTCTTAAGAGATTCTTTCTAGAGAAAGGGAGGAAAAATATCTAACCTTGAGGAAAGCAACCCCATCAGCTTGTGTTCCTCACGCTTGAATCACGTATCTGACTACGCTTTTTCCTCCAGCCAACAAAAGCGGCTCAAGGACAGGTACGCGTAGAGCCAGTTCAAGGCACAGGAAGAGACTCGGATGCTCTCCCCGGCTCCACGGTCCGAGCGGGCGCAAGCGGGAGGGCAGGACGAGCGCTCCCTGCACGTGGCAGGTGGGAAGAGGCGGCCCCTGGGCTGCCGGCACCTGGCAAGGGGGCGAGAGCAAACGGGCCCCGCTGGGCAACGGGGCAGGCAGCAAAGGAGAGACCCGTCACACTCAGACTCAGGTCACATGGCAACGAATTTTACAACTAGGCCATAATTTTAAGAGGAAAGTGCTTAGTGTGTGCTATAGTTTGCCATGACTATACCCTTCCTCTTCATAAATTAAGTTTTAATCCCTGTAAATTTCCCAAATCCATTCTGCCGCTTACCTGCGCAAACATGCCTGTTGGCATGAGGAAGTCACCTATTCTCTGGTTTCAAAGTTTACTGCTGAACCAATTGTGAATTCTCACAAAAGACAATGCCAAAATGGAAAGACCATGCTTGCAAATGCTGTACCAATCCCCTACACACCAGAATTTCTTCTGCCAGGACAAGATGGAGAGGAACTAAATTATCAGCATACTAATTAAACATGAAAAAATAGCTGGGCGTTATTTGTACAGCCACAGAAGGGCATTGCTTGGCATTTTATGTTTTCTCCTGCACTTGCGCGTCACTGCTGGGATAAGGCCGTCCTCCTGCTCACAGAGGAGCCAGGCTGCGAGGTGCCAGGTGAACACGGCACCGCGACCACAAACAAAGCTGCATTTAATGAAACGACAGGGCTGGAAAACCCGGCACACCAGCTTTAGTGCAGATGGAGGTAATTCAAGAAAAACTGTTCTGCCTGAACATTACTGAGTTCTTAGCACTGCGAAAGAGCCTCGTACACTTCAGAAATACAAGAACAGCTAGCTGCTGTGAAGTTTACTATGCTCACCCCCTCGCATTTAAAGATGGAAAGAAATACTTCCCTCAGGGAAGGGGGCCTAGCTCATAATTTTTGGATTAAACCCATTACTATTAGCTGCAGAATGAAATTATTAGTGACAGGTTCACTGAATTACCTCTTTAGAGAGGTCACTCGCGCTTCCTAGAAACCTAAAACTGCCTTTGTGAATTTAGCTAATGACAAATGAGTTTTTCAAACTATCAAAATGAGAGGTAAACATAATTAAAAACTGTTTTAACACACTAATTCAGTCATGCGCTCGAGTACAATACATTTTTGCGTTCTTCACTTCAAAGTTATAAACTGAGAAATACATGAGTGCTGGCATGCTCCACTATTATATCAACATTTTATATGCACAGATGTGAATGAGAATTTGTATTGATTTTCAATGTGCTCATTTCTCTCTTAAAACTATAAGGCAAATTAAGAATTGTTCCTCCAAGAAAACAAGCTATGAAGTTGCAGCATTTAAATACATAAAACTCACTATGGGATCTTCCCTGTTCTGAAATGAAGCAATGAATCAGTTTTGCAAATACAAAGAATCTGAATCTCTGGGTGTTTGGGAGAAAGGCAACTCCATGTACAATATCTTACTTAGCCTGTTGTGTTCATTGCTGCCATTTTAAAGCTTTGCACAATTCGTTACTAAGACCTAAGAACAAAACTTGTTCAATCCATCCCTCCACAGGCTATGCTTTGTTCTGTTTGTATTTCCAAGGCTGCCAGTAAATTCAGTGTGCTGTTTCATGTAAAATACATAGAGAGCCCTCAAAGCAGAGCCTGTGTTCGCTCCCTCCCAGGTAAGTGACCTCAGCCCTGCGTTACAGACTCCTGCTTCTCTTGCTTGTGCTCGGCCTCGCTCCTGCTAATTCTGCATTCCTGGCCATACAAAGGATGCCCTTGATCCCAACCCAGTCAACAGCTTTGTAGCTAAGACTCTGCCACTCGGTGAGAAATGTGGGCTTGGAATCCTTCAGACCGAGTACGGCCCAAAACACAAGTCGTCTTTTTCTCCAGCGTGTCACGCTGCTGCCCATGAGTTAGCAAAGTACTGCAAGGTGTTCAGAGACGCTTTGCTGCTCCTGCAGTGAACAGGGACACTGGCATGGAGGCAGAAATGGCACCGGGGACAATTTCTGCCCTTCAACACCACAAATACTTCTCTGCTTGGAACTACTGGAATGTTACACTTGTTTCTCTCAAGATACACTTTGCCACCTGCACAAGCTCTTTGGCTACCTTCATCCCTCTTGTCCTTTTTAAGTTCAGATGTCCTTTGTCAGATGCTGTTTCAGGAAATTGTAGAAGTAACCACCATTTACACCAGCTGAAAGCAGTCTGGGATCTCCACTTTTAAAAAGGATAAAATAATGTTCCTTAATTCTCCTGGTTTGCAAAGAACTGCCTGTTAAAATGGCACAATGATTGAATTGCTAGGGAAAAAATGCAACACTTCACAAAATGGTCACGGTAAATCTCACGATAAAATGGGTGTCACCTCACTGTAACACCGAGCCAGGTTCATTATTAGTGAACACTAACCTACTAAAGTTTAGATAGCTCCACAACCATTAAGTAAATTTAAAACTGTGCTCTGTTGTGATTTATTTTACCAGTAAAAAGTTATTAAGTAATCTGAATCCCACTGATTCTGGCCACAAGTTCCCTTAAGTAGTGTAATGAAAATTCAACTGCTGTCATATAGAGCCTGCATCTTATGCAAACTGATATTAATTTGTGGTTAGGAGACCAAACTGCCATAGCTGTGCAGATTTCAAGGTCTATATTCAGTTTACAATTATTACAGCTCATTCTGCAAATCTCTGCTACTTAATTTTTAAGGGATCCTTTCGGCCAGTGAGTACATTTCACGTGATAACTCGAGATCGCTGACGACAGACAGCAGAGCATAAAGCTGGAGAAGTGCTTTGTGGAGCAACCGCGCAATGCGGCACGAGCAGTGCGTGGGGCACAGCAGGCCAAGGAGCTGAAAGCAGTTTGGGATCTCCACTTTTAAAAAGGATAAAATAATGTTCCTTAATTCTTCTAGTTTGCAAAGAACTGCCTGTTAAAATGACGCAATGATTGAATTGCTAGGGAAGAAATGCAACAACGCAACAAATGCAATTCCTCCAGGCCTTGGGGAATGCTCAGAGCACCGTTGGCCAGACTTGGTCCTGCGCAGACGGCCACTGGAGGTCTGAAGCATTCAGTATTGTCACCAAATGAAAAAAGAAACCTCAAGGTGACAAAAATAGGTAATCAATGAGAAGAAACCTCAAGGTGACACACAAATATATAATCAATGTACTGATAAATCCCTAAGAAAATCAGACATTGAAGTCCTGCAGTTGTGCAAATGGCTCAGTCTTCAAAAACTGTTATTTTTTTTTCCCCTATAGTTCCCAAGCTTTCTCGACTCCCCTTGCAGCAGCTCCCCAAGTCATGGGGTGAGCTGAAATTCAGCAAAGGCTGTCAGGGGTCGCGCTAAATCATCTACCATCTGGAATGCCTAAAACCCCTGCTATATTAAAGATAACGAGAAATACACATTATTAAAACATGGTGGAGGTGGCTTGACCCCCTTCCAAGAGCCCCGACTGGAAACCGGCCCTTTCAAGGGCACCGCTCCGGCTGCGGGAGGCCGGGCAGAGCGGAGGGCCCCGCGCACCACACGGCGTCGCCCCGGCAGGTAGGCGCTCGCCTCAGGCGCCTCATACCTGCGCGCGGCTGCCCTGCAGACAACCTCCATCTCCGCCTGCGCGGACACCCTGCGCGTTTCATTTTCATTTGTAAAGACCAAAAAAAACAAATTGCAAAATATTGAATCTTTTTGCAAAAGCAGTCCTCTTACCTCAGCCAACTCTACACAAGTCTCTCTGTGAAGTACGTACCGCAGTTCAAAATGAAGCTAAAAAGGAATTATTGGGCGTTGTCGTGCATAAACACAAGCCAAATACCGGCTTAAGTTACACTAATGGTCTTTATATGGGCTCATAAGTCACATGGAAAATTTTGGCAGAAACAGACTTCATTCCTTAGAACATGCACGTTTAGTTATTTGAAAGCAATGCCAAAAATCTCCCAAAGAAAAGTGAAATATCCCAGAAAAACTGTGTTTTTAATATCTGAAGAGTTATTGAACCTTCAGCGAATTTTTCAAGATAAAGAATACATTATTCTCATTATCCTGAAGACAGATGAATCTTTTTGCTCAATATCTAAGAGCTGTTGCAAACAACTGAGACACTATAAATTCTGCAAAAATCTTTTATAGGGAAAAATATCTAGTAACTTAAACACTGGAGTTGTTCTAATATCCTCCTATAATTTCTGTGCCATAGTGCTAAATTCACTAATCTTTGCATCCAAGAAGTTCTCAAACAAGTATTCCAAAAAAGCTTTGTTCATTTACCAGTACTAATCTCAACACAGCAAAAAATTATTGTTCCTGTGACCTGTAAGGTCCCTATATGGTAGCTGAACAACATAGTCTATTCTGATGGAAAAGCAAGAAATTAAACAAGAAATAAAAAGGCTGCCATTCCAGAACTAAGACTGCTAACCTGTAAAATTGCACAGTTAATCCTGCATAGAACAGTTTGGTTAATTCTACTCCTTAATCCAAAAAGGAAAATCATAACCTTTAACCAATTTACTGAAAAGCTTCTTCCACCCACAGTTTAAGCTGAAAGCATCTCAGCACTGGATCCCAAACTTTAATTTTCTTCTACCCTAGCCATTGTTATGTCAGCACTGCTAAATATTTACCCTTCCCAGATTCCCAAAATGGAATTCTTTTGTAGTGCAGATGATTTGAACAGACCACAAGTAGGAGAGAAATTCTCACGCTTTCACGGGAAGGAATTGGATTTAGGGGACACTTTGTTCATGACAGGGTAAACTGATCTTTAATAAATTTACATTGAAAGTCTTTCCAACACAGATACCTTCCTCATGTGCACTGATAAACATTAAAAACATTAATAAACAGTCCTGAGAGAACTGCAGACATATTTCACACAAAGTACAGATGTGATCATATTGCACCTTTATCTGGAAAAATTTAGCTCTAGGTTGTTGAAAAGTTATTGCACTATATATTCCAGTTCAATTTATCTTCAAAACATCAAACAGTTTTTGTAGATAAGGATTCACTAAGAGTTTTAGAGGAAGGGGAAAGAAGAAAAAAAAAAAAAAAAAAAAGAAAAGAAAAAGAAAAAAAACACTAAGGAAAGCCAAACAAAACACAAGCATTAAATAATGTTAAGAAGGAAGACAAGTTCCAGGTGTATGGCTAGAGAGAATGTTTCGTAGTCTCTGCAGAGACAGCTTGGCCACTACCACCGAAGGAGGAAGCCAGCCTTGGTCTTTGCTAACATCATGCGGAGTCAGCAAAGCCATCTACAAAAGAAACATTCCGTATCCCATCAATTTAATAAGTCAAATCCACGGTTTTAAATGTTGAGCTACGGTAAAAAAGGAGATGTAAACACAAAAGATACTGCAGAGTAAGCAGAGAAAAATCAGTTTTCCTTCTCTCATTTTTGCAAGCACGTGCTGAATTTAGGTCTTTTCCTTAGCATAAATTTGTTACTAAAACATTTATTACTCTTGTTCACCATAAAAGCTCTAATGGCTAAAACAGAACAGGCTGATTAAAACTTGCTAAAAGCCATTTATCAAGCCATCTTAGTTGAAGCTGTAAAGAACAGAACCAACACCGTTCCAAAACCAATAATAGCACACCAAGGGTATTCTTTAAAATAATGTTATCAAATTATTTTCTCTAACTACAAGGAATTCTTTCTAGAAGATCTCTTACTGAGTATTTTTTGTTATTATAGCTTTTTTATTATTTTCTATAGTGCAAAATTTAATTTTTCCCCCTTAAATGCTTACAGGTTGGGCAATAACAAGCAAAATGAGGCCATCATCCCCATATCTTACAGAACCTCCCGAGAATACGTTTATATGCACTAAGTGACAGAGCGACAACATAAAACCCAGGAGTTCTCTGCACAGTGAAGAGCTACAATTCATGAAAACCCAACTTAGAGTGCTACCAATGTCCACGTTCTCGCCTCTGAGCACAGGCAGAAGGTAAAGCACCATCTCTCTTGTTGTAAACATACCTTTGCTTCTTCCTCCTGTCCTTCGTTTATATTTATCTCCTTTGCTTCTCAGTTTTTCCTAATTATTAAATCTTCTGAATTAGCCCAGCAACTCAAGATTCATCCCTAGAAGCAGCAGTTTCTAAACAGTAGAAAATTGTACCAGTCCTGTAGGTAGTCTTAATGCACAGACTATCTATCTGCATAAACACCATATATCATTGCAAGAAGTTGAGAAGCACAAGCCAGCTTTCACTTACTGCTACGAGGTTTCTGCACGCATGCAGGTCCCACAGATCAACATGTCATAACACCGTGTCACTACCCAGCTGCACCTTTTAATCACTGCAGGGAACTGCACTGCACTCGCATCTTCCACAGCCCTGAAACGTCAGGCACCATAAAGCTCATTTGAGGCACCTGTCAGATTTTCCAACTGAGGCTAACATTACTTCAAAACTACTTTCCCTACTAAAGGAAAAGGTTAAATAGATGAAATCAGAAATGTTGTTCCTGAGATTAGGGAGAAGATGTAATATTCAAAAGTGTCATTAAATAGATCTTTTTTGATTTTACAGACTGACTTCATCAAGAAAATATTTTCTGAAGGCTCTTTCCAAATGATCCTTACTCAATTGGTAGATTATGATCCTGTTACATTTCACCAACTTCAGATAAAACTAGTCAACTATTTAATGAACTTAAATAAATACCAGCTATTAATTACAAACCCCGCCTCTCAAAAACTAATGCTAGAGCTTTATGCCCTCAAAAACACAAAAATGTAAGTGAACACTGAAATTTCAGGTATAAACTTTTGTTCATAGCTAAAAGACTAGACCTGCCCTGTAAGGTTAATGGAGAAAAGCACATTTTCCAATCCCAGCCCCATCTTGGATGCCAGATTTTATGATTCGTTTTGAGCACCAGAATTTAAACCGACTGATAATCTTGAAGCACCTAGCGCCATACTCCCCTTATCTAACCAGCTCAACCCCACAAGCACCATGGATCTGGCTTACAAACCAGGAAAGGTGTGTTACATGTCACTCACTAACTATAATTTGGAAAATACTTTTACGGGCATACATTAACTTGTTTCCTAACAGTATTTAAGAAACTACATTGCAAAACAGACCCTGTATTATTTTCTCATTAGAAAAAGCAAAAAGAAGAAAGATGAATAAGTCTAAACTTTGCCAAAGGCCATATTACACATAGCAGAGTAAGCAATACGTCTCCTATAGCCTGTCCTGGGACATACACATGAAATACACAGATTAACTTGTATTTGTCTTTGCCTGAAATTGGAAATTAAAACATTACAGTTATCTATGTTTCAGTCTCTGAAGCACAAGGACAGATAAATGAAATTAGTAGAAAAATCGTATTTATTTTGTTTAGAAGCAAGTTAAATAATTTAGGCTTTCTTATCAAATTTATTTGAATACTGAAATTTGTGGTTTTCTAATGTGATAATGAAAGTAATACTAACCAGCTATAAAGACTATTGCAATTTTCCAGGGTTATACAGTGGTGAACAAGGGAAAAGACTTCCAGAAAACCAGTTTAATCATAGTAATATTATCTACTTGTTTGATGTATCAAGTAACAGAACTGCTGGCACCAAAGCTAATAATTAGCAGAAAATTTAAGAGACATGTCTAAGGTTATCTTTCATTAATTGCAATAGTCAAAAGTTAACCAGCACTGAATATCAGATGAAACTTGGTTTTATGAAGCTATGTGCATTCTCATTAATCTGCTTTAAAGCAGTATACTGGAACAAATTTTAACCTAAAAATAGACATGTCAGGTAACAAAGGTGGAAAACTATAATACTGCTGAAGTTCAGCAGAGATGCGTCAAATATATTTTCAATAGCACATGGCAAGGTAAGTATTGCTTGTCTAAGTTGAAAAATCGTTTGAAAAGAGCAGCACAGAACAGCCAAGGTTAATTTTCATTGTAAGGAATTGCCCTAAAAAGGGAAATGTTTATATATAGTTAGCAGTTTTGTATATATTGTAAGTAACACATAGATAACAGGCCACAGATATAAGTGCTTCAAGACAGTTAATGTTTGATACTCTCTGGAATCTCGTCCCCTCCTGCTCACACTATACCTAGAGGCACCTATACAAAGCTGAGGGAAAAGGAAGGAAGGACGGAAGGATGGAAAGAAAAGAAAAAGGCATCTGGAAAGAGGTAGCGCAGCTGGAGAGGCCGGTGCCATTCGAGAGGCACCGCATCGGGAGGAAAGCCACTTCCAAGAGCTCAGGGCGCTGTTCTACAGGCTGAGATTTTGATGATACTGAGAGAGATTTTCACAGGGAAATACAGAAAAAAATAAACTCCACAAGGAAAGCTTCATACGCATATTGTGTACTGCACTTTTCTTCCACCCACTACCACAATGCGCAACACTTTCTAGGGTCAGCTTTCTCATAGCTGGAGTGTTTATGGCTGCTGTAATTGTCACTGATGGCCAGAGAAGAAGCTGCTTTCTGCTCTGGGATTACAGTTCCCTAAATAAAAGCAAGCTGACGAGGGGCACAGGCACCTACCCCACGTAAGGCAGTGAATCATTCGCTCGCCCCAGCGTGAGCGCTGCGCAGAGCAGGGCCCAAACGCGTTGGCCGCGCGCGCTCGTGCTCCTCCGGGCAAGCAAAAAGCCTCATTATGGCTTCCAAGCCGGTTTCCAGGAACGGAGGCTCTGGGGTCCGGAGGAAGAGCAGTTGTCAGTTGTAACAGCATCAGAAAGAAAAACAGGAACACATACCCTGGGGCTTTTTAAATTACACTTCCAAGAGCTATTGTTCCTCAGCGCTGCCCTGAGCTGTAAAAACTGCAGCCTCAGAGGGCAAAAGTCAAAGAAACCCTACTGATTTTCTCCGGATTACTCAAAGATTAATAAAATCATTTGGGAGCCGGCCTCAA
Organism: Tinamus guttatus; assembly: GCF_059628265.1. NCBI lineage: Eukaryota > Metazoa > Chordata > Aves > Tinamiformes > Tinamidae > Tinamus > Tinamus guttatus. The sequence continues at coordinate 875,531 of NW_028288775.1, forward strand.
AATCCCCAATCACATGCCCACAGCATCCCTGTGCAGCACTTCTGTTTACAAGATTTTAATGAACTGCAGCATTGAAGCAGAAATCCTCTTGGCTGCGGGCAGGTGGGGCTGGAATGCATTTGAGGGGGGCTTTGCATTCCCAGTGGCAAAATGAGGCAGGTAAATATTGAGGTTTTCAGTCTATGCTTTTAAAATATCTTTACAAAAATGTGTTTATCACGGAAAGAATGATGTTGAATATCAAAACTTGCCTATCAACGATATATGGATAATGCAAGCAAACTATCATAATCATTTAGACTACAATCAAATGGAGCATTGCCTTGGAGTGCTATATCAGGCTGGGGGCAGGTTTTGCCTCATTTTTAAAAGAACAAAGCCTCAGGCCAATAAAAATAATCCAGACAATGAACAATTGCATTGCTGTTTGGAAACTGCACGAAAAATCCCATCTATCAGGAGAACTGCGCAAATACCTGAGCACCTTCACTATATTGTGTTTGGATACTTCCATGGTTTTAGCCCACACATTGCTGCTATTCATGGCAATGAGCACCTTGGCCTATGAGGTTTCCTGCATTCCCACCAATGCAGAGGAAAAGAGAGATCCCATCATGGCTATCACCTCTTAGCACCCAAAATGTGGCTTATGAGGCCGTAGCTCAGACACACACTGTGAACTTGTGATGCAAGATCATTAGGACTCACAACTAGAACAGGTATGACAAAAATCAACGACTACAGGGCAGCATCTCAGTAGAGAGAGTAGAATAAATCAGTAACTAGATAGCGATTCAACCCAGGCAAATAAAAATTCCAATATTCATGACACAAAGCAGGACCTCAACTTTCCTTTAATGTGAAAATCCCAGTCAAAATAATCAGCATTGCTGAAAGCGCTGCAAATTTGAGTGTCATGCATTTGAAAGCAAATCCTTTCTTTCACACTAAATCTAAAGACTCAGGGAGAGAATGAAAGGACTCGAAGAAACTGAATTGGCCTGGGAACCAGAAGATTACAGCAGAGAGGAGGAGACAGCCTGAAAAAAACATTAGCTGGGAAAGGTCTGGTCAAGATGGGCGTCACGCAGTAGCCAACAGTCACCAGTAAGAAGCCACCTGCCTTTGCTGTTGATTTGAGAGAAATCGTAGCATGCGTGGCAGGATTTTGTTTGCTCAATGAGTGCAATCATTGCAACGAAGTTAAGAGCAGGCATCCACCACCATGGCTTCAAGGCTTGCAATATTTGACTCCTCTCTCCTCCTACATCTCAAGCAATGCCAACTCTAATTTAAGTAAGCAGAAGTTTAAACTTCTTCAGACAGAACAAATCCAGCAGAAGAAGGGGCAGACATAGCATGTATATGCAAATACATGTACATTTAGAGGCTGAAATGGAAAGGTAAGCCTGATTTAGGAAAAAAGTTGTGTGACTCAACCGTTGTGCATGCAAGTCTGTTCTGTTCTGAGAAAAGTAAGTATGGCAAAGGTATTAGCCATTTCACCTGTGCAAATCTGTGCATGAGGTTTTTTTTGCACACCAGAAGCAGCCTTAAAGCACTGTCTGAGAAATCCTTAGCTGTAAATCTTATTGCCTGGCGTGCAGTTTTAGAGAGTCCCACGGTATGGCTGTCATTTGGTATCTAGGCCCTGCTGCTCCACTGCTTGCTTGCACACGTGTTGAAAAGACGTACGTCCTATGCAACATGCTGCATCCAACTTCAGCATCTTGTTTGTGTTAACATGAACTTTTGCCCACTCTTGACTGATTACCCTTTTTGAACAGGAAAAGCTTAAGATGGGTCTGTGAAATTCCTTTGTCAGGGCAGCCTCTCCCTCCCCTTCCCTCCTCCGTGCGCACACACAGCCCATTGTACTGGGAACAGGGGGGCAGGAACAAAGTTTTTAATAAACTCTGAGGACAACAGCTAAATGTGCATGGACAGTTCCGCTAAAGCACATCCCCAGCTATCAGCACGTTTCATCCTCAAGAAGGCAGGAACAAAGACTATCTGTTATTTCCCCCACACATCAAACACCAGGCAGTCAGCAGAGTTGTACTCTCCAGCTTGGAATTCATGTGTCCATCTCACCCTCCTCCCTACCAGCAGCTCTTGGCCCACTCCCTCTTCCTAAAGCATCCACTGCACTAACAGTGATGTGAGCCAAACTGAGCTTGCCATCCGGACAGCCTGGAGGCAGCACCGTTTCCCTGATAACACAATCCCCCTGCCTCGAGTGGCCCAAATTCCCATACGGGGTGTCTCTTTAGGAGGTAGAGTGGCATGGAGCTGGTTGACTCCCCCAGGGGCTAGGACAGACCCTAAGGATGCTGATGGCAGTAGGGATGTCACAGACCCAGAGCCTTTTTTCCATTGTGTCATTTCCCAAAGAAATCCACTGGCTTGGAGAAGAGGCAACCACAAAGATAAGACGAGTGGACAACTTTCATCACCTGGAAGTGGCTGAGGTGTCAGAACCTCCTCATCAGGAAATCTTGACAAACTACTAGATAGGTCTTAGGCTATGAAAATCAGGTGGACACCTGATCAGGTGGTCCCAGCAGTCTTGGAGCTGCTGGGACCAGTACAATGGGAATGTGAAGGGACAAGGGACATTTGCCTTTCCTGAAAGCCCTATGGCTGGTGGCCATACATCTGGAGGTATCTACAAGACTTCTTAGGCACTTTTCATAGACTTGAATTGCTGTCGAGTATTCATTGTTTAGGTTGTTAGAAATGGCACAGCTTTTCTCTGAAAGGAGTAGCATTTAGGGTTATAGTAATTCTGTCCACATACTTTATTGCCAGCTCTTCACCTCAGCCAGCCACCTGGAATCTCAGAGCAGTCCCAAGCTCTTTTGCTATTTTTGAGCCAAGCAAAGAGCTACACATAACTTCACCTAACTATTATCTACGGAATTCAACTATTAGCCTAACATCTTTATGAGTCCTTAAAAATTTCTTGTAAGTCCCTCTCTCATACAGGTAACACTCCCCCCCACCGCCGCCCCCGGCCTTTTGCACTACTTGTCTAATAAAATTAAGACCCAATTTCTTCTTTTCCTGGATGGAGACTTCTTGTCAGAACTATTTTTAACTTGTAACTTTTAGCCCAAACATGCAACTTTTGGCATAATAAACTTACCAAGCATCCCTCCTCTCCCTGAAAGAGGACTGGTACAAATCTATTATTTTTTATTGTTACTGGTACAAATGATTTGAAGGTATTTACAATACCTTCAACCAAAAATCTATTACACCAAAATAGAAAGGGAAAGAGGACAGAATATGCTTTCTGTACTTTAAGCTGAGATAATATTACCACAAAAGCAATTAACAAGAAGCAGTTATTTAAATGCTTATAATCAGGAGTGTTAAGAATGTAAAGAAAGTTTTAAATAGGTTTTTAAACCTGAACACAGGGGTTGAGAACTTATGCAGTATCAAAATACTTAATGTACTGCACACCAAATGGTTCAAAAAAGAAATATACAACCCAGATTAAGAGTGAGAAATTAAGGTTTTATGTCTAACACTAGTTTATAACTACCTTCAGGCAGTGTGCACTTAAAATTACCAAACAACTTTTTCACTTCTCATATAAATTGAATAGATGAATTCATTTCAGAAATGTCAGTCTCTGAGACACAAGAATTTCCAGGCACACAGGAGCCTGTTTTTGCATTGCAGCTAACCATCAAGATGATTTTTTTTTTTTTTAAATAAGAATTCTCATTTTTGCACAGCAAAGAGCTCTTAATCACTAGGAAGCCCTGGTGGTGACGGGAAGGGAGCACGCTTGCTTTCAAGAATGCCCTGAAGTTATTTCAGTAGCCCTGGAGGCTGCCCCTGGGTCAGAAGAGACCCTGCCCCAAGGGAGCGTATTCCAGCCAGAATATGGGCTCTGCCCTGGACGTGGAGCCGCACGAATTAACAGCCGGAACAACTGCGGCTGATCTCCCCCGCCCCATGAATATAAACTTCCTGCTCGATGCCCAAATGTAATCAAATTATTATTTAAATAAGAATAAGGCAAATATTTGTGCGTCAGCTGATGGCAAATTTCTAATACTCTTAAAATCTGATTTACATTTGGAATGTGAACTCAGATTTAAATGTTTTTTTACTTGAGGTGGAAGATTTAGTATTAAGTATCTATGCTAATTTGCCGAGACCACATCTCTGCAAAGAAACCTTAATGAAATTGAGAGAAGAGTTCAGAACAGTTTCTCATTCACAGCATCAGAAAGCCACACACCATTTAATGCTTTCTTAATTCTTTTTTTCCTAATTTTTTTTTCCTGCAAAGTTAATGAAGTTAAAAGCAGTAGCTGTACCTGGACTGATAAAACCCAGAATCTGCAGCTATTAGCCTCACAAGGCGGGAGAGGCTTCTCGGTATAAATTCCTAAATGGAATTCTGCTTGGAATTTCGACAAGGCAATTAAACATAGACCACTTCAAAGTGGGGCATGTCTGTACTGATCACAGGAACATGCGGAATTCCAGAGGAGAGAAGTCAGTACTTCAAACAACATTTGAATAAAATATGGATTCTTTTTTGAAATCTATACTCTACAAGAAACATAAGAACAAAAGCCTGACAATATTTGAGCAGACCTGCTTCTCGCTTTTCCAGTTAACATTCCTTACGCCTATATACACACACACCTTTTCCAGCAGAAAAGCACAGTTAGCTGCAAATACCCTCAGATAATCAGAATGGTTTTAAGCATGAGTTATAGCATGGTTTGAAATATCCCTGTGCAGATTGCCATGTCCTGCAAATCCGGCTTGCCTTCTCCCCAGCTGCCGCAACCGCACTACCGCAACCAGCTCGTCTTGCTCTCCTTTGGAAGGGTCTGCTGGGCCTGCAGGGTCTTCTCTCCAGGCCCTGTTGTATGGGGCTTGGCTTCTTTCTTCTAATTTTCTACTCTGAAACTGCAGCCTCTGCAGATCTTCAAAAGAAGACACTGTTCTGTGTGCAGCACAAATAATACAGTGGCTGGATTATCTTGAACACAGATTATTCATAATAATCTCCTCCCTCATGCTCCTTCAGACGATTTGCAAGTCATGACTCCTTTCCATGAAAACTACATTGATTGTAAATATATTGCTTTTATTCCATTTGTCTGGCATAGAAATTAAACTTACCCTGCTGTTTCCTCTCAATCTGGAAGCACAGGTGAAAATTATTTAAATCACAGCAGCAAGCAAAAGAATTGGCTGTCACACCTGGCAGGAACATATGCAGGAGAGTAATGGACCACTATTTTGGCAAGTAGGAATTGCAGTTGCTACATAAAATCCAAATTTTCTGAAGGGATAGAAATTCACTTGTCTCTTGTTAAAATAGATTTTTTTTTTTTGTACTTTAAAAATCTAGCAATTCTGAATTTATAGCTAGGATATTCCAATGCCCAATCAGATAGACCTGCATGGAAACACGTTTTGTGGAATGAGGTGCTAGGTGACTTGAAGCTTTGCCTAAAGTGACATCGGTCAGTTGGGAACAGATTATAGCTGCGTTGCCAGAACTGGGAACACAGGTCAAAAGCCTGACTCCTTCTCTAGAGATCAAGAAACAAGGTAATATTTCACCTGCAGGATGGAATATACAGAAAGGAAAATAATACACCTCACTTTTACAACAGAAAGTCACTTGTATGGACAACCAGATAGATCATGCCTTTTAATTGCATCAAAAAGATTTTCATTTTATTTTAAATACGTGCTCTTTTTCAGCCACCTTTTGTTCAATGAACTTCAGACAAGACAAGAACTTGTGCAGATTTCAGAACCGAGAACGTAGCCCCGCATCCCGCACGCCACAGGAAGAGGCTGAGCTGCCCGGCTCTTCCGTACGCGGATGCGGATGGGAGCAGCTGTTGCCACCAAATAACTCACAGAGCATTTGGGAAATTCGGCTCCATTCCCTAGGCAGGATGCTCCCTTGTGGGTTTCAGCACCAAAATTAGCCAGGGCAGAAAGCGGATGCAAGTGACAATGTGCTTATTCCTAAGGAGCCATTTTTAATTAAAAGCCTTATCTAAACACCACTTTTTCTTGTAATTGTTAAGGAAAAAAAACAAAACATGATAAGCAATGTTACACTTGCACCCTTCTGTTCCATGGCACAACACTAAACCATTTCTCTTTTCACAAAACCACCACAATATGCAATTTGCCAATCAGGTCACCACAAAAGCGGTCAAAAAGAGCATACTGCCTGCAACATTAGTTTATACTGAAAAAAGGAGGAGGTGGGAGGATGAGGTAATGGAAAGAGAGAAGGCCGTTTATCACTTCTCTCCCTCTCCTTATAGGCAACTTTTGTCTGAACGCTCAGGAAGAGCGGAGGGCCACGTTCCTGCTCGTGACCTTTCTTTGAAAAAGCGCAGTGCACAGTCTCGAAAAGTAACAGGGAAGCTGGGGTGGAGGAAGAAATCTGGCATTCCAGCACTCCCACTCCGAGCGCAGACCTTGGAGGCAGACTGCTTGCTATTTCACAGTCTGCTGATCTGCTCTATTTTCCAGGAATCAGAAATGCTTAAGAAGTTTTAACTTCATCTCTGTTTAATGTCTCAAGTTAAACACAGTAAAATTTCATATCTGGAATGTTCAATGCCATCAGCGGCCCATTTAAATTGCATATTCGATAGCAAGAAGAAAGCAAAAACCTCCTTGCTTCAGATGAGATTAAAATTGTCTTTCCAGAATATTTTAGACACAGGTTAGTTTGGTTTTAAGGGCTTTATATATACACATATGTATACATAAAGTGAAGTTACAAGTAGATCAGGACAGAATCTGCACTCTCCTCCAACACTTATTGAGTTATAAGCAGCCATTAGCTGCAGACCCAAAACATGCTTATTCATGGACTAGAAAAACACTTACTGGTGTCTGTGAGCCCCTGAGGTAACCTTGCTCTTGTACATGCCCTGTAGCTACAGCATCATTACAAACAAATGCAGATACCCCCATTTCCACAGCCAAAACACAGGAAAGACAGTTCTGAATCAACCCACAAGATAACGGATTTCCCATCAGCTTCAGCAGTGACAAAACACCAGATGCTGCCCCAAGAAGCGTCCCACGCTGCTGGGTCTCGTACGCTGCAAGGCCCAGCGCAGGGCGCTGCCTCCCTTGGCCAGGATCCTGCGAACAAGTCGCAGCTCGAGGAAGCCACTGAGCTGCATTTGGCCTGTGGGAATCCCAAAGCAGCAGCAGAGACAGCAACGCTTCATCACAGCCAGGAGCTGCTGCTCTTAGCAGAGCCCTGGGCTCAGAAGCAGCCCCGTTAGCAGGAATATCGCTCCCAGCTGCAACCCAGCAGTGGCGAGAAATACAACCGAGAGAGAAGTAAACCGAGTGCCTGGGTCACTACAAGTGAGCAGAACATTCAATAAAAATCGAAATTTGGCATCTGATACTTTGAAATCAACCAGCCTTCACGATTCCCTGCTGAAGGACGCTAAGCACAGAACACAGCAAGATTTAGTAGCCTGAAAAATGTTATGGTTGACCAGAATTTAGCTGCTCATCCTATTAATGCAAGCAGCAAGGATAGGGGAAAGGAGATAAATACCTCATGTTTAAGATTTTAAGCTCTTCATGCCTGCCTGCCTCAAATCCAAACAAGTCACATCACCCTACCCAAGGGCTCATGGTCATCCTGGAGAGGAGGCTCCAGCCGCCCAGAGCACGGCCGGGCCCCACGGCCCATCCCGGCACTTCCCGACGTCCCTGAAGCTCCCGGCAGCAGCCGATGGCCGCAGACTGCCCAGCCTGCGGCCAGGTGCAACGGGGCCAACGCAGCACAGCCACTTCTATGTTCTTTAAATGCCTTTCTCTTTATTGAGGATGTGTTTGCTATCACTACTGCTCAGCTATTATCCATTCTTCCTGAACTTACTTTTTCTTCATTTTTTTTGAACTGTGCACTCTTTTCCCAATTATTCTGTTCCCCTGTGCTTTCAATGGCTTCGTTCTTCCTACATCCTAGGCATCCTAATAGGTTTTATTTAAATCATGGCTCAGAAGGTCTTTCATCCTTCTTATCCTTATTAATGCTCACTCCTCTGCCATCTCTATCTCAACTCCACTCACATTATCAGAACATTAAAGCAAAGATGTAAACAAACTGGTCCAGCAAAAATATACTGGTCTCCTCTCTCCTTATTAATAACCCTTTCCATGCCTGAAGGCAGATCTGACATTGCTTCTTACACCAGTACCAGCACAGTGTTTCAATACTGGTGCCAAGATTATGTTGCTAAAAAAAACAGTAATAAATCAACTACATGTTCTGGAGAAATTAAGTTCTAAACATAAGCTGTTATAAAAATAGTAATTTTTAAACTTTTTTTTTTTTAAAAAAAGCTCCAACTATGAGAATGGGAGCAGCTATAGAAAATCTCTGTCTGATACTGTTTTAAACACCATCTGAGTTACAGGTTCCTATGGGTCTCTAGCACTTCATGATCACAAAACGAAGTTACGTTTCTAAGCTGGTTTATGACAAAATACATCCTCTCTTTCAGTATTCACATTCCAATTTTTTTTTTGAACAATCCACATCTACTTGCAGTAAAAATCTCCAGGTCAGGAAAGGGATTTTCAATTTAACCCCAGTATGCCATTATTGATGACAAGATAATAAAAGCAAAAATTTTTATTACTATGCTGCCTAGCTAAGGGAGTTGCAATAAATGAGAAGACGGTATTGTGTTTCCAATCTGTAGCTAAATGTGCTCAAGTAAGCATGCGTGTGGATCTGTTTCATTATTTCTGTACACAGGACGGGAAGGTGCAGGTATGAACTGCTTTCAGCACGGGAGATGGATGAGGAACAGGCCTGTGTTTAATTCACACTGTCTCAGAATTGCAGTCATTTTCTACATGCTTTACTAGAGGGGCCAAAATGGAGCTCGAACATCCCAATGGCAAAACCACAAGGCAACCCAAGCCCCGCAAGGGAGAGGGAACAGGACTCTGGTTCTCAGACTCTCCCAACAAGAGCAGATACTTTGCATTATTTTGCATTTCTGAAAATGCTTAATTCAGGCATTCCAATGAAATTTCCATGTCATAGTGAACAAAATCTGCTCTAAGTTGACAACCACTGTATTACCATGTGTAAAGTTTATGCTGTAAAATGCCATATTCCTATACAAAACTTACTAAAAGCAGTTACAGAACCCTTAGAAAGCCAGTGAGGAAAAGTATATACTGTGTTTTAGGGATTGTAAATTGAAATATCAGAATAGACATATAGTAACAAAATAGTTGCAAAAGGATCCCACCATGGGTTGATTTAAGCTCAGCTTGGCTGGACCTGTCCTACATAAAACATGTAAAAATCAAGTATAAACACATCACTTGCAAAATCAGCATGAAAATCTCAAGAGCTACCCAGACTTTTGGCCACTCTCAAACCACTGCTTCTTATTTATGATAGTGATTTCCATAGGAACATTTTGTTTTAGTCGGCTCCAGCTAAGTCACTTTTACTAAGGCCATATTGCACAGATGAACCTGACATCTCTCTGCCTACTCAGATGGACAATTCAGTATTTCCCCTGATTCGTATTTAATCCTGGGAGAAGCAGTAATTTGCACAAACCACTATCCATTTCTAGCAGCCTAGATGAAGCAATCTGGTCTTATTCTAATTGCTAATAGATCAAAACTAGTTCGAAGGAAAAAAAAATAAAATAAAAGCACCAAAATCTGAAGTTAAAATCTACTCCTAGCAGTCTGTCTACTTAGGCCCAGTAGCAAGAACAACAGGAAACTAATTTAGACATGAAGGAGCAGTGTCTGGATACCTGATTCACTCCTCACCATCAGGAGTGGTTCGGCATCTTCAAAAGCTGGTTCATGAAACATTATTTTGACTACATCGTAATACAAAATAATCAATCCCCATCTTACAAAAGCTGGAGTCATCTCCAGTTTTTCCCATGAATGTAGAGCTACGGATTAATATTTGATCTGTGGGCCGAGTCTACATGCCAGTTCTTTAGCAGATTTTATTGCCATTGTCTCTCAAGACCGCTGCAAGTATTTTCCTCCCAAGGTGTTTTTCAAATTAGGTACTGTAAGAAACATCAAGGTTCTTTTCTTAAAAGCAAGATCCCATTTTGTGCAAGTTCAATTTAAAACATTGAAGATCCATCCAAAAATAACACCAATCTCTGTGGGTAGTTAATTTCTTTAATATAATTACATAAGCTCAAAATTATATCTCTTATCAAAGAACTGTAATGGTGCTTTAACAAAGCAGGAAATTGCATTGCAGTATATCCCTGTCTCCTTTTAGCAGATAATCTCATTTTACCAGTGCAAATCTTACCATAATTACTTTCCATGGTTTCTCCTCTCTCAAAGTTTTCCTGTATCATAATTTTTCGCACTTCAAAAGCCCAACATATTGTTGGAAATAGCCTTGAAAAACTGGCATATGGCCAATTTGCAACTGATACTACAGTTTAAATACCTTCCCAGCAAAGTCGCACAAACTTCAAAATACTCTGGGATCAGTCATTAAAATGTTTTTGTTTCGGTTACAACACTAATGAAAGCCAAATGTCTAAATTTATTTTAGCTAGCTTAATGGTCTGGGGACTTCGCTGAAGAGAAAGGTCTGAATCAACCCCCCAGCTGAATAGTCAGTGCAAGGTTTTAGTGAGATTTGGATAATACGTAATAAAGATTTAATTATAAAAGTATTTCAGCCATAGATTTAATTAAGAAGGCCCAATTAATTGCCTCAATTTGATCTTTCTCTTTAAGGCTTCAGTTATAACGTGCTGGAACTACACGCTTCTAGCTGCAGGTTTAGCCAATTGTGCTGGCAAACAGATCCCCGAGCCAAAGTAACGCAACACTAGGGCATCACTGGATGGTTTTACACGTCTGCATAAGTTGCACAATAACCAACCTTGCCTACAGCCTGTGCTTTCCCAAAGCGTTTGCTTGTAAAGCAGACCGAAAGACTTCCTGTAGCCATGTAAGAGTATCTCCAGGTTAACAGACGGGCCACATTCCGAGCATAGGAATAATCTGGGTGGGAAATGCAGAATACAAAACGAAATGCTTTGTACAAAGCTGCCTTTCAGCCAAGAGCCATGACATGCTGCTGCCCGTTTAATCCATATCCTCTACAACTAGGTCAGCAATTCTGTGCTGCTTTTGTATAGGCCTAGCAATTTTAATGATTTCCCTCCCCCCCCCCAAAAAAAAAAAAAAATATATATATATATATAGTCTTGCACATTCTTCTCCACAGCAAACAATACCAAGGTTTTGTTCAAATAAAATCAGCACCAGCTGATACAAATACCTAAATTTTCAATGACGACATTGTTGACTGCCATCCACATCTCAAGATACTGAGAATATGCACCACCTGTTTCTAACTAGCTTTCAAGCTGTTCAACTGCACAATTAATAACAGCTGCTAAAAAGTCTAAAATATCAGGGAAAAGAAACAAAGCTTAACAGCAGCTATATAATATTGAGGCAAACCAGAGCTTTTTGCTAAATACGAGGCATTATAATATGTACAATACTCCAAACATTTATATTCACATTTCAGTGTTCTTTTCAAGACTATTTTAACTCAAAAGTTAACATTTCTTCATCTGCAAAAATGCTTGAGTCAGTGTGTAATGAATATTTTTAAGTCAGGAATGTGAGCACACTGTCTGCACATTTCTAGATTCTTATATATTTAAGAAATTCCTAGAAGGGTCTTTCTAAATATTCATCTCTACACGTAGATCCACACTAACTATTTACCCAAGAACTTAAGCATTTTGAGTATTTGTTGTATAAGAGAAAAAAAGAGAGACTAGAGATTAGACTGTTCTACTCGTAAGGCAATACCAAGCAGACATATCTCAATCCAAAAATAAAAGTTGAGCAGTCATGTCAAATTTAATTGTTTATTCACTAAAACAAGTTAAATCTGATATCCAGCAAGAAATAAAAGGTTACACGTCATTGATCACAGAGCAAGTAGGCTCTAAAAGGCCAATTACCACTTTATTTGAAACCACAAAGTTTACTTTTTAACACTAACATTCTCCTCATACCTTCATAAGCAACAGAGGTCACCTTAGTGTAGAAAGGCCTTTTTCTAACATACCAGAATGTTGAAATAAGCATATAAAAACAGTTATTCTTTCCAAAGTAATATCTTAGCATGCTTATAGTGATTCCATTATTTTTGTGCATTTACGTGGCTCCTTTTATGAAAACTAGAGGATAGAACCCTAGTATTAAATAGCTGATAAATGTTTATACGTTAATCCCAAAGAGAGGGACAAGTAATACAGCAAAACCAAATTCTAGGCTCCTACACTTAAGCTTCAAAACAAGCACAACCAAGCTGCATGCAGGGTCACCTGCATTAAGGCTCAGTGCCTTGATCACGGCTTTGAGGTTTCCCTCTCAAACTTTCAGCTTAAACTTTTCAGCTGAACTTTTCAGATTCAACAAGCAATATTCCTAGAGATCAAATAACAAATCCCTCTAACAACACAGAGAAAAGTTCTTCCCTGCCAGGAACTGTTTGCACATAGTAACATAAAAGTGCAAATCATGAACTTGAAAATACTGCCATATCCTATTGGCATTAAAGAGTAACTATAGCCATACGTTTTAAGCCTACTGTTTGGGGCTGTAAGCTTCTCAGAAGTGAATCTGCTAAACGGTACTGAAATTCAACTACATGTTCACTCCTCTCTTATAGGAAAGTGATCATGTTAAAAGGAGATTCATGCAGAAATGATAGTATTGATAAATTCTCAGATTCAGAATAGCAAGATTGATTTTTATGAAGAATGGATAAATATTAGGGCTTCCCCACTGACACAGAAAAGTCTAATACTCTCCATAAATCACTCAGTTCAGAATAAGCAACTTACTGAATTAACTATTCACTATATTTTCCCCCAATACTCATCTGAAACTGGTCTCACTGCACATAAAGGGAAATACAAATAGAGAATTGGTATGTATGACAAAATATGTCACAAAATGCTGATGACACTTTTCATTAGCCAACCCATTCCCATCTGCAGACAGCTTTTAGTAAGCATAAAGAGAACGTTGCTTTGAATTGCACAGGTGAAAGCATTTAATAGATTGCTCCGTGATCTTCCAGGCTTGCTGGGACTGTTAGCTCCAGCTCTGAAGGGAGCTGTTGGCCTGTGAGGCCTGATGAAAATGAGGGAATTCAGCAGACCCCTGCAGCTGTTCCAGCTTGCTTTCCCATGCCCCTGCTCCCAGTGGTTCCCCCACTTCAGCACATAACCCTGCAGTTGAGCCTGACAAGAAAAGCTACAAACAGGCTCTTATCTAGAAGCCTGCTTGGGCAGTAAGATTGAACTACCTCACCCAAGAGCATTTTGGTCACTGCTGTTTACCAGCAGATCGACAGCTGGGTATGGGCAAGACAACAACTAGTATTATGAATAAGCAGGGACTGCACCAGGCATTAACCCTCAAGCACTGTCATTTTAAAGCACTCTGCTGAACGTGCACGTTTGGGGAATCTCAGCTGCATTATAGCAAGAGCTCTATCAGGCATGAAAACCCGGGCAAGAAAGTGGTGTCCTCCAGCGATTCCAGTGATCGCTGGCAGCTTGCTTTAATCCTGGAGTGCAGAAGGCCAGGCAAGAGCAGCAGCTTCAAAGTTCATGCTTACTCTCTTCCTGCAATGGAAAAAGCATATAAAGCTTTTTTCCCTCCCATGCACATACACTCTGTCATATGGATAACAGGAAGGACCCTTCTAAGTTCTCTCTAAACAGGTGCACAGAGAGAACACGCATTCAGGTTTTAAATGGAAAGTAAAGAGGCTTAATGCTGGTGAATGCTAAGTGGTACCTTGCATGAATCATTTGATATTCAGCATGATATCTGCAAAAGCAAAGGCAGATCTTCAATTAAACAGGCTGAGGAACAAAGACAGATGTGTTGCAAGCTATTACTTTAGACACCTCTCCAGCTATTATTAGGGATACCAAATCCATAAAATATCTTATCTCAGTCTGAAACTCAGCATGGTTGTGCTGCAGTATAATTAGCACACTTCAGGTTTATTCTGTTAATATATTTAAAAACCATATCAGGCAGTTCTTTGTAAAGCCACTTTCAGTTCCAAAGAACACAAAAAGTATAAAATTATTGCACATTTGCCAAAAATACCTTTTAATAAGCCTTTACACCTGCCAGAGGTTCAGAGGAGCTAGCAGGGGAAAAGATTGTGCACAGCATCATTCTATGCTGGTGACAGAATATTGTACCCAAGCTTTAACTCCAGGAAACCTTCCTTTGCATACGAAGTAGTATAGGACAGAGTCATGACCAAGAAGACGTAGAATTATGCTTGACACACACAAAAGCCGCAGGTTTAGAAAAAAACCCCGCTGCTGCTAGTCCTTTAGTAGTGTCTCAGCAAGTTTCTTCTGACCCATGAAATGGTGACCTCTTATACCACTTACTGGAGACATGTGCTTCTTCCTTAGACATCTTTCCACAGAAGTCCACCTCTTCCCTCTTTCCCTGTGCTGCTGCCTCTTGACTTTTGGCTTCTTCTCTGACAAAGAAACTAAGCATGTGCCCAGGAGCAGTCAGTAGCCTTGTCCTTAAGGACTGCACGGGTTGAAGAGTGAGACATTACGGGTATTGAGTCTACCTGTTTGTATCTTCTCTAAGGCAGACACCTTTCATTTTCTTTAGGTTTGAAACATTGCTCTTCCCATGCCTCTTCTTACACATGACCTAGAGGGGAGGTGGGGGTAACACTTGTGTTTTAATGCCACTTTTCTTAGTGGTTAGTGAACAGCCGGGTCTGGCAGGCTCTGTGGGCAGGTTGCATGGGTTTGAAAGCCAGCGAAAGTCAGTCTGTTTTGAGTCAGGAGCTAAGGAGCTGCATGCACAAATTCATCTGCGTGTGTGATCCTTACTCGGGAAAGGATTAGTGAGGGAGCAGTGAGGAGGGAGCTAAGCAGACTGTTTTAAAAGGCAAAGAATAGACCAGAAACATACTGCCCGTGTCATGTTATGTAAGCAGCCTCTCCCAAATCACAGGAAATCTAGGACTTTTCCTTGCCTCATGCAGACGCATGCAGCAGCAGGTTTTGCAGAAGCAGTGTTGGAGTCTCCACATCCCAGGGCCTGCAATAATACCTGCTCATTGCCTTCACATGCAAATTCTGATATACAACAGCATTAACAGATTAACACGACGCCAAAGGCTGCAGGGCACAACAAATGAGCAGGCTTATTTTCCTGCAGAGAAAGAAAATCAACCAGAAATTCACCTGGAGACTAAAACTAATGCAAAATAAAGACGTATATAGAGACAGCTCTGTATTAACACATTCCAAAGTGCACTTAATCCATTTTCAAAGTAGAAAATAGATTTTATGTTCACTGGCCTGTTGAATTCCCAGTAAGAAAATCATCATTTGGATGCAGAATGTTAATTTGAAAACAGGTATCATGAACCTTCTCTACCCCACTTCTCTGTAAACAAACACTAAGAACCTGACATATCCATGGCAACTTGTGCTGTGGAAACCAGACCTAAACATAACCTTTTTTAAAAAGTGATGTCAGTTCTTTCCAACAGAATTCACTGAGCGAACTATAAACCCTGCAGAATGACACTGTAATAATAAATTTAAATGTAAACTTCAGTGGAGGCCTAATTTAAAACATACACCTGCAAAAAGAAGCCCACAGGGATTCCAGTCTGACTGCACCACATTGAAAAAGGTGTATCCTTGTCCTCACCACCCCACATCACGTCCCACTATTTAGCACTACGAGTCTATTAAAACAGAATTAAGTTACATAATATGGCCCCCAGCCTCCTATCCATAGGAAGGTTGTATTGCTGCAACAAACCTGGAAGCCACCTCAGTTTTGACGGACACAAGTTCCCCACCTAGAAAAGCTGGGCAGGACAACAGAGCTGGGATTCCTCTGCTGACATTTAACTTCTGCAATGCAGCTTTGTAGGTCCTGAACAGATGCAAACTGCACTTCTGCACCTGAAGTCTGCAAGAAAAGAGCTGTCTTCAGCAGCTGGGAGGAGGGAAGGAGAAGAGGCTGAATTTTCTTATACAGCAAATAGACAAGGGGGAAAGAAGTGCAAATTCCACTGTGGTGGGTACATTTAAACTACTAACATTTTATACAGACATTCTTTAACCTGAAAATACTGTGACAGAGGAAGTCAAACACACCCTAAGAATCCAACAGTGACAATCTCTGGTATTAAGTATTAGCTTTTAATGCAGGAAAAAAAAAATCTAACTATTGACAAAACTGATCCTAACTGCACTTTGTGCTGCTTGGGGAAAACAAGGAAAGAAATCAAACATGCCCTTCAGCAAATCATAATTCAATACCATATCAAAGAAAAACGCTGACAGTTCTGTCTCCTAGGCCTCAGATTCTGCCACCAGACTATTTTCCCTCTTATTTCTGCATCTTAATTGCTAGTTTCAGCAAACAGGGCATGCAAGATAAAAGCTGCTATCTGCTAATGAGTGGATGTTTTATTTCATATCTTAATTTTAACTCAGACTAATTAGCGAGGCAATCCGAAATCACAGATTTTGATATCAAACTTACATTACTTTAACAAGGGGAACTTCTCTTGCACTCAAAGCAATCTTATATGATGCTGGGGGAAGAAAACAGATTCTGGAAGCTTTTAGCTGCCAGTATACACTTAGCTTATCAACTATAATATTTATAAAGTGGAAGCACATCAGAAGGTTTAGGTCAAAAGGTTTATAAAAGTATCCCCTCCCCAAGTATGCAGTATAACTTTTCTCTTAAGGGAAAGAAGTGAGGGTGTATGGATGTGCTGTTTTGATAGCACAAGTCATTACCACAAAAGAAGATAATGATTAACACGGACCTGATGCTATTAACCAAAATTATATCTTTTTAAATTGCCTGTCCTGGCTTTCTTTGTAGTGAGAAATTCTTCATGATTTGCAAATTCTAGAAAATAATGGTTGGAAAGGAAGCTCAGTAATGCAGCAGCTAATCCGCTTTCTCAGAACCAGATTTAAAAGGCCCGGTCCAGATGTAGCTAATGTGTTCTTTAAAAAGCACTCTGCAAATGGAATAACACTTTCTTTTCTTACATCTTGCTTGAAGATAATTCTTGCTTTTTCTTGTAGTCTTATGTTCTTTAAGAGAAACAGATGCCACCCTGTGCCCCATGCTCTGGGTGTCCCTGCTGGAGCAGGGGGGTTGGACTAGATGATCTCTAGAGGTCCCTTCCAACCTCAGCCATTCTGTGAGTCTGTGAGAAACTATCCAGAATCGTTTCGTAAAAATATATATTATATATAATAAATATACTATATATACACACTATTAACCATATTATATATATATATATATATATATATATAATATATAAGGGAAAAAAGTCCTTAAAACATACACTCTCCTCTACATACTCTGCAAGTCTGCAAGTATTTTACTTTTTCTTGAGGTGTAATGCCTAAAGACTGTCATGTGATTTTTGGAAAGTTATCCTGCT
This sequence comes from Tinamus guttatus, assembly GCF_059628265.1. NCBI lineage: Eukaryota > Metazoa > Chordata > Aves > Tinamiformes > Tinamidae > Tinamus > Tinamus guttatus. The sequence goes on from NW_028288775.1 coordinate 893,127, forward strand.
TATGTCTCTGTATATTTGACCTGTAATAAAGGCAATAAATCAGATGCAGTTTCTCTTACCTACAACTGCCAGTTCCTTTGCACAACATTCTACTCCCTGACTGTTTAGCTGTATGACTGATTAGCATTAAATGGAGGACCTCGGGTCCTGTCCTCATCTGAAACAGAGAGTTTTCCTTAACTGCCTCTCCAATGTGTTTAAATTATTCTTAACCCTAACCATATTTTCCAACATGCTTGCAGCAATTCCCAGCTTGGTACCATCTGCTGCTAATATCACATGGCCCTAACTTTTCATTTAAGTTGAAATTAGTGACAGAACCCTGCAGAGTCGAGACAACCTTCTGGTTTGACAAAGATCCATGAAACTGCCTTAAGTTTTCCACCAAGTTTACGGTATTTAGAGAAACATTTTTCTTGCATTTCACAAGGATAGTATCATTAGATTAGCCTCATTAAAACAAATACATATCTGATTCTCCCCAAACCACAAGACTTGATACCATATCATGAATGGAGATTAGACTGCTTGTCAATTTGGTTTTGAAAAAATCCATGTTGGCCTTTATTTATCACTTTGGTGTTTTTTTTTTTCCCCCGCTTCTAAGAGCTTACAAGATAGGTCATATTTGGTACAAAAGGTCTCTAGTTTTCAATAGGGTTGTCTGCCCCCCTTCACATACAAGCAATGTCTCAGACTTGTCCAGCACCACCACCGTTGCTGTTCAAACGGCACGGCAACCTGGTTCAGGAACACCACACTTATTTTTAAAAATTTCACCTGACTACACAAACTAACAGCGAACCCAAGATTAGGAACCAGGTCACACACACACACACACACACACACACACACACACAAAAGCTGTAATTGAATTTCATCTGCTTTTCAGATTAACACTGCTGTAAGCATTCTTTACTATTTTCCCTCTTTTAAGGAGAGTTCCTACACCTCTGATCTGGGGTCAGCTGGAACTGCAGCTTATCCTGCAATAAAGATAAGCCTAAAACAAGAAGTGCAGTGAACACTTTCTCAGCACCACCTGTTACACTTCTTTGCTCAGTAGCAGAACTCCTCATTTTTCTTACGGCTAGATAAACTACTCTAAAAGTTCACTACTTGATGCCTTGGATAACTGAGAGCATCATCATAGGCTTCCCGCAGTTCAAACATGATAGATTATAGACACAAACATTGACCCATACCAAAAAAAGCTCTCTGAAGACAGGACCATACTCATGCACGTAGCTCACTGCTACACATTGTGCAGTAGGATGTCTTTGTATCACACATTTCTATAATCATATCAACCTTTAAATCTTGACATTGAAATTGCTTGACATACCTTTATAATGGTGTCAGCTCTTAGCCAAATATGCAAGAGTCACTTGTTGGAACATTTGAGAGCACGCAGCCAAAATTCACACACCAGTTGTTTTTTTGATACCTAGGAAGAAAGAAAATGCATAATCAGTTGTTTAATATACACAAATAGAGTACAGCATTCCCAAATAAAATAATTTGTCTCAAAACCCGCACCAAGCCAAAGTACAAGATTGCTACAGGGCTCATATTTAGAGCCAAAAGACACAAACATTTTCATCCTGGAGAAAAACGAAAAAAAAAAATCACCATTTAACATATTTGCCTTTCTATCCCAGTTCAGTAGAAGAAAGTTTCAAATGTGTGTACTAAATATAAAAAGTTTTAGTCATAACACAGAAACCTTTATGTCTGAACTTAAATCTTCATAAATGTGAACATTTTTTAAAGAAAAAGTATACTTTCATTAAAGAGTATAAAACAAATGTATAATATTTCTGAAAGCAAATCAAGTTCATCCCAACTAGTCTTTTCCAAAAAGGTTGCAAGCAAGTGATTTCTGGAAACTCTTTTTAAATGTCTGCACCCTCATTCAGTAAACACCCCGCAGCAGCCCACATTCAGGTTGCAATCAGGCTAGTCTGGTAAACTGGGGAAACAAAGCTCAGTGTCACACATGGAAATGATCTTAAAGCTCCCTAGTGCTAAGTGAGACTTCCTGCCCGGCTTTTGCCTCCTCTTCCTCTCGGGGATGAGCTGCTGCCGCCCCAGCTCGCCCTCGCCCTGCTGGGCATCTGGCTCTTGTGCAGCTCACCCAGCTGGGCAACCAGAAGGCAACCTAAGCACACGAGTAAAAGGAGGAGTTTTCTGCAGTGTTCACAGCTTGCATAATAGGCTTGTGCCACAAACAGTTAAGCATGAGAAAGGCTCAAAGCACAAGGCGGGACTGTATTGCTGGGTTTGGGTTCTGGAAATTCCTATCTACGAATGTAGCTATATGTAATTGCTATTGAGATAGATATTATATACACACAAACACAGAGGCATACACGCTATTTGTTCTATAATATATAGACTACTGAGAGCAGGACATTGCTGATGCAGACTTCCCAACAAGCACTGCCCCCAGCACCTGCACTGGTGCGGAACAAGCACAGCTGCTGAACACGCAGCCACATCCCTAACATCCAGTCATTTGACTTCAGCTTCTGGGGTCGTCCAACTTGACAAGCAGTCTTCAGAAGTCCGAATTCACCAACAGAAGGTAGAGATAAGAGAAGAATTCAAGCAACAAAGTCATTGCAGCAGTTTCCCCCACCTGCCCTTGCACAGCTGTTTACTTTTACCTGGGCTTTATTACACTAAACAGGAAGGAACAAAAGACTATCCATAAGCAACTCATTTTTAAGACATGACTATTTCTTATTACCAACTACCAAAAATATTTATCTTGTTCAGCCTTTCTACTCACTATATTTGCTTTCTACTCTGCCCCAGTCATTCCGATTAGACCTGTAATAGAATGGAGGAAGTTTGCAACAGAAATATGAATATGAGTTTCCAGCAAATGCAAACCAGACACCACAGTGCATTCCTTTAATCTGGCTGATAAAAGAGCTGGCATTAACCCTTGATGAGCAAGGCCATAAAGTGAGTTCAGGGCGTCCTTCGGCCCTACCAGGAGCAGTTCACTACATTTTAACATGCAGCCTCTGGCACTACAGCAGCCATCGCCTAACCCTGCCCTGGGACTGGGGGCAACAGTGACAGGAGGGCAGACAGCAGAGCTCTGCTAACCACTGCAAAGCTGGAGGAAGCTGAACACCATCTCCTTGTCCCAAAATTAAAGATTCACAGCTTGCCACTGCTACAAATTTAGCAGTTCAAGTTAAACTCCAAAACAGTACAAGCAGACCCCCTCTCGAGGGTCAAGAAGATGCCAGTGCAATAAAAACAAAAACTAAAACATTTTGGGCACATGAGAACACATGCTAGATTTGCCTGCCTCAACAGTAGCAAAATATAGATTAGAAGGCCATATTTTTCTAAAAAATAAACTTCTCTATTGTAAATATTATTGACAAAGCCAACAAAGAGAAGTTGTGAAAGAGCTTCTACAAAGCAACAGATTTTTAAAATAAGAGTACAAAAATCCCCCAACCCCCTCCTCCAAATCCATCTACCTTCTTTACATTTCAGTGATGAAAACCCACTTTTTTTTTTTTTAATCGCTTTAAAGTTCCCACAATTGCACTGTGAAGCTGGACAGTTTGCAGAGCCCCACAGCATCCAGGGCAGTAGGAACAGCCACGCAACCCCCTCGCAGAAAGGCCATGGAAAAGAATCCACCCGGAGTTTGCGTTGGCCGAGCAAGTCGATACGCTCAGGCATAACTCAGCAGCTCTGCTTACAAAGCCGGTGAGCATTTTCCCAATAAAGCCATGTCTACCATTTTTAAGAGAGAGCACGTTGCCAAAGAAGTGATTTTGAGTTTTAAGTTGGTTCTGCCCGACAGATTATACACAAAAAAACCCAACATTTGCTGATACAACACTTAAAAAGCCACTATTTTCTTCAGCAAGCCTAACATATAGGCATTATGACACAATGATACATGTCACTGAATACATGTTTTATTTGCCAAAACCTTTGGTACACATTTTGTTTTGTTTTGTAAACTTTCACTGCTAAAGAGACACATGACTGCTAATTCATAGTCACAAAGCTTCCAGGAGTATAGGACCTTAGACTTGATTTTCACCAAAGAGTTCTAAAACCATACGAATGCTTTTCAAATTTTTATTATGATATGTATTTCACATGATTTAACTTCAAAGAGCCTTAAGATTAAGTTACAGATTCTTGCAATACTTGCTGTAGATTTTTCTTATGGTATTAAAAAAAAAAAAAAAAAAATCAACAGTAAGTGAGAACATATGTTCAAGACTAGGGTAGAGTTTATTCCAAGAGGCAAAAATTCCATTCAGCTTTAAGTAATTACTTTGAACAGCATACATATTAAAGAAAATATTTAAACTTACTTATATACTCAAAGTATGTGGCAAAGTATCTTGTAATTCTCTAAGCTCAAAACATTGCAACTGTAGCAATGTTTAATTAATTAAACCCTGTTCTTTAAGTTGCCCCTCTTCGTTCCTCCCACCCAAAGCACCCCCACGTCCCCAAGCTCTCATACAACTTGAATTTAGGCTGCTGTCTGACACGGGCATTGGGTTATTAAGTATTTTTAGTTTTAGGAGACACTCAGAAATACTGCGGGAGCCACAAGAACTTTCAGAGGATAGAAACTGTGGGGGAAAGAAAGTCCTACCGCCTTTCTCACCTTCATTGCACACGTACAGGTATCAAGCGGCCACGTCTTAACGCTAGGAGGAAGGCGCAGGACGGGGGGCCGGGGCTGCCCCATCCCGTTCAGTTACCAAACTCGCCGTCAGGCCTCGCTGCTGACGCTCCACCCCGTATATAAACATTTACCACAGACCGGCACTCCACAACCACCACAGCAGTTTAGGGAAGATGCATTTACCACCAAAAGTTGTAGAAAAACATGTATTGTTACACACACAGTTGAACATGATGCTATGATGCTGGTAGAGAAGACTTAAGAGGCTTACATTGAAAGCATCGGCTAAGTCTCGCTTTTTTATGTCCAAAAGTATACTCATCATTCAGGCAAGCAAGAGCAAAAGGAAGACACCGATGTCTTAAGCATACACACGTGAAACGACACTCATCAACTCTGTACTCAAACCCTAAGGAAAACTGCAAACTTGATGCTTTGTAAAAGGGAGTGATAAGCACAGATTAGCCACAGGTAAAGAAAAAAAGAAAAGTCTTGCTGCCTTTGAATTTTATTCCTTCTAACAGCTCCAATAAGCATGTCTTATCACACACACGAATGGCAACGGCAAAGAATTGTATCGGGAGCCCTGCAACAGAGGGCTGTTCACAGCCCTTGACCAACCTTAGTTACATAAAGACAGGAGATAAAGCATGGAAGCGTTTGGGGCGCAGGGATTCTTGGCAGTCCAGGAATAACAATAGTCTCGCTTTCCAAGTGTTATGGCTATGCACAAGCAAGCACGAGTGTGCCCAATGTGAACTGAACCCTGGAATGTAAATATTTTCAGATGAGCAGGGATACATCCCTCCTGCTAAAGCTAAAGTCTTCTCCTTACCATTTCATCTACACGTCAAGTTTATTAACAAGGAGAGAGTACACAAGCATAAAACACAGTGTATCCATCTGCTAATAGTTATGGCCTCACATTTTAATTATACTACAACATAACTCTTGTGCTATGTAGCATAAAACACCAAAAAATGGTTTTATCCTGCTGTGCATGTCTGTTCCTATGAAAACAGCTCAACGCTATGGAATAAGATACACAGCAAGCCCTTTCCTCATAAGCCCAACAGAGACACAGCTGACACGATTTCCAGTCACAGGCCGACTACACCCGTCTGGACCAAACGCAAGTTTGGCACTTCTACCGCAGGCAATAAGGCTGAAAAAAAATAAAATAAAATAAAATAAATCCTCCATTTGAATGCCTTGGTTAGGAAGCCACGAGCAGCCTGGGAAGCCATCTCTGCTCTTCCCGCCTTCACCGGGGCGGCTGTTCGTGCTCCTGGACAACCAGATCATTTCTCAGCAGCTTGTGGTTTGATGGACATGAAGTTCCAAGATTATGAAGAAACAGATTAAATGCACTACGGACCTCAAAACCAAATCTCAGTGTAGATGTTGTGTGGCTGTTCTATTAAGCAATGAGGTGTATCATTTGCAACAGAGCATTGATCTGTCGATAGCGATGTTTATGTAGAAACTCTGGAGTGTCCTATAAGCAATGGGGAAAAGCTTTAGTTATCTTTGCACTAAATGTGAAATTTGGAGACTACAATCTATTCATATGCTACAAGGTGAAAGCAATGTGCCTATCTAGGTCCTTCCCAAAAACAGCATTTTCACACCCTCCCACAGGGCTTAATTTTTGCTGCACTTCACGCCGAAGTACAGCTGACTTCATAAAATCTGCTCACAGGAAGTCACACTGCACTCAGAAATACCATATGGTCACTGAACAAGAAAATAACCATGGTTACAAAACCAAATTAATTCCACTGACCACTTTGAAGAGAGATAGCTGTGGACTCACTAATTATCTGAGGTGCTCATTATGTATTTCAAAGTTGGAAAGTAATTCTATACTTCTATCAGAGCTAATAAATCAATCACCTCTGTTAAAGGCTTAAAGGAAAAGTAAAGCTTACCGCTCAAACCTATAGTTAACATATGAGAAACATTACTATGAAAGCCATTCAAAAAGTCTCCTCATGGGAAAGGGTAAGATTATGAGAACTAAGTGTTTTCACATGTTCTTTCTACCTTTGTTCTTTTATAGTCTTATTTTTCACCTCTTCTATGGCAAGACTTTTTTTTTTTGGGGGGGGGGGGTAATGTTACTAATCTGAATGCCATCTCTTTCTTCTCAGAGTCCTTGGGGACAGCTCTCCCACACTGGTGCCCTTTGCTCCTGCCACAGGGACTCTCTGCTCACTTGGCTGGACATTCCCCATACAGGCAAATGAGCAACAGCAGCAGTTTTGGAAAGAGCCAGTGAGTAGAAAGTTATCTGAAAGGACAAGAAGACTCATTTCTTGATGCCTTACGGGTGTCTGGTGAGAAACAGGGCACAGGCTTCGCCCATCAAGCAAACTCCCGTCTCACGTGCGCAGGAGGCTGAGCAGCCCCCGGCAGCTGCCCCCATCGCGCCGCAGCGCCGCAGAGCCCCCAGCGCAGCCCGAGCGGAGCGGCCCGTCCTCGAGCAGCCCCGGCCCTGCCCCGGCGCCTCCAAAGGCCGATCCGCAGCACACGGTGCTCCAGGGCTGCCATCTCCGCAGAAAAGCCGAGTCTCCGTAGAGAAAACGCCACCCAGCAGGAAAAAACCTCCTCAGTAAGAGCAGTAACAGCGATAGGAACAGCTGTAGCAACAGCTATAGAGACTCGAATCCTACTGCAGTCCGTAATGTTTTACACCACGATAGTGTTAGGCCCTAGTTTAACATCCATCTGCTTCAAACTGATGCACGTATTTAATCTTTAATCTCAAAAATAACTGTCTTCAAACTAGACTATTACTATATTATTATATTAGTCAATTCACTGTGAAGAAACAAATGTTCCAGTAGAATTTCATTTTCCTTTTTATTTAATAACTTCAAAGTTATCTAGAGCACAGATTTATTCTTATGCATATTCTAGTTAGCAAAGGGTGGTTGAGTTTACAGTTTAGATAAGTACTAGAAAAGCTGCAAGAGGTTTTTTATTTATTTTATTTTTTTTTTATTAAAGCTTTTTAATTTGTATCGCAGTTCACTCATACCAGTCCTAACTGCAGTTTCTAGTAACTACTGAAAAACTGAAGGAAGCACAAATTATATTTATTTTGTGTTTTCCTTTCTATGGTTATGAATGGAACTATTGTTTGTTATGTTAAACAATTTAGTGATTATAAGACTTAAGTATTTTCAGGAAAAGCCTATAAATACTGTAAAGCCTTTAGATTTGTTTAATATATGTTTCCCCACCCCACAGGCTTTTCCTCCCTCCACTTGGCTGTTCCGCCCTAGACCTTTTCCATCTCCTTCCCTCTAGGATGTTTGCTTCTGGCTCAAGTGCCTCCTGCTCCAGGGTCTCCTGTCCCTTTGCCCAGCTGAGGGAGCCCATCTCAACTCCTCCTCCCTGGATGAAATATTAAAAACAAAAAGACTCTGAGACTAATAAGCTATCAGCAAGTAATCTTACCGTGCTCAGGGGTGATTCTGCTTTGTCACCCACCCAGCCCTAAGCCAATGTGCTTAACATAGTGCTTTTGGGGACAACTAGCCTAATGCTATCATTACCTGATAGAATAACACAGAGAAGCCCTGGCTTAAGGATTGCTCTTATGGGTGACACGGGCAGGTTTAAATATAGTATATACAGCTCCTCACTCCAATCATAATGTACTCACCGTTTTCTGCAAGGGACTTCCACAATAACCAAGATCCTGGGCAGTCCTATCTGTCCCAACTGTTTCCAGACCATATTTTCCCTGCAATTCTACCTGTCAACACTTTTCAAATCTTAGCAGGTTTGTTTATAAGCCCATTGACTATTCAGATGCCTTAAACTTAGTGCTCATTGCCATTTTATAGGTTTGTAGTAGCGGTTTGCCTGCCAAAGCCAGAAGTTGGCACTAACTCTTGGTCTATGAGTGAATTAGCAATTCTGATCAGGTAACTCCAGCTGCTTTCAAATACACATGAGTTACAGACAGGTACACAGAGCAACTACAGCTCTTCCTCCTTCTCCTCAGAGGGATATCAGCCCGTATTTCCCCACGTTCAGACTGAATAATGGAATGTTTTGTAATATTTTGTTTTACCGTGGGACGAGAGACGGGATGGAAGGGATTCCCTTCTCCCAGGAGCCTTCCTAGAGAACCAAAGCCCCAGCAGACTCCTCCTGTGCTCGGAGGAGGCCAGGACAAGACAACACGGGCCGAGGTGTCCTTCGCCCGGGAGCGAAGCACTTTGCGGGCAGGTCGCATAAGGGGATGCTCCGGCTGCAGGTGCCACCGCGGGGAGCAGCTTCTGGCTCTAGCACGAGCCACAGGTCACCGCGAAGGGGCTCCCGCGCTGTTCGGTGCAGGGCAGATCCCGGCCTTGGCGGCTCCCCCGCCGCCGCTCGGCCGAGCCGCCCGAGGCCAAGGGCGCCCTGCGGGGTCGCGGCGCTGCCTGCGGCTCCGCACTCGCTCCCAGCCCCTGCTCCCGGGACAAGCGCCCGCTCCGGAGCGGCAGACGGGCACAAATACCCCTCGGAACCACCAAACGCCCCCGGCACCGCTGGGCTCCACGGCGGGCGACACCAGGTAGGTGCCGGGCCACTCCTGGAAGGGGCCCGAGGGCCGCCACGGATCCTCGCGAGCTGCCGCCGCCTCGCGCAAGTTTTCGGGGGAGGCCCCGGAGAGCAGCGGGTCCCGGCACGGCCTCCGCGCGCGCGCGCGAGCGGCGCCGGGCAACGCGCAGCCACGTCCCGCTCAGCGGCGGCACCGGCAGCCGCTGGCGCGGGGCGGGCGGCTTCCCGCAGCCGCCCCCGGCGGAGCCGCCTCCCCCGGAGCCCGGCAGCGCGGCCGGGAGCTCCGCCCGCTCCGGCTGCAGGGCGGCGCGGCCGTTAGCGCGCAACCCGACGCCGCGGGGCGCGCTGCGCCGCCTCCCCGCGCGTACCTGGCCGCGGCGCGGCGGCTCCCGCGGCAGCTCCGTAGCAGCAGGACGCGGGCGGCCCCGCGGCGTCTCCGCCGTGGCGCAGTTACCATGGGACGGACGCCCTCGCCCTCCGGAAGTCACCGCCGGGGGCGGGCAAGGGGGCGGTGGGGGCGGCCATCTTGAGCGTGGCCGGCCGACCTCTGCCTGCCGCCATCTTGAGCGTGGCCCGCCCTCGAAGCTGGGCGCCCCAGAAATGGGTCCGGTCCGGTCCGGTCCGGTCCGGTCCGGTCCGGTCCGGTGCGGTGCGAGCTGCTTGTTGCACGCAAGCCCTGTGAGGCGGTAGAAGCCCTGTCAGGGCGGTGCGGAGTAGCGCTGGGGGCGCCTGAAGGTGCCTCTGTCCACCTTCACAGCCTCAACGCAGCCCCCACAATGCCCATCCTCCTTCAGTCAGTGCTCAGTTGGCCACTTCTTGGGCCCTGTGGGGGCTTGGTTAGTGCAGGAGTCCCTGGGGGTGCCTCCAGCTTGTATGTTGCCATCACTTGCACTTTGACTGCCAAGTCAATAAATAAACCTGATTTTGGTGCTTGCTGGGCATGAGGGGTGAGGAGAAGCACGGGCTCAGCCCCAGGTTGGCACTGGTTTCTTCAGCTTCTTCCAGAGCAGATCGGTGCCGCAGGGAGCCAGCTGGCATGGGGCCCCAACCCGCACATAGGGGAGGTAAAATAATACTGTCATTTTACACTTTTTTTTTCAGACATGTAAAATAGTGGTAGATGGGCAAGAGAAAAAGCCAGGAGTAGCAATCACTATAATTTTCTGTGTTCAAACATCCAGCTGCGGTTCCTTGAAATACAAGCTAAATCTTGCAAAACATAAGGAAAGCAAATTGTGTCTTGTGCTATTGGGCAACATAATTGACGTTTTCAGTCATTTCGGATTAGTAGCAACTGCTGTAAATCATACACCTCAATTCAGTGAGATGACTGGATGTGTTTGTGTAGTCACGTAATACCTATAAAAACAGAGTCCCGGAGTGGGATTCTGCAACGAGAGGCTGAAGCAAGGGTTTCCCGAAGTGGCCACTGTAAATCTGAACATATGATCTGTGTGTGTTTTGAGATACTAGAAAGAGAAAAGGTGCAATCATCCGCCCTACAGAAAACAAGTGAATAGATGTTTTCTGGAGCTTTCAGAAGAACATTTTGATATTCGCACTTCTTAGCGGATGTAGGCAGAGATCTAACCAGAAAGGAAATCGTGTCAGGGGTTAAAATGGTTCTTTTCAGCGTAGGATTGTTCAATAATAATCCTCTAGCAAGGAAAAGACAATGAACATCATTTTACTAGCTGAAAATGTGTGAGATTCCAGAGAAACTCTAACTCCCAGCTGTCCCAGCCATCATGCTGCAACTTTAGGAGGTCTCAGAGAACTTTTCACACCACAGTAGGAGAGGCAGCAGAAATGTCAAGAACAGCAAGAAAAAATAGAGGCATGGTTCGCCCAGGTCCATCTCTTATCTGACTCCTGCAGTCAAACCCAGCAGGGACCCAACACAGGCCACAGTGAGTCCAGGACAATTTCTTTCCAGATGGGACATGTGTTTAAAGGACTTCGTCTGGCCATGTTTGCTAGTATAGGCTGGCTGCAGCCTCAGTTGCGCTGCCTTGTGTGTGTGTGTGCTTTCTGCTACAGTTTTTAATTACATGAGCACATACCATTCTGTCCCACAGGATCACTGCCTCGTGTAATGCATAGAAAAGGCTGAAATACAGTTGTCACTCATAAATCTAGAATTTCATAATTCAAAGGGCTTGTTTTTACATTTTAAATAAAACTGTGTATTCCCATTTTTTAAGACCAAAATAAAAGGTCAAATAATTTGCCGTCTTCCCTTGCACGTGACCAGCCGTTATGCTGCTACCCCATTTTAGGGGTAAAATCGACCTTTTAAGAGCAGGCTGAATTGCTGGAGACTCGCCAGGTGAGGCTGCCCGTTGTCAGTGCAGCGGGGTTTGCAGCTTCAGCCAGACGTACTCACTCCCACCTCAGTTTTCCCCTCTGTATTTACTCTGCATGGTTTCTATCAGAGGCTCATCATCCTCATAAGCCCTGAGTTGGTGCTAAATGCCAGCATTTCTCCTCTGTCAACCCAAAGATTTGTGTTTGCTCGGGCAGGTGTATGGCTGGAATAGAAAAATGCTGTGGAAGTTGCCGTTCTTAACTCTTAACTTGAGGAGTGCAATGACGGATATGAAAGAGCACATGAATTTAAGAGGAAATTCCTTTTCTGCAAAGCAGCACAGGTGCGTGGTGAAGGACATCTCCCGCGTTCTGGCTCTTTGCTGCCCAGCCTTGCCCCTGGGGTGCCCGGCCTCATCCTCTGCGGGCAGGGCCAGCGGCAGCCCCGGGCAGAGCGCAGGACACACGTAACACCAAATTCTGCCATTTAATCTCAAATCATCTTCGTTTCTTCTATAGCTTTGAGCAACTACTAAGTCATGTAGTATAGTTTCTGTATTTCTGTGATGCTTTTTTTCCCACAAAATATATCTACAGAATATCAGTTGTCTGAATATTAATTCTCTGAACCTCCACTGAAGTACACAAACCTCGAAAAATTTAGAATGCATCATGATTTTAACTACGTAGTTCCTGTCTTTCAGTGCCATCTAGTGTTCACATGGGAAAATATGTTGCAACTAATGGCATTGCTCTTTGATCCGTTTGCTATGATTAAAACATCTTGGAAATTGATAGATTACTTATCACTGCAAATTAATAAAATATGCCAATGTATTAAACTTAGAGATATAGCTATTCATATTTTTATTTTATGGCGTTCATTTCTGACCCCGATATCTGACACATTATTTAAAATCACATTATTTAAAATCACATAACACTTGCAAATCAAATGTATATGTCAGCGATTTGCTTCCAGCTATGCTGTTCGTGGTGACCAAGGGGTGATGACTCTGGTGACTGAGGGTCGTGATAAATGGGAGTGTGGTTGGAGGCCTGTGGCCGGTGGTGTGCCCCAGGGATCAGTACTGTGCCTGGTACTGTTCAACTTGTTCATGAATGGCTTGGACAAGGGCACAGAAGGCACCCCCAGCAAGTTTGCAGATGACACCAACACTTCCAAGGGCTGTGCTGCCATTCAGAGAGACCTGGACAGGATGGAGAGTTGGGCAGAGAGGAACCTCATGAGGTTCAACAAGGACAAGTGCAGGGCCCTGCACCTGGGGAGGAATAACCCCAGGCACCAGTACAGATAAGGAGTTGACCTGTTGGAAAGCAGCTCTGCAGAGAGCGATTTTGATTGACAACAAGTTAACCATGAGGCAGCAATGTGCCCTCGTGGCCAAGAAGGCCAATGGGATCCTGGCTGCATCAGGAGGAGCGTTGCCAGTAGGTCAAGGGAGGGGATCCTGCCCCTCTGCTCAGCTCTGGTGAGGCCGCACCTGGAGTATTGGGTGCAGGTCTGGGCTCCCCAGTGCAAGAAGAACATTGAGCTTCTAGAGAGGGTCCAGCAGAGAGCCACAAAGATGATTAAGGGACTGCAGCATTTGTTGTATGAGGAAAGACTAAGCGAGCTGGGCCTGTTTAGCCTAGAGAAAGAAGATTGAGAGGAGATCTGATCTACATGTTCAAGCACCTGAGGGGAGGATATAAAGAGGATGGGGCCAAACTCTTCTTGGTGGTGGACAGTGAGAGGACAAGGGGTGATGGGTGCAAGTTGAAACACAGCAAGTTCCATCTCCATATGAGGAGGAACTACTTTACTGTGAGGGTGACAGAGCCCTGGAACAGGCTGCCCAGAGAGGCTGTGGAGTCTCCTTGTCTGGAGATCTTCCAAACCCGCCTGGATGCCACCCTGTGCCACGTGCTCTAGGTGTCCCTGCCGGAGCAGGGAGGTTGGACTAGATGATCTCTAGAGGTCCCTTCCAACCTCAACCATTCTGTAATTCTGTGATGTGACTGAACAGACTACTTCAAAAAGCAGCGTTTGCAAGAAAAAAGAAGTGTACTGAAATAAGCTATCACCAACTTAATTTTCAACTCCTGCAAAAGGAAGTGGCCACCAAGGTCAAAGCCCAGCCAGACTTCACTGCAAAGCTGGGAGTGACAGATCTTTCAGCTCCTCTAGTGAAAAGGAGTCGGGTGGCTTTTGGAACATAGAGGAGACCAAACAAAAAGAGGGATTATCCAGAGGTCATCGGTCTCCAGAGTCTTATCTTTTCTCCCTTGATGTCTTTCTTTACAGTGACTTCTGGTTCTCATCCTCATCCACGATGAGCAATTAAGTAGTTCATGGCCATTGAAAATGTCTTTGTCTGGCTTTACTATTAAACACATGAAGTTGCTTAAGAACATGAGGGACTTTCAACAGGTTATAAATTAAGATACAAATTCTGTATATAACAAACAAAAGGAATATAAGGACAGAATTTCATACAATAGCTTTGTGCATACTCTGATCCTTGAAAAAAACCAAAAACTGAAGATTACACTCCCACCTAGTCATGAAAGAACCTGAAAGTCATTATTATCCAAATTGGTCTACTTAAGAAGAAAACAAGGCAAGGTTCTTAGTTACTTTCATTCCAGCGCGAATTTAATTTAATTAGAATAATTTCAGATCACATTTCTGGCAGCTGTGTTTATCGCACTTTCTTCAAAGGATAGGAATTAGCATTGACTGACATTAGCATCAAAGCTCATTTATCCAGCCGCCCACACTCTGCCAGCCTCTGAGTCTGTCTGTTTATTTAGCGCTTTAGTAACACCACAGTAAATACGACTTCATTTCAGGATATGCATGTTTTTGTCAAAGCATTTAGCATGGACTTCCTATAACGTTGTGTAACAACCCATCCTTGTAGGTGTGACAAAAAGAACATCTAGAAGTGCTACAGGATGGATGTTTTAAATAGTACTAGACTAGCAAGACAACAAGGACAAGGACAACAAGCGGGATCTGGAGTTTCCTTTTCCTTCTTTTTGCCAACATAATACCTTAAGCTGTTGAAGACTTCTTGAGTCCTGAGGTAGCCAGGTCATTGGTGCTTGGATCTTAGGGAGTGTGAGGAAGATGGGACCTGCTGAAGAGTCAACTGGTTTTTTCACAGCCACTTCGTCCTTGTCAGCCTGTAAGGAGGCACGAGCACCATCCACTCATTTCTGTGCACAATGCTCATCATCTCTTGTGAACTATAAGTCATTTCCCACTGCTAAACACCATCTTTTATTTTGTATATCTGCGACACCTGGCAAAATGGGACTCAATCCCTGATTTGATCTTCTGGAGCACAAGAACAGCATAAATGCGCAGTAGCTCAGCTGCCTTTCTGGAGGCACATATAAACAGCTGCCACATCAGATAAGAGGCTAAAAACGTCAACGTTAAGAGGCTGCTGCCTATACTGCAACCTCATGCCTTGGGGAGACAAAAACAAGCAGTTAGGTAGGGGGCCGAAGGGTTATTCTCCAAGTATCACCCATAGCTTGCATATAGTCAAGATTATTCAGGGGTAACAAAATAAGAGGAAATAATGCCACAGGAAGAGACACAGCACATTTCAGCCATTTCCAAGAGGGAGTAAAGCAAACAACTCCATTTTAATTTTCAACAAGAGGAACCCAGCTGACTCGTTGTACCTGTTTCACAGCTGGGAAGCCACTGAAGATGCCCTCCAGATCTCCAGCAGATTTTTTTCTCACTCTTACTCCCAACTTCCCAACATAGGTGCCATCAGGTACAAACTAGAAGCAGCAAAGACGAATTGAGAGGAAATGGAGCCTCTTGTGTGGTTTACTTTGACAGAAAGTCCCGACCACAAGCTGCCCTTATTCAGTTTCCTGTATGGAATCAGGAGAAAACCAGGATGAGAAGCTCTGCAAGCAACGGGATGGCTTGCTGGTGTTTCGCCTTGTGGTAAAGTATGGAGGAGATTGTTCCTTCCCAAAGGTTTATTGTGCTAAATGCCAAATCCCTTAGAATTAGCTAAAGACTTTAGCACTAACTGAAAGGAAAAAAAAATCAGGATTCTCACTTAAAACAAATAATTCAGAGCTTGAACAGTGAGCAATGTAGCTCCAAGCTGCCTCTTTGAGAGGCTTCTAATTCTGAAGAGAAGTCAAAACAAATTCCATTCAGATCGAGCCAAGTATAAATTCGATTAGTTACCCTGTGATATGGAGGCTGTTACTCCACGTCCCTTCCATATGGCAGTTGTACCCTGATATCCTCACTGAAAGGACAGCAGTGCTGCTCTGGGTAGAGCCCCTGGGCCCCATGGCAGCCCCATTCCCGGAGGTCGGTGAGGAGCGTGGAGAGGGCGACGTGCGGAGCAGCTCCCGAGCACGGGCACTGACACAGCTTGGGCGCCAGCTGAGTGTGTTACTGTGCAAAGCTCATTGCAGGTGTGCAATGAAAACGGTAAAGTCATAACCCTTCCTCAGGTCTCCCTCTCTCTGAAATTCCTATACTTGCCACAGTGGCATCCGCAGCAGCTCTGCAGTTGCTGCAGAGCATGGTATGGAGAACACCAGCTTCTTGCTGATAAACAAGTCCCTCTTCTACAGCACAGCTGCAAAGGCTGCCGAGAGCCTCCGCAAGCAGGGGGGACCTGGCTGCAGCAGCAGGGCACCCCCCCAGCCATGCTCATCAGAGAGAAGCTGGTCCCACTAGCCCAAGGCATTAGACCAGTTGTCTCCTGCTGGTATCGTACAGGATGCTGGACTTAAGATACACCACTTGCTCTTACATTGAGGGCAGCATGGCCGTGGGAACAGACGAATTTCAGTCGTACAGTTGGCTACACCTGGAATTTTCTGTAAAAGCAGAAATTCCTTCAAGAACTGGTTCCTTCAGCATCCAAGACCACATATTGGATGCTAAAGCATCCAAAAGAAAAAAAAAAAAGAATGAAAAGGAAAAGAGAGAGAAAATGACTAATGGGAGTCATTTTGACCATATGTTTTGACCATAATATTACATTATAAAATCCTGGGACTTAACATGCAGAAGACTTATCGCAAGATGTTCTGTGTAATGGAAATCATTTAAGTTTCAATATTTCATCCAGCAGTGCAGACAGCTCTGTGGAGTGTTCCGCATCAGCTGAATTATTTATTGATGCTGGCCACTAGTTTACATAGCTGGAGTGACAAGGTCAAGAATTCAACTCTCGAATTTTAAATTTGGGAAGAAAACAGAAATGCCAAGGAAACTAGACACCCAGCAGCCTGCAAGAGGGCCTTTCAGTGACTCACAGCACTTGTTATGCGGAGAGAGGCTAAACGCTCGCTCCTGCTTGGAGGTCGTGTCGTTTACAATCTTTCCCGTGAGACTCAGGCTTGGGGTAAAGTGTGATTTGCATGGAGACGAATTCATCCTCTGCTTGCAATGACTGCGTTTCAGAAACTTAGCTTGCACTCGCTCACAAAGAAAAAAGCTTTTGAGAGGAATATTATTATTGGGGAAAAAAAATCTAATGTTCTAAACCATTACACTCAGTCTACTTTTTTAAAAAAATATATTCTAAGGGAAAAAAAGGCATCGTATATAAAACAGAGCACCCCTGACCTGCCTTTTCAGCTGACAGCCCAGTGACTGGAGAATTTTGTTTACTCCATGAAGTCAGCCAGAAACCACACAGGCCCGTACAAAACCAAGTTTGGGACATGCTTTTACTCAACTACGTCGAACTGTCAGGGAAAAGCGTATTTTAAAAATCCACTCGAAATGCTGTCCAGAGAACTCATCTTGCGTAGCACTTACCACGAGTCTCTCATCCAGATGTTCTTCTCACTTTCTTGATGCAACTATAAGTAGTTAGGCAATATTCAGTGTTTCATGATGAGATCAGTGTAGGAGCACACTAGCTAGGATAAATATATTATTCTCTTAGCTTGCTTGTCCTGTAAAGTGAATCAGTATACTTTCTTATGACTATTGACCACGATTTGCATTTGCAAAGAAAATGCAGAAGTCAGAAAGCAGCAATTCATAAAATCATGACTATTAGTGTTCAGCCACTGACTTTATTAAATATTTCAAAGGATAATCTTTACATGTTTTCCATCAGCTAAAAATATTTTTTATTCATTCTGTTCTGGGGAAAAATCAGTAGCCACCCAGAACCAAACAGGACTTTGCAGACTGCATTAAGTGTTCCTGAATACTGAACTTCACGGTACTGACCAAAGCAGAACATTTTCCATCTTGGAAAAACAGTCACCTGATAATGACAGGTTCAAGACTCTTGCATCAGAGAGGAAGAGTTTCAGTTAAATGGGAAGAGATGGAAGAAGTTCCAGCGATCTCTTTAGTGTAGATAAAGACCTTTGTGTAGGTGCCTCCCTACAGGGAGGAGACCCTCCCTGCGCTGCTCTCTCTTCAGTGGTGGTGTTGGTCTTTCCTGCACCGAACCCAGAAATCAGGCAGTGCTGGGCAGGGACAGGAGATGGGTGATCCCGTGGCCTGATACTGATTCATTCATGGCCTATAAATTATTTTCATTGAGTCACATCAGAATGGCAACAGTCAGGATTTACTAAAGGCTGAGACATTTTAGTTTATGGATCATGTTCTGAAGTGTCATTAATCTTTGCGAAAGTTCTTCTTTGAGAAAGACTCGCTGATCCTTAACTGATCAGTATTTGACACCTTATACTCCAAGGGGCTGTTTTTCACTTGCATTTATCACTTCTTTGAGAGCCCTCTTCATCATCCTTGGGTTCCTGAGGACGAAACAATACATCGTTCACTAGACAAAATGCAGCTAATCGTAGTGGTATCAGTTGGGAGCCCTGACAGATGATCCTATCCCAGTGTTTCTTGATTCTTTGAGTCCTAGCAGCTCCATTGCGTAAGGCTGATATATGGCTGTAGCAAACATGGTGAAGAAAGACTCTTTCAATAATTGGAAACCACAGAGTGTATTTAAAATATATCTTGAAAAGCAACAAAGCAGAAAGTCTGGCTGCAAAGCTGCTGTTTAGTTCTAGAAATTGAACAGTTTTAGGGACTGAAACTAAAGTGCAGTCCTGAAGTCCATCTCAGATATGGAGCTGGGAAGGTGAGCTGGATTCTTTTATGGCCCACATTTCAAGAAAGGTTCCAGCTTCGAGGTCTCCTCTGTTGTCCTTTAACTCTCACGTTACTCCTTCCTCTGTGTAAGCCCAATAAAATGTGATTAAATAGCCTTCTGTGGGTGTATCGGAGGCTTAAATTTAAGACAGAGTTATTGGGAAAGAGAAATAACTTGTGATGAAGAAGAAATCAAGCCCAAGTGTAAGATGTCTGAATATGTCAGTAGATCTCCTGAGTAGAGCTCTATTCCATGAGTTTTCTGATGGAAACCACCCGTTTTCTGTATCCTCCTTTTCAAAGTAGACATTTGCCTTAAAGAACAAACCCTCATAAGCTTTGAAGGGAGTTGCTGGCCAGAATTTCTGGGATAGCTCTACCTCACCCTACTTACTATCTAAAAAACGTCTTCTACATCATGTTTTAAATAAATCCACCTTGGCTTAATTCATTAGTCTCCATTAAAATAACTATTATTTATCACAGCAATACCAGAGCATTTTGGAGTCTTGGGATCTGGCAGAGCAGAAGGGCTACTGTGAATCAGCTTTTGCTGTCCTTACAAAAATTTGCCCAAATACTCTAGTTCTAGAGAAGTTCCCTTAGTGTGAGAGACATGGGACATTTCACAGAGTCATATATTTGAATGCTTCAGCTTTTCAGAAATATGAATTTAGATTAGAATTAAAAGAGGCTAAAACAGTATTGAGCATCAGATCCAACACTTATAAGCTAGGAAATACCTTCTGGAGTTTGTTTCATTTTGAAAGAGCTCCTAAGTCCGCTCCGTATCTGGAATATTAGAAGAGGGACCACATCTCATGTCTCATCCTCTGCCTCCAGCTCCCACTGCCTGCGAGCAGGACAGAGCAGCAGGGACCTGGGCTGGATGGGCCCTGCAGAGCGAGGAGGTTCCTCTGCAGGAACCACTGCCACGACCTGCAGGAGCCACAGCCACGGTCTGCAGGAGCCACAACCAGGGTCTGCAGGAACCACAGCCACGGTCTGCAGGAACCACAGCCACGACCTGCAGGAGCCACAGCCACGGTCTGCAGGAACCACAGCCACGGTCTGCAGGAACCACAGCCACGGTCTGCAGGAGCCACAACCAGGGTCTGCAGGAACCACAGCCACGGTCTGCAGGAACCACAACCAGGGTCTGCAGGAACCACAGCCACGGTCTGCAGGAGCCACAACCCTGTGCAGGAACCAGAGCCCCGCTGTGTGGGAGCCACCTCCGCTCTGTGCAGGGGCCACCGCCACCCGCAGCCACTGCCACACTGCGGTCAGCCCCACGGCACCGCGTCGGCATGCGGTGCAGCGGGAAGGGAGGGAAGGTGGATTCGCAGTAAAGGCGGCTGAAGGGTGGCTCAGGGAGCTGGACGCAGTGGCAGGCTCTGCCTCAGAGCTCCCACGTGATTCCGCTGTGAGTTTTGGCATTTTGTTGGGATTGCATGGTGCCGAGCGCCAGCCTGAAACACCTGCAGGCTGCTGGCACGAGTGCTGCTCGTTCGTAGCTGCTGGAGGAGGCCACAATAGCACCACTATCCATGCTGTAAAATCCTTAATGACCCGTAGCATTGCTCGCTGGATACCCTAAATTAGCTGAGTGCTGACAGTTTGGGCTCTCATTTTTGTACTGCAAAATAAAAAAAAAAAATATATTGACAGAGCTTTCAGATAATTTATGGGGAGAAAGAACAAGTCCCCGCTCTGCAGTGCACTGGGGTGTTGCACAGCAAATAACAGGACACACAGCAGGGGTATGTAAAAGACCCCGAGAACAGGCCGCATTCTCTTAATAAGCCACTATCATCTCCATGAAGTCTGGTGTTTTCGACAACGTGGTTCATGATCTTGCAATTAAAGCCTATCATGATGCATAAGGAACTGAATTCAGATTCCATAAGCAACCCTAGCTCTGGCTATTCCTACTTTTGGAGTAACTAATTTTGCCATCTTAAGTTGCTTTCTGGTCTTTAAATGCACTACAATCATTTTTATTTATAGCTAACACATCATATGGTAATAAACAAAAAATAATCTAAGCAGCTGTCAAAATGGCATAAATAAAGTTGTGGTGTTTATTTTAAAATCACTGGCAGGAAAAAGTGTATTTAACACAAGAGGATGGAATGGGAACAAGTAGCTTCATACGGTTTCAAAGAAAAGGGGTCAGCCATGGGTCCAACTGTGCTTAGAAAAGTTGTTTTTCTGTGAAAGGATATACCGAGATTAGTTAACAATATTTCACTGTCAGCAAAGAGGGCTGTACAGGGCAGGAGTCTGCCTTGGGCATCTATACTTTGTATTTTCATAAGCACATGGGTTGATGCAATATGTAACATCTATAAATACATGTTTGCAAGCAAGCTGAGAGCAATCGGAAAAAAAGAGAAATATAATTCAAAAGAATGTCTATAAAAATAGCCTGAAATACAATCAAACAAACAAACAACAAACAAAACCAGAGGATAAGTAAATAATTTCAGGGATCTGTGCTTGGTCACGGTGGGAAGCAGCTGCGTAGGTAGCAGCGGCGGTGAGGCCCAGCTGGAGGCTGCTGCCCCATCGGCATTTGGGAAGCGTGTGGCCAGATCCGAGGAGGTGCAGAGGGCAGCAGTGAGCAAGAGGAGCCAGACTGAGGCAGCAAGATGCAAAGAGATGGTGGTGCTTAGAGCAGGCGAAGGGAGGCCTGGTGACAGTCAGATATGGACAAAGATAACGAACAACAAAAGAGCGGTGTGTTAATACGATGCAAAATAAAATTCAGGCAGCAAGATCTAAGCTAAACACAAAGAAAATGCTATAGAACTGTACCCAAACAGTAGAATCACTTACCTGGGGAGATGGTGCCGTCAACACAGCTGGGAGACTTTCCAAAATCATTTGTGTGCCGAGAATCATTTCATGTCTTTGGGGGCAAATGGACAGACAAAATGTTCAGTCCTTAATGAGAATCATCCTATTTTGGTATCGTTACAAGGGCTTTCTGCCACATACTACCAAATACATGGCAGTCTCACAGGCTGCGTTCTGGTAATTTGCCACCTTCAGAGTTAGGAGGCCTTTGCCACTGTTACCAACTTGCTCTTTTACTCCCACTGAGGCCGCATGCAGCGCCTCAGATGGGGCGACTGCTTTGCTGTGGTCAAGGGGGGCCTTTTGGAAAGGCCAGTAGGCTAATAGGGATCCAGTCTAAATTATTTCATTTTTCACACTGTTTATGATGTCTGACTGAAATAAAATATTTACTTTTCATGAAGTATTTTATGTCCTGGTTGTAAACCCTTGAGATAATTCCAGGAAGTATGGAAAGGGGCACTCTGTTTTTTGAATAACGAGAGCATTGCAATTAATCTATCCTTAACGTAAGCTGAGCAACTGTTAAATTACTAAGTAAATTTAACTAACTTCAAAATAACTTACTAAGATATGAATTGGTTGCATTTTGAACTGCCCCAAACTGGAGAGAGAGCCCCCAGGAGGGCCTGGGCTATGAAGCCAAACCAAGAAGTCAGCGCTAAGGCAGAAAGCAGAAAGCTGAGCTGGTCTGAGGAGCTGCAGCAAGCGCACGTGGGGATGGCCCTGTGAAATGATCTGCCAGGGTGCAAGGCAGAAAAAAAACCCTATGTTGTTTTGAATTCATTTCCCAGGCCGGATTCAGACAGTGTTATCATGTGTATTGCATAATCCCATGGGCAGCAGGGTTTTTAACTACAGTGAACGTGCGTAACAGCTATATGGAGATATGAATTTGGAAGATGTAAGTCCCAGAAAGGTTACCTGGAGGCACTTGTGGGAGTAAAATCATCTGAACCACTTCCAAAATCAGGCCAAAATGAGATAGTTTTAAATATTTTTAACAGACTTCTTTTCCTTTCCCACTAGCATCACCTTTCAGACAAGTGACCACGCTTAGGTTATTAAATGCTTTAAGTTTTTCTCAAGTCTTTAAAAACTTGTTTCATCCGTTCTGCTTTCCGTTCCTCCTGGGCTCCAGCAAACACCATCTGGGGCTCACTGGCTCGCTGGGAGGATCACTGCTCCTCCTGTTTTCTTCCTCTTCCATGCTGTGCTCTTCCATGGCATCACCATTTGCAAAATAAATTATCCTCCCCGGAGGTTTTGCTCCTTCAAGGTCTTTTTTTTTTTTTCTTTTTTTTTTTTCCTTTCTCCTGCTTCTAGAAGCTCCCATCTTCTTCCTGCTCAAAGCTGTCCCTCAGGAGCACCACTTCCGTACAGCAGATAGGGAAGCTACAAGGCTATTCTTGATGTTTAAAGGATTCTTATAATTCAGAATAGCACAATTAAATGTGAGCATTTCAGGTTAAAAGAGTTGCTCTCCCTGTGAATAAAGCATCTAATTCTATACGCTATAATTTTTCTCCCTGAATTATAAAGCATTCCAAAAAAGTTCAGTGCAGAAATAAAGAAGAGACAAAAGCCCAGGACGAACATCAGGAATGGCCAAAACCCAACTTGCACAGAGCTACTTTCAAGCAGCTGCATCAGTTGCAGACTCTTGTATCACTCTGCAGGCACGCAGCGCTCGCCACTTAATTCAAACGGTGCAGTGCCATGTAGCAGAAGAAACCGAAAAGAAGAATGCATTAGGAAAAGAAAAATCAGGGACGAAATCTTGCATCATAGAGACGGGCCAGTATCTCAAAACATCAGCCCACATATGCAATTTGCTGCAATTTAACAAGCAACATCTCAAAAGTGAAGCCAAAAAAAAGAAACTCTAAAATATGTTTTTTTTTTTAAAGAATGTGGGGTTTGGGGGTTTTTTTTGCTTATTTTTAATCAATTTTTGTTGCTGAACAACTTCATCTTTGGTGGGGATGCCCAATAAGGTCTGCAGAACTATTTTCATTTTTTCCTGAAGTTACAAAGCAGAAGATACAACTACACATCAAATAACTAAAAAATCCTTGAGAACATATAGCATTATTAATGTTTTCTTAATCAAAGTAGACTTATATCTATGTACTGCTATTTACTTTTAATTTGCACTTTTTATTTGCACCTCTCTTGCTGCAAGTCAGGGAAAAATAGCATACATAGATTTATTACTATATATGCATGAGATCTTGTTACTGGATTAAAGTTAAGGAAAATAAAGATTTATAATGATAAGCAAATTCGACCATGAAATTACTACCACGATGCCATACAAGAGTAATGTAGCAAAGGTCCTTATGGCAGAATTTTAGCAGTAAGTCACTTTATGAAGCTAGGACAACAAATAGATATAACTGTGAAAAAGCACCTGCCATCAACACATGAAAAAGGAAATTAACCTGCAGAATTTGCTTCTTTAACATGCTCAAAAAAAAAAAAAGGGAAAGGCAGGCACAGAGCTGGACACAGACCTGCGGGCAGGTTCGAAGGGGCAGGTTTGGCCTGAGAGTAAGAGCAGGTAGGATGGGGAGCGGCGGCGCGGCAGTCACAGGCGCCCCTGGGGCTCTGCTCACAGCGAAAGCCCTAGAGAGGGTCTGTTGGTGCCCAACGTGCCTCATTCGCAGGCGATTTTTATCATTCTGCCTCCTTCGGCTGATTTTCATACAGAAACTGAACTAAAGCCGCAGAGGCTGAAAGGCATTAGTGTGTTTTTACACTAAAAATTGAACGAGCCGGTGCTGCCTCCAAAAATGAAACCCCCCGTTTCCCGGTGACCTATTTGCCGTCTGCTGGCAGGTTAGTGATCTGCAGGTGCCCAATGACCTTTAATGCAGAACACTGAACACCCCAATAACCTGCCACGGCACAGAGCTTGGCAAGCACACAGTTTTGCATTGGCACGAACACACACACACACGCACACACTCAAGCCTAAGCCTTAAATAAATAAGAAACACAGAAGTTTGGAAGTTCCACCTTCCCTCTTCCTGCCACATAACTTCATGTGCACCATTGTAGCTGCGGGCTGACTTCCCAATGTGCCCCATTCACACACCTCCGAACTGCAGAGCTGCCACATCACTGTGACTTGCTTAATGGAGCCCTCCTTTAGATGCACTCCAAGAATAAAGTGTTCTCTCCTTTTACTAACATTTTAAATGATGAAACAAAAAATGTAACACAGTGCTTGCTTGTTTTTATTTTAAATAGTATTCTGAAACGAGTTCTGATACACAAATTTTCAAACTATCAAAGCTAAGACTACATGGTGACTGCCTTCAGAAATTTAAGGCTGTTTGGTCAATCCCACCGTAGTTTATTCCATTCAGCCCATCAGCTGGAGCAACTGGAGCACATGCTTGCTGCAGGCACGAGTTTGTAACCCACCAAGATGCCATCTCCAGCCAAGGGGGGTCCTCACTGCGTGACCAAGAGCCCCTTCAGCTGCTGAGTGACACCAACTGGAATTTGAAAGCATCCCCAGCAGGGAATGACCTGAGCAAATCCATGAGCTGTGGCCAAAGGGCCGCACCGCTGCGCGCTCAGGAGCTGCGGGGGACACACACGGCCAAGGTCTTCCTCGCCAGAGCTGCTCTCAGCGGGCTGGACTCTCCCTTATGTGGGCCAGGCTTAAAAATCAAATCTGTCTTGCAGTGCTTCGTTAATTCGACAATAATGGTCTTTAGAAACAGATTTTTAGGGAGAAGTAATAAGCATAAACAGGATTTCTGTTAATGCTGAAGCTTCAGTTTTAGACGCTAGGCACAGGAACGAGAGGAAATACTAGATATGATGCCCCAGTCAGAGATGCTTAATATCTCTGACGTGACGTGGAAAGCAGACGTATCACTGCCTCTCGTGTTCCCTATGCACTGAAGAGAGAGATATGCTTCGTAAGTTTATTTTATACATAGACAATTAAAAATACATTTTAGTAATGTTTCCCCATAAAAATTGTACAAATACCACAGTCCTGAAGTCAGGGCAACAGAAGTAAAAAGCCAGGAAGGAATATTTACAAACACATTGTATTGTAGTGAAATTGCAAGATTGGAGATTTCTAAAGTGCAAAGTTGGCTCTATTCTACACAGACACAGGCATGTTTGCTTGCTTATACTAGGAACCAATACCATCGTTACAGATACACCATGTTTTCATGCTGAACATTCAAGGAACCAAATGTTATCCTTAGGCTGACACACAAACTCCCCACGGGAGATGGGCACTGGCACCCAAGGGCTGAGCTCAACCCTTTGGTTGCAGGAGTGCCACAGGGAGGTTAACTACTGTAAACCCAGGAACATGAAACATCAAGGAAGTGTAAAGGTCTCCAAGTATAATTCCTCGGGCGTTTACCAATTTGCTTTTTAGTACATTACGATGATCAGTGCATTTTTAAAAGCGCAAAAAGAAAGAGCCCAATGCTCAGTATTTTATTCAGCAACAGTTCTGTCCTTGTTCAGACTGACCTATATGAACAACACTTGCAGGTTTAGCCATCAGAGCCTCTACACCCAGAGGCCACAAAAACAGGCTCTTGCAGCATAAGAATATTAAAAAGTCAGCACTCGAAATACATTATTAAAATGGATTATTAGAGGAAACCATAACAGAAGGAAAGTGACTGCTAGGTCTCCAGGTTAATGGAAACTTCCAGTCAAATCACCTATATTCCTCATGATACGGGACAGTTAATCTATATATTATGCACAATAATTCCCACCACTTCCAGCCAAAAACAAAGATAAAAACTGCCTGTTGACTTAGTTTATATTGTTTGCTTTGCCAAGCAAACAATCTCAAGTTCCTTTTTCTTGGGCAAGACTATTCAATGTTTGCCAGAGGATTTTAAACTGCAAGGACGCAAAGTTTGTCTTGAAAAGCAGCTTCAGTAAATTAGTTTGTTCTATTAGGCTATTTTCAACTACTACATCATATGTACCAAAACAGCTATGGCATAAGAGGTTACATAACTAGGCTTAAGTAATGCCATAATCTGACACAATCCAGTTGCTTTTACCCAAAGCTATTTACAGGGAATTTGGTTCAAACGAACACTTGGTTTGAGAAAGCACCCAAAGAATTACAAAGTGGTAACTCCATAGCATCTTCTTTAAGGTTTTTGGGGGGAATGATTTAATCAAGATTTGCTCTTTTTATTTTAAGATATACATACACTGAAATACATCCACGGCAAAAAGCCTCACTGGAAATGAGTCCCAGTGCACACGTGTGCGTTAGCAAACAAGTCTGTGCCATAGTGCGTGGCCAATGGGAGGGAAAGTGAGGAGCAAGAAGGAAAACGCATCTAGTGTGTTCAGAAAGAAGCGTTAAGTAGGTTGAGACCTACTGGCATTGGCAGAGAGATGTCTGAAAAGTCATGAGCAACCGACAACGCAGGATTACGAAATCCAGTTAATTCAATCTTGATCCTTAAAGGGGTCAGGCTGAGCAGATGACTTCAGCTGTAATGAGTTTTTAAGGGTATTAAAATCTGTATTGGCAGAGTAACGCCGCATTCCATTCTGTCGAATCCTAAGCTTGGTCTTTTAACTATGCAAGAAGCCTAAAAAAATCAGATAGTCGAGTTATGAAGGAATCTGAGTGCTCATCATACAATCCCTAGTTGCCTCTTTCCATTTGTTATGCAGTTAGGAGGCATGGACATGTTTTTGATACAAACCTCTTTAGATATTTATTATCTTAAATCCATATAAACTCCATCAAAACAAACTTGGTCTTCCAAAGTGATCCTTGGGATTTTGTACTTAAGTTTTCAAGTGCAGAATTGGTTGAAAGACTCATCACTGGATAGAGTGAGCTTTGCATTCGACTCACCCATGGCAGTCATCATCAAGACCCTCTTTGTCTTTTACAGCAATGAACTGTGTACTTTGGTCCAATATCCTAGGAAGTCTCTCGTGTTCATATCAACCTCCCCTCAACAGTCTTTCTCCGCAAGCCTTCAAGGAGCTACACACCTGCTGCTAGTCCAGATCCACAAAAAGATTCAAACATGGACCCACTGATCTAGAGCAGCGCAAGGTGAACCTAGCCAAACCGCACAATGCAAAGAACGTGTCCGCAATATCTGCCACGCTAAGTGCACATAACTCCATGCTTCGTTGAAGCCTGAACATCTTCAAGCTGTTCAGTTACTTTCGCAGACGGAACGAAGGGCAGCAAGTGGGATCTAAAGACCATGAAGCTCTCACTCCAACACAGACACCAGATATCGCCCTCTCACATTTGCAACAAACCAGAAAGCTTTTGTTCATATCGATGTTTTGGAGTGCTCAGTACTAAAGAATATTATCACATTTTCCACAGTAGAAAGACACAGAAGAAGCAGGTTCTACTAAAGACTTTCTTCCTCAGTCTTCGATGGACTTCGGTTTTGGCAAATTCTCTTCATATGGAGCTAATTTCAATGTGACACTGAGAAAGCTGGAATACAGCACTGTTTACTTATGGTGCAAAGGAAATCCAGAGCCTGATGTCCTGATTCTGTCATTAGCTCCTCAGCTCATCTTCCCTACCTGTTCTCCAATGGCTTTCTTACAGAAGGAAACAAAGCATCTTATTTACAATCCAATTAACTTATGCACAACACCTTCATAAATCCAAATTCAGCTTTTTCAGTTTTAGGGGATTTTAACCATCCACATCTCTCCATCTTTAAAAATCTTTCTAAATTCAGGAACTGTGGGTGAATGACACTGAGGCATTACCTTTAAGAGCTTTCTCATTGCTTGCTGCATCACTTCCACATGCAGTCTGACACGAGAGGATTTTAATTTAAGGACGTCTAAAATACCCTACTGTAAACTCTGATACACGGACAGGAATCTATAAAGGAAAGAGCAGAGTGCAATAGCTTTAGAAGAATATAAACTGTGCTCTCATTATGCAGAGCTTCAAGTTTTCCCAATTCTGTGAAAGCCCTGTGAAACACTATACAAAAGCTACATACCAAATCCAGCTTTTCTTCAGTCATTACAGTTAAGTAAATCAGAACATGACAGGGAGTTAAGCCTTTGGGACAAACCTAAATAAATACAACTGTTCATGCTAATATCTGCTTGCAGAAGTTGACATTATATAGCATACAATTTAATGGAAAATCCTCAAGTGTTACAGTCATAATTCTTTCTTCGCTATTTGTGGGTAGAAACTAAACCCCCATAAAAAGAAACTCTCTAGAGGCACAATAGGGACAATTAAGCCCATTCATTCTATGATATCCTGCTAAAACCAAAAATAAGTCAAATATAAATACATTTCTTCCAAAAATCCACCACATTCTCAGGCAAGATAGATTCGTACTAACAAAAACAGATTAAATTAGTATTCTAAATTAAAAAGAAGACTCAGAAAAAGGAGGATCAGAACAAAGAGCCCCAAAGTCCAATTAATATGCTTTTAAAGGAAATTCAAAGCACTTATGGCACTTAAGAAATCTGGCAGCCGCTGTCCTTCTGAGGCTTTATATCTGGTTCCTTCAGAGGTTTTACATCTTCGTCTGGTTTCGGTTTAGCCTGCAACCAAAATGAAAAGAAGACTTAAAATACCCCATGTAAAAAACATGCTATCTGCCAAGGATTCATGTAGCGCTAACTTTACATTTGCTAACCTAATATTCCCCTCTTCTCAAAGCTGAAGGCCTTGAAGAAGAGGGGCAGAGGGTAGGTAAATCAAGTCTTCTCTATTTCAGTACCCTTAAAAGGATCCTTTTGTGAAATAAACTTTTTATTTATACCATTCACTCCTGTAGCATCTCAGTCTCATACACATTACTGTAGTAATGTGTATGCCTTCTACTTGGGGCTTAGCGACCCGGTAACTTCCATTTGCTGACAGTGCAACCAAGATTACCTGACTCGCCTCTCTGCTCAGTCCAAGTCTGAGCTCAGGTGGTAGCCTGGTGTCTGTGCCCTTAACTGACCTGGGGTGCATGTCAGAAGAGCAAAATGGCAACTTGGTATTGTATGCACAGTCAGGCTGATGGAGAAAAAAGGTGATAAAAAAATAATCTTACAGTGTCATCCTTTGGCCTCTTGGTGAGATCAAATGCAGCAAGTGTTTCAGGAGTCCAGTGTGCATTCAGGGCAGGAAATTCAAAAGGAACAGGCTCTACTAAGCCATAGTTTGCTTTCAGTTCCAGCTGGGGAGCCTCTGATGGCACCTTCTGAAAGTAACTGCAATTGAATACAGTAATACTTTTTAAGCTCAGCACATGATCTCTGCAAGTCCCGCCTGCAATTTCAAAGGAAAACCACCTGGCCTTTCACAGGGGCAGTCGGTGCTGCTCTCAATGCCTGTCATTAAGGCATCACCCAACACGTGTTCTAGTGACAAGCTTCTCAAAAACAAAAGCAATTTGTCCTCGGCACTGCTCCTCTGCCTGTAACTAGTTGGCTTCTCTTTCTTATTCAGTAACCATTCTTCCCAATGGGTCAATGTAAAGACTAATTTTTGCCCCTTGCTCCAAAAGCTTAAAAACCCAGAGGGTGATTTAAAATACCCCCCAAAAAGGTGAAGAGGCAGACAGTGCTCTGACTCTGCTACTGCTAAATCAGCTTTGGTCCTTCAACATGCACAATAGGACCAACCCTGCAACATCCACAGAGACTCACTACGATAAAGAACCTGAATAAGAGCATAAATCTGGCCTATTTCACAGTAATTGAAAAATCGACGCTTGTTGGTGCACACTATCCTACTTCCTCTGCTCCAGCAGAGCTCTGCAGCAGGCACAACTCCCAGAATGTGCAAGCATTACCTGACTTCTGCCTCAGTTTGGTTCTAGAGCAATACAGGTGCATTGAAACCTCATTTGTTGTTAGCATTTGTTGTTAACAATGTTAACGTTAACATAGTATTAGCATTTGGTGTTTGACAGTGGTTACTGCAACCTGGGTGCTTTTTTTTCCTCTCCTTCAGTTTGTCTTGGTGTACTTGATGATCCTTTGCATTTAGTCAATTCCCCTGCTATATAGGTCTTTAAATATTGTAAAGGGGAAATAAAAAATACTATGGAAAACTAAATTATAAGAGGAGAAGAGGAGAAAAGGAAAACTGCAAGAGAATTCTAAAGCTGAACTAATAATGCTATTTTAAACTGCTTCCTGACTCTTTTTGAAAGATGCAGTAACTCAAAAACATCCTAGTCACACTCTTAGTTGCACTAGCAGAGTTCCTAGCACTCTAAGCATGTTCTTCATTGAAGGCATGTCTGTGTTTCAACTTCCCTGCTAGCAAGGCAGAATAAGGTACTAGTGTTCTCCATTTCCCCTCAGGCCCCTTTGCCTGCTAGACCTCAGCAGCAGAGAAGGGGCCATAAGAGCAAAACAGAAATTGCTGCAGGTCTCTCGGGCAGAAGGATAAAGAACAAAAAGGCAGATGACAGAGGGAAGAAAACAGCTTGACCTCTCCAGCACGTCAGGCCAACCTGCCCGGCCGGACTGGCGTAGGAGAGGGCAATGATTAACACCAGACCGACAGCAAATCTGCTGAGAGGAAGTCAGAGATTAATCTGCAATTCTGCAAATTACATGTAGAGTAAATGTTACCATCCTGTCCTGAAGGAAAAGCAAAGGAGGTATTAACAATCCGCACAGAGCACTGTACCAACCAGGAATTACTCACATGAATCCATTCTCTCTCTGGCATTTTTCTAGAGTGTTCTTAATCAAACTTCCTAATTTCCTAAAGAAGAGATGTCCAGAAGGTTTGGCTGTAGTCCCAGGTCCTTTGGTCTCTCCATATTCTTTGCACAATGCTTCAGCCTTGGCAAAAACTTCACAAGAAGGCATTGTAATAAAAGTTAGTTACATGAATCTATGAAATGGCAGTTCTGATTTACAGTTGCTTTAGTTTTAAGAGATACCAGACTCCATTCAAGCTTCTTTTTTCTTGGAAAAAAAATAAACATGCTCAAGGGAAGTACCTCCAGCCAAGATTTACCACAGCCAAAAAGTGATTGTGAACAAGGGGAGGGGAAGGAAACAAAAGTGGATATGAAGGTTTCTATGCAGGGTTGATGCCCCAAAATAAACAGTAGTTCAATAAGGGATGTGGAAAAATGCACTTTTCTCTGCACAGAAGGTACAGCAAAAAACACAAGACTTGTTGTATGGAAAGTAATGCAATATAGTTTATGCTCTCATTTTTTTTCCTTATCTACTTTTAATATTGATATCAAAATTTCAAATTAAACAATTTGAGTGGTTTTATGTTGTTACATGTTGTGGTAAAATAATGCAGAACAGGCCACTGGGATACAGCAAAAGATACCAGCCTTTAGGCAAGACAGTTTGAGCAGCATCTTTGCATATGAGCACTCTAGTTCATTCCCCCTATCTACCTTCCAAAGGAAGGAGAAGGACAGAAATTATTAAAATCTGTTTAACAAACAAAAAAGGGCATATTTTTGAAGGAGTCATAGTGTATTTTTGTATTTTCACTCTTAAGTCATGCTATATAATTTAGAGGCTGCTCTAATTTAACATACAGACCATAAAGCAGAATGACCAGACTTTCTTTTAAACAGTATTGTTGATGGCTCAAACCAGTCTTCATGGGCTGAAAAGTAAAGTTGAAATTTTCTGCAGCTCCCTTATGAAAGAAAGTCTTCAGTAAGACAGATCTAAAATAGACACACTGCCTCTATTGAAAAGTGTACTAGATTTTCATCGGGAAATCAAACACCACCCAATACTGCAAAACAAAATACACGTCATTTTTGAATCCTACAATCCATTCTCAATTCTACTCACATTTTTCTGATTCCTGCAGAGATCTGATTGCTTCTCCACACTTATCACTGGTCAGCAAAGTCTGACCATGGTAACAGTATGCCTAAGAGAGAGGACAGCACCATCATCAATTGGCTTCTGCTCTTCCTTCCTTCCTTCCATCAGAGTTGCATCTCTTTGAAGCTGTCGTCACCCACAGAAAGCTGACAGTTTGGAAAGCACTCAGCAGTGACTGCGCATACTTATGCTGAACACTAATTCAGCATCTGCACGCATCAGCCAGGCCCGGGTCTGCAGGCTCA
The DNA here is from genome assembly GCF_059628265.1 of Tinamus guttatus. NCBI lineage: Eukaryota > Metazoa > Chordata > Aves > Tinamiformes > Tinamidae > Tinamus > Tinamus guttatus. The sequence goes on from NW_028288775.1 coordinate 925,786, forward strand.
GGTCTGCAGGTGATTCAGTCAACAGAAACCTGGAGCTTCAGAAGGACTATTTTACCAAAGGCAGTAGTACTTAGCCTGATTCTCTCTACTGCTGTGTGTAGCATTAAGTCTCACCAACACAAATAAGATGAATCCCAGGCAAGATTATGAAAGTAAAGACTCTAAAAATGGAACCACCTGAATACGCAATAACTGAGTCTGCATCCAACATCACAATGTCCAGAAGAGATGCTGCCTGCTTGAGATATTTTGCCACAGGTCCGGTAACTTTTCCATCCAATAAATTCCCATTCCTGCAAACTCATGCTTAAGGATAGTACTGTGTTCTACTGAGAACCAAATGGCCTCTTTTCTATTATTAGGAGATTCTCAGTTTAAACTACCTACTAAAATCTGTAACATAGGAACATTACCATGAACTAATGCATACCTTCCTGAATAACATTTTTATGTCTCTTCTCATGGTATAATCTGCTATGGCCCATTTTATACATTTTTAAAAACAATAAAACAAAAGAAACAAACAAAGAAAACACACCTCTGACTCTCCCTTACTTCTCACTCTTGTTAACAAAACATGCAGCTTTTAAAGAGAAAAATTCCTTAACTATTTAGTTTCAAACATGTTTACAGTACAAAAGAGCCAGGTTATAGTTTCTTAGACGCTACAAGAAGTGAGCAGCAAGTCCAGTAGCTGAGTGTCACTAGTCCAGGACCCTGGAGCACCACTGCACTTGCTAAGAAAACAGTTATGCAAAAGGGACAGGACCTGCAACGGCCGTAAACATTATTTGATGCAGGTCCATTCAGAGCTTTAGAGAAGACGATCATCTCTGAATTATGCCTGGAATCAGTCTGTGATTCAGATAATGGAAGATAAATACTATGTTCAACCTGATTCGATTCACTTGCAGATGGCAAAGGCTCTATATAGCAGGGATCTCACCTGGCTCAATAAAAACACTTTAAATGCCACTGACACTGCAGAGTATCTCTTCAAGACAATACTCAGCCCTGATTCCCTCTCTAGACAACATTAAAAAATATGATCAATGTCAATCCAGTACTTACATAGGCCATATAGAAACAAGTCTTCAAGTTTAAGTACTTCCTCCATTTACCTACATAGGCTGGATCCAAACTGGATAGTGTTTGATCTATGAACAAGAAGGCAACATTATTCTAAGACACTTGTAAACAAAAAGCCTGTATAAACTCAAAGAGCAGCATTCTTAAACTCAGCAATAGATCTTAAATACAAAGTAGTTAAGAACAAGAGATAAAAGTTATTCCTGCAAAGGCACAGAGAAACCATGAAAAAAACAAGTATGCAGCTCACTGAACTACCATGCACTATCACAAACTATCCATGGAGGCTGGAAGGCTATTCTTCCTGAATAGCATTTCCAAGCTGGCTAAGAGTTTAATTTCAAGTAGTGACCTACAAATGTCTATGTGTTACAGTACTCCACCTTCCATACTGACTCTTGCATTTTTGCCCTTTTCTGACTCGCCTCAGTTGGTCCACAGACAAACCTGCTCGCTAGGGAGGATGCATGTGCTGAACCTGCCGCTCGCTTTACAGCCTGTGTCTGTGTCATGCCCTGCTTGCCAAAGAGAGCTGAACACGCTCTGTCTACATCAACCATTTGCTTGCTGGCAAGACCTGCTATTACACATAGCACATTGTCTTCTAGCTCCTCTTGCTAACATTTCCTACTAGCAGCTACAGGACAACCTACAAACCTACCTACCTACAAACAAACAAAGCCTTATCAAAATATATCAAAATATAACCAAAGCCTTGAATGCATTAAATAGAAACTAAGCATGAAAATGCTTTTCTCAGTGGAAACAGTTAATACTGCAATTGATGGGTGGGTGAAGTATGTCTGCTGGCACGAATGCATAAACCAGGTCACTAAGGATACAAAACAAGACACTTACCAGCTTTTTGATAGAAGTTTGCTGTTTCGTAAGCAAGAGCAGCTATTAAACCTGGATTGTGTTTCAACTCAATAGCCCGGGCAATTGTCACTGAAAGAAAATTCCACATCACAGTACTGAGGTTTAACTGAAAACATCAAATCTAGCAGATGTATTTAGCGTTTTAACACCCAGGCATAAGCAGAAAGCAGGTGTTATGTCCTCACAAATCAAACAGACTACAGAATGAAGACAGACTGTTACCTGAATAGGATGATTCCAAATTAAGAGAAAAAAAATGGAAGATTAGTTAGAAGACTAATGAGTGAACAGAGGCATGAAATATTTTTAATTGAACTGGAATTTATGTTAGGCAAGAATGGTATAGGAGGGACTGCATGAAAGAGAAAAAAAGGGGGGGGACTGTCACACATAAGTTCTTCCAAACTAGTCAAATTTGTAGCATCAGACTGATCTTTAATGTCTCTTCCTCCTCTAATGAGCACTTAAATTCCCTTAAAAATAACCCTCCCCACTAAGCCACAGTACTTCGGGAGAAAACTATCATCACTACCAGGTGGGCTTAGTAGACTTCATGAAACACCAAAGAAACCCAGAGGCCAGGACTCTCACTTGCCACCCCCAACAGACAAGCATATTTAAAGGTACCTTCTTGAGCTTCAGCTTGGCACTGTATGATGTATGAATCTGTAAGTCGAGCTTCTAAATCTCTTCCCTTTTCTACAGGTGTAATCAGTTTTGGAACATGACTTTCCTAAGTACAAAACAAGTCTCAAAGTCAGTTAAGCCTAGTATCGCTATTGATAATTCAAAGCAAGTCCCTAAATGGAGACCACTTCATGTTTTTCCTAAGTATATGCAGCACTGAGTGAGGATCACAAGATTCTTGGCTACATTATTGCACATGCTATTGCCCAGACTTGATTACTACCCCTCTGCCAGGGGGGAAGAGCAGCAGAAACTGAGTGGCAGCATGACAAATTAACACTCTTCTCTTTATGGTATTATTCAGAGAGTAAAAGTATCTCATCAGATATTCTCTACTTCCATCATAAAAGCAAAGCCCTCTAAGACAAGAAGTCAAGTACTCTCATCAGAGACAACTTAAGAAACAGACAGCAAAGAAAATTTTACTACCTTCAAATGTTTAAAAATCCCAGCTGCAATCTTCAGGCTTCTGTGAACATCTTTTGCTTCATCTTCTGTTATACTAAGAAAAGGCATAACACAGAATGATTCACAGAAATGTTGGTTGGAAATGACATTTGATGTCATTTAATCCCACCTCCTGTTTGAAGTAGGACTACTGCTAATGATAAAACAGTCAGCTACACCCTTGTCAAGCTGAGTCTTGGTGTCCTTCAAGAAGGGAGTCCATAGTCCCTGTAAGTAACCTGAGCCACGCTAACCTTCTGGTCAAAACTTAATTTTCACTAAAAAAGGTAACCCCTTGCAATGACTTTCTACTGAAAGGAAGCCTCAGAAAAAGCTTCAGAAACCTGTAGAGTTAAGAGGTGGCAGAGCTGTGATTCTGAGAATTTAAATCTTAGAACTAGACATCTAGAGTAGGACTGATGAAAGGTTTATTCACAGCTAATGCCTTCCCCATATCACATTCATATAGTACTAATACACTGTTCACAGCTGCAAGGAAGGATTGAGGTGCACGTGGGCATTAAAGCACACGAACAAAAGCCACCTGCCTCCCTGAACGCATAGCTGTGTCCGCTGGACACGCGCTACGGCAGTCAAAACTCAGAACCTACTAAGCTTTTTTCGTGGAATATTGCTGCAATGGAATTACCAAGAAAAGCAAAGCACTTACTCTTCTTTTCCAGCAAGTCTTGATGCATATTTTGTGTACCACAGAGCCACATTAAATCCCATAGAAACCAGTTCAAATACTGCATCCTGCTGGGAACTAAAGAGAGAGACAGAAACCCCCCAAAAAACCCCAAACAATTCAATGTTTTTCATTTTGTTCTGACAAATTCTCTCACAGAATTCTGTAACATGAGTTGGCATTGCTCTCTGTAAAATAGTTTTAATTTACAAGTCAGTAATTCCCAATTCAGAACTTCCTATTTGCTGAACTGCCTAAAACAGACTTCAGTTTTCACTTACTTCCTTGCAGAGCTCATAATTATGATTTCCCACATTCAAATGTCTAGCCTTCACATTTGGGAACTTTTATTTTAAAACGGTAACTTGAGATTTGTTTAGTTTTGGGTGTGGCTGACATTTTTCTTCTTTTTTTTTTTTTTTAATTGCACATTTAGTGCAAAGCTTCTCTCTGGATTGCCTAAAGTTGCAGCTGCTACCTTCGTAAGTCCGCTACATCTCTCAAAATACATTTTATTGCAAATATGTATATAACTGCAATCAACTGGCATGTATAAATACAGAACATTTCAGAACCTAAAAAACACACTTGGGCTTTGAGAAGAGTTAACTTACTATCATGAGCTCAAAGTACCTTAGAAACTAAATATATTTAAAAGGAAAGGTGCGGGTGTGGTGGAAGTAATGTTGGCACAAGAACAAACAGGTACAACCATAAGAAAGTTAAGAGAATCCTAATCAATGTATTTTGTCTTCCAAGGGGAATAAAAAGCCGTAAGGGAACTGAATGCTACTTCTAAATAACACCTGACAAACCTGTAAGAATAATTATACAGTGGAGTCACCAATAATAGCACTGGACAAGTGAATAATCCAGGAGAGCCTTTCCAGATCTATATTCCTCTTTAAAACAAAAGCTTTGTTTGCAGCCTCCAAATATAGTAGCAGTTTTGGAGAACAGGAGAAAAAAACAAAAACCCCCAAACCCTGAGGAACATGCAGGTTACCAAAAAGCCAAAACATTAATTAAGAAATGAATGAGGTAGTTTTAAACAGCAGCAATCTATTCTGTGGCAATTAATTCACAAATACTCTCAGAGTTGGTTTTTTTTTTTTTTGTACTACTCTACCCAACTGTAAATGTAGTTTGTGAAAGGATTCACCATGTTTTGGTTGATCTATGATTTAAGTTTATCACCACTAATAAAGGCAACACTCGCTTCAGAACATGGGCCACATAAAACAACAAGATTTTGGAAACTATTTTGTGTCCAAAATTTTGCCATGTTTAAGTTTTCCTTCACAAACCAGCTGGCACTGATGTATGCAACAGATTAAAGGAAAGATCTGCACACCCTGTGCTGGTGGAACCACACATACCTTGGAACGTGTCCTTGCAATGTGTCTGTCCATTTGAAATTCTGAATATATCGCAACTTAGATTCTTGGGAAGAGTCATCCAGTGAAATAATAAAACCTATAAAATAAAACACATACCAAAAGGCAATCTCAACGTGAGAAAAAGAGACAGGCAGGGAGAAGAATGGGGATCAATGAGAACACAGACACAGAAAAAAGAATGTTTTTGCTGTAGAGCTTAAAGCTCTGTGTTATTTCCTGATGCTTTTATTCCTCAGTATCTTGAGGACAAGGCTTGCAACAAGACAAAAGGGCTAGCATAATAAACTCCTTGTCCAGTAGCTTATCAGTCCAATCCTTTGAGATGTGATTGTGCAAGGAAAGTCTTGCAGGCGTCTGGAGGCCCCCACAGGGTGGCTATATAGGATGACTGCTAAGGGAGGTTATCAAAACATTGGCAGGAAGAAGGTTTCAAGGAAACCAATTTGAGCATCACAGGCAACTATCTACTGAAAACGTACATGCTAGAGTAACAAGAAACTATATATGCACTTAAGCAACAAAAATATAAACTTGCAACGAGTCTATTACGTAGCTTTAGATTCAATTTATTCTGAAGCAGCAATTCTCTTTAAAAAACAGATTTCCTCCAGCAGGAAGATGAGTGAGGCTAAATACAAGAGGACAGGACTAACAGCACCTGGTACTGGCGGTCACAAGGGATCTGAAACCTGCAGAGAGGGCCTGGTGAATGTTCAGAATGGGTAACAAGCAGGGAACCCACAAAGACACTTCCTGCCTTCCTAAGCACAGAGCTTCTTTATACAAGACTAGTACAACATATATTCTTATCAGTGTCATTAAAAGTTAAATTATATGAAAAACCTCTTGACTTATTAGCACTTTTGCATGTTCCTACCTTGCAAGAGTGAGAAGTATAAGTCAGTTGCATTTTTCATCATTTCTGGATTACAACTCAAGTCAGTGAACAGCTCCAACAGTCGTGTTCGAGATAATCTGATATCACTGTATGCAGAAAATAGGGAAGAAAACTAGAAAGCGCTACTCCACAATGTTTTCGTAATAAAAAGGTACCCACTCACACATATCACCACAGGTTGCTCTTTTACATAAGAAAATGAAGCTGGCATTCAGCTTAGCTATCTTAACACAAGCAGAGGCACTTTAGGGATTTAGCAAGAAGCTAACATATATAGAAAAATCTTCCCAACTCCTCTGGTTACCCAGGATCGCCCAAAATGGACAGTACTTTAAACCAAAGAATCAGATAGCAAGAAATAACCACCACTCACTGTCAAATTCTTGTCCAAACACAAACTAAAAAGGAAATGTTTCTTCATCGAAAAAAAAAAAAGGCTGGGTGCAGGGGACAGAAATAACAAGCGGAAATACCCCTGAATATTAGAATGGCATGAGCAAATCATAGAATGCTTAGGGTTGGAAGGGACCTCTAGAGGTCACCTAGTCCCACCCCCCTGCACACACAGGGTCACCAAGAGCAGGTGGCACAGGACTGCATCCAAGCAGGTTTTGAAGATCTCCAGAAAAAATAAAACGTAAATAAGAACAGATCTGCAAAACAATCTGAGATCTCTTTCATTACATTCTTATCTAAAACATTTATGCCTTATTCACTTATGGAAACTACTTAAAACAGTCCTTTTGCAGAAGACTGCGCAGTCTTCAGAGACACAATGAAATGTTCAGTGTTTTGCCTCTGAGTTATTATAATAGGCCTTGCTATACAGTAAGAGACTTGAAAACTGGATAATTCCTTCTTTGTAATGAACTGCTCAATGTTATCAGTGTTTTATTGTCTCCCAGCCTACACATTTCTAGCGTACTCAGAAGAAAAACCTATGAGTAACCATTACTTGCCAAGACCTCCTCCACACTGAGCGACAGACTGCAGCTGATCACAAGCACTTACTTGCAAATCTTTGTCGCACCAGGAGTGGTAGCTACCCCATAAAAATTGAAGGAAACAGGAGCTGTGGCCTTCAAGGGGTTGCGATGAAACCAGTGGGTCATTTTCTTTCCGCACGGCTGTTTACAATAAATCTAAAGAACAGAAGGAAACGAGTAGCTCTGGGAGCAGGTAAAACTGAGGTGCTCTATCGTGAACGTCAACTCAGAAAAATACATTCAAAATGTAAACAGGAAAGAAATGAACTTGCAAAGAAATAAACAATAACTGCAAGGAAAAAAATATTTTCTTAAAAAGAAATAAATAAAGCTTGAGACCTCATAGACCTCATAGACCTTTCATAGACCTCATCTGCACTCTCACACCCGCATTTCGTTGGAATTCACGGCTTTCTGGAGGGGGTGGCCGCACTGCCGCCTATTTTCCCACTCGGGAGGGCCGCTGACCGTCCCATGGGGCCGCGCGCCCCACGTCCCGGGTGGGAGGACGCCCCGCTCGCCGGGGTCACCGCGCTGCGCGCGCTCCAGCCCTGGCTGGTTTGCGCTGCGACATGAGGGCTCTCACAGACGCCGAGCGGCCGTGACGCACCGGCGGACACGAACACCACGGGTCGGTTCGGGGGGAGGGCGGCTAAACGGGGCTCTTTTGTCCCTCTTTGTCCCCTCCCTGAGGCTGCGCCCCCCCCCGCCGCGCTGTTACCTCCCGGGGCGCCGCGCGCGGCTCCAGGCCCGGCTGCCCCTCCCCGGCGCTTCCGCCCCGGCCGCCGCCGCTGCGTCACGCGGCGCCCCACCCTCCGCCGCCGCCGCAAGGCAGCCCAAGCCGAGGTCCGATGTCATCGTGCGGCCGCCCGAGCGCATCGAGCCCGCCGGTGGTCCCGGGCCCCAACACCGCTCCCGTTCCCACCGCCCTCCTCTTCCCGGCGGTCGCCGGGCGTAGCGCGCCGTGAGCCCAAGCCAGGCCGACCCCCTCCCGCCCGGTCCCTGCCCGCCGCGGCGACGCCCCAGGCCCAGGCAGCTTCGGGGAGGCAGGGCCAATCCGGGCAGGCCGCGCCGTGCCGCGCCGTGCACGGGGCCGGGTTCTGCGAGGAGCAGCAGTAGTGGGGGCGCCGCCACTCACCGGGAGCGGGACGGAGGCAGGGAAGGGGCCAACGCCGCCGCCTGCGGAGAGCGAGCGGAGCCCTGGGCAGCGCCGCAGCCACGTGACGCGGCCGCCATGACACGTGCCGAGGCGGAAGCCGCAGCCGCCGCCTCGGTAGCGATGGCGGCGGGGCGGGGCGGCCGCAGCGCGCGCGGCCGCCGCGGCGCTTGGGCGGGGCCGGGGCGGCGGCGGCGGCGACGCTGGCGGGAGCGGCTGCCCGGCGCGATCCCCGGCCCCGGGGCGGGGTGAGCATGGTGCCCTAGCGCTGAGGCTATGTCGGAGGCGGCCCGGAGCCTCCTGCAGCGCTGGGGCGCCAGCTTCAGGAAAGGCACCGACTTCGACTCCTGGGGGCAGCTCGTGGAGGCCATCGACGAGTACCAGATGTGAGTGACCCCGCCGGGCCGGGCGGCGCGGGGCCTAGGCCGCCCCCTCGCCCCCCCGCCGGCGGTCCCTTGGGGAATAGCGAGCAAAGGGGGCCTGGAGCGCCGGGGCCGGATCCCCAGAGACCCTCGTGTCCGGGGCCGGGCATTGCGTCCCGTGGGAGTGCCCGCCTCGGGGCCCAGCTGAGCTCCGTGTCCTGGGGTGAAGCTTCTGGAAGGAGCAGTGCGGAGCGCCGCACTTGTCCCCCCGGAGGAAGCTGGAGTGGGAGCCTTGCAAGGCGGTTCCAGCCGCCGGCGCCCTCCCGCCCTGACACAGTGCGGGGCTGGGGTGCGCTACCCTGGGGTCAGGTTAGGCGGTAGGAAGAATTTCTACCCAAAAAGACTAGTCAGGCATTGGCACAGGCTGCCCAGGGAAGTGGTGGAGTCCCTGTTCCTGGCAGTGTTCCAGAAATGTGTAGACGAGGTGCTTCGGGACATGGTTTAGCAGGCAGAGTGTTGAGGGACTTGCAGTTGGACTTGGTAAATGTGAAGGTCTTTTCCACCCATAATGATTCCACTGCATAATGATGCACCTCGGCTGTGCTCTCCCCGCCGGGCAGGTGAAGCGCGTTGGGCTCTGCAGGTCAGTGGTGGCCTTTGGAGTCGGGGCACACCTGGGTGCAGGGGTGGGAATGGGCCACTGCCAGCTCCATGCCTGAGAAGGAGATACATTTATTAAGGAGTAAAGGAGGGCATTTTTCATAGCTGCCCTCATGTGGGCAGCTCTGAGGGGTCAAGCCCTCGTGCTTCAAGCCATCATGACAGTCGTAGCAGTCAGTTTATTTAATGGCATTTTTTCCTCAGACGTTTCACCCTGACCAGGCCTTGCTGAGAAGTAAGGTACTAAACTTGTGCGGATGGTCCTGTTTAGTAAGGTACTAAACTTGTGCGGATGGTCCTGTTTGAGAGCTGAGCTGTGAGCTCCCATGCCTCCCAGCATCGTGTGCTGGACGAGCAGAGCCACTCTCTGCCCCTTGCTTCCTTCATGCTCTGTGGCAGTGCAAGGTCCTTGTAAGAGAGCTTGGGCTGCAGGGCTGTGCACGACGCTCTCGAGCCTGGCAGAGTTTCTGCTGGAGGAAGTAGTGAGTGGATAGATGAATCCTGTGTGGTTCCAGTAGGGAGAAGAGTGGGGAGGGACCATCAAAGGATTACAAGGGGCTGTTTTGTGGAAGGAGCAGGATTCTCTCTGCCTGCGCATCGGCTTGTAGCCTTGCAGGTAGATTCAGTTTCAGTCAGGAGGGTGGAAGGTGTCAGGAGGGGCACAGAGGGAGATACCCATGTGCATCGCTGGAGCAATGGGTCAGCTCCCTGTGCTGTTGGAGCCCAGCTGCTCGCCTGTGATGGGAGGGATGCATGCATTGCTGCAGGTGGGTAGGGGCAGCTGGTGCTGCTGTGGTCCGCACTGGCCAGCGAGGGAAGGCTGGGCATGGTGTGAGTGTGGTGAGCTGGCTCACACGGAGGACCATTTCCATGAGCCTCAGCCGGTTCATCTCTTGGACTGAATCGCTGTGGACCCAGGACACAGTTTTTTGCTTCCTGTGTCCAGAGGGACCTACATCTGGTTAGGACTTTATGTTACTCCTGGAAGTGCAGAAGCTCAGCGTGGAGATTGTCCCATATCACTCAGGTGCTCGCTTGTGCAAGAGCCCCCTGAGCTCTCCTCTAGACCTTCTCTGTCAGATCCCCCTGTTGATGGAACTTGCTCTGACCCCACGTTGAACGTGCTTAGGGTGGGATACCAGATGCAGTTACTTGGTTTAGGGTGGGATTTTTTTGTATTACTGACATAGAAAGATCGTTGTGTTGCTGATGCTTGCACAAACATTAATTCTGTAATGCTGTCTGTTGTGGGTGGCTTAGTGCTGCTATGGTGATGTGTTTTCTTAAACCATGACTCTTCAACACTCTGAGCGTTGTGCATCCAGCTCCTGCTCATGTCCCCTTAGGCAAACCATGGGGGTGGCAGGAAGGGACTACTGTGCATCTGTGTGTTAGTCTGTGCTTTTTGACTTTTCGCCTTGACCCTTTTCTCCCTTTTACAAAGGAAGGTAATGCCACCGAGCCATGCCACTACCTTGTCCCTTTGGTTGGCTTTTCACTAACATTGGTTGAGAGCGACAGCGGTGGCTTCAATCCTTTTGTCTTTTAATGGAGCTATTTTTTATAAAGCATGAAGAAGGAAGGATTGGGTTCTGTTATTGGTTCTACCACAGACTTTGGTGGTGATCTGTTTTTGTGAATGCTTCTGTTTTAACCCTCCCAAAAACCAGACTGCAGAAGTGGTGGGAAGCTGAATTCTTTTTAACCATGCAAAGTCATGAGGAGGGTCCAGGTCAGGGCGCACTGTTGTTGTCATTGTCTATTTCCCCCCACTGTTTTTTTTTTTTTTATTACAGGGAATGGCAACAATTGCACAGAGTTTTCGCTTGTTTAATTTTCTCCTTCCTCCCCGGACGGAAACTATAACTCTTCCCATAGATTCCCTCCAAATGCTCTCGCTTCGTTTCGCTTTCTCCTGCTATTTGCTCCCTGCTGCTTCCCAAGCCCCTTGATGCTCCTGTCTCCCTGGCCATGATGGGTGGAGTTTGAGCTCTACGGGTGATGCTGACAGGAGCAAATGTGACCGAATACACCCCAGAACCCTGGCCCAACCACTCTGCACGTGGTTTCAGCAGCAGGACAGTGTGGGGATGTTAGCAGGACAGTATGGGGACAATAGCTGGGGCACCAGCCCCCTCTCTGCCTGCGTTCACTTGCTCCTCCTGGCAGTCAGGGTTGCCTCAAATTCTCCCTGTGAATTGCCTCGTGGGCTCGTACCACCGTGGGGCTGCCCACAGGCAGTACAGTGCTGGGTTAGCAAAGCTGGGGGAGAAAGAAGGCCAGTACTTGCGAAAGAGACTGTTGGCTGGAAGGGTTTCCTTACCTGTCCCCGCTATGTGATGCATTGTGCAGTTATATAGTTATTCTTGCACAGTCGTGTACTTTGTCTGCATTTATTTTACTATGGCCTACAATAGGCATAGAAAGCTGTGTGAGAAAACAATTTGGAGCAGCAGCCTGGGGACCCTTCTGCTTCCACATTTTCTGGAGATGGTGGTGGGAGGACCGAGAGGGAGGTTCTGTGCTATGTGCCCACTCTACAACTTTGTTTGCCCCCCTCCAGATTAGCAAGACACCTACAGAAAGAGGCCCAGGCTCAACACAACAACTCGGAGTTCACGGAAGATCAGAAGGTGGGTGCACATCGCCCTTCGCTCTGGCCGAGGGCTCGGCCCCAGACGTGCCCGTGTGCGTTATGGTTCTTTGTATCCTGCAGACCTGAGTGTTAGACCCGTCCTTCCTCCCTCAAAAATAAACAGCCTCTGAGCCCAGCGTGGCTGAAATGGTTGCTGTCATGAGATGTGACAGATGCTCGGCTGTGTAACACTGAATGTCTTGCGTGCTGGCTGGAGTCCTTCATACCCTGAGTTTTTCTTTTTTCGAGTGACCTCTCGATAACTTGCTTATACAATGTTAGCACAGTTTATGGTGTGAACTCTAAATACAAAATGTCTTGAACTGCAGACACCCATGGTGTGTGTGGAGGATTTTAGCTTAACACGTAACACCTGACTGGGAAGGGTCCTGGCAGAAGCCTCCCTGTTAGTCTCTTAGAATGTTACTTGTTTATAATCTTCAAAAATTTTTAAATGACTTTAGACCGTCCTCTCTCCCTCCACTGAAAAGGCTGTTTCTTGTCTCAGCATCGTGTTGATACAGTTTTGTGACAGGATTTAAGAGAAAAATGATGATGGAGTTCTCACACTCTCAAACATCTTCAGTGGAATAAACAAAATCTTTTAGGAAATGAGTCCCTGATAAATTTTGGTGTGTTCCATAAATGTTTTTCTGAAGAATTCCTAATTAGAAAGTGACCCTAATCTCAGACTTCTAAATAAGATCACCTGTTTGAGAAATGGCATTACTTGCAGAGTGATATTTTTTGGCCCAGAATTCCAGATATCCCAATAGGGTGCTACAGTAATGGGATCTGTGTTGGGAAATGTCTGCTTTGAAAAAAGGTCCTGGCTACAGAAATTGCAGATAAAAGGAATGTGTTTAAAAATCCGTCTGTTGCAAAAAAATATTCCTTTACATAGAACCTGATAGTAGTTTAAAACTGTTTCCTTGACACATAACAATAAAAAAGCAAACCAAAGGCCTTCCGCATCCTACCTTTCGCAAAGAATAGGATTAGGGTCAGGATGCACCTAAGCAATCAAAATCTTACAGAAAGTTTGGGACCCCTTTTCCTGAGCTGAAGCTTTGGAAGCTCCGTTAACCTGCGTTAACAGCTCTTTGCTTTTTGGTTGTTTCTGCTCTCTGCCCCTTGGTAACACCTTCCTTCATCATCTCCAGTAATTTTTGCTGCTTTGTGAATGCAAAAGTAGCTGCTCTCTGATGTGAGATGCATCAGAGTGGTGGCTTTGCAGTGTGAGTGTGTATTAAGGTGACAGTCATCTTAAAAGAAAAAAAGTGTCTTTTTTTTTGAATCCCTGCAGAGTCATACCTGTTTCTAAAGTGGATACCACTGAAAGAAGAAGTTGGCTTTTAGATGAATCATTTGCTTTTTGGCAGATCAGAAAGGGGCAGATGCACCTGATTTTCAAAGAGAATGTCATTTCAGCCTTACTCTCAAATGTCAGTGCTTATTTTATGAGCCATGTACACAGCCAAACTCGTTAATTTTTTGTGAGGTGTTAAAGTAGCAGCATTCTCTTCCCCTCTCCTAGCAGTAGTAATGCTAGTCGCAGCAAAAATGAGTTCCATTGCTGCTTATAAAGAAGCATTTTAAACTCTTTCTATAGCAAAATCTTTTGGTCTGACATGAAGCTTCTTGCTTTCTAGTCTTACTTTCCCTAGTTTCTTGTCATTTCCAGGTACTGTTTGTCATGAGAGCCACCTCCTTATTCTCCTGAAGGCAGATTAGTGTGTTCCCTTCGATGTTTGTTCCTGTGATTTCACTGCTTCAGACGGAGCACAGAATTTGGTGGATTGGGGAAGGGGGACGGCCAGATCGTGCAGCTAATTATAATTCCACTGATCTATTCTCGTTAGAGTGTGTGTGTAGATATCCAAGCAGCTGTTTCCTAAAGGAGCTCGCACACTATGAGAGTTACTGTGAGGTTGTTGTTGCTTCTAACTTGACGTACCATGTGGGGAAGATGGACCTAGGCAGAGGCTCCTCTGTTCTGAGGAAAAAGCACTCTTTGCTGTGGGCAAAGGAGAAGGTGAGGTTCAAATTCTCAGCCCTGTCTCTCTTGATAAGTTTTTAGCATGTTATGATTATTTTGTGTGTCGCAAGTGGAGTTACAGTGCAGCTTATAGCTACATCCTAATTGATGGTCTGTTACTTGCTAATTTAATCATGCGCTCGGTGAATCCAACAACTCTTAACAGGTGCCCCAAAAACCTTCTTAGTCATAAGCAGTGTGAACCAGTTGCCACTTTATGATTACTGTATAGTTCACTCTAACAATGTAAACTTTTCAATATTCATGCATTTTACATTTTTGCAATTGATCTGAAGAGTCTGTTTTGAAACAGTGTGTGCTACTTCACTGAATAGGAGAGAGTGGTCTCCAGAATTCAGTGCTCATTCTTGGGTTCTCAGCTTATGGAGGCTTGTCTGTCTTGTATCTGCTGCTGGATGTAATTCCGGAGCCTTAGTCCTTAGGGAAGATGGTGTCATGCCTTGGATAATTGACAATGTTGGAGTTTTCATTAATGGTTATGAGCTTGGTTGAAGGCTGCACAGGAATACTGTAAATAGCAAATCATTGTTTGTGCTTAAATCTATTCACTCTTTAGAGGTTTTAAGGAGGCCATGCAACACTTCGATCATCTAGAGACTCCCTGCGGGATATTAGCAGGATATTGTTCCTGAAAGACTTAGCTTAGTCGTAACATCTGCATCCCACCTTTCTTTATTTCACCTTAATTCTCCAAAGGATCCTCCTTCATGATCATCCTTTGTATTTTGCCTTGTGAATTGATCTACTTAGGTCTGGCTGAGATTGTCAGCTTGCCTGCAGCTATGGTTATTCTCACCCAGTTCTGCACACAATGAATGTGACCTTTCAAGCCCTCTGCTAACCACAATTGTTGCTTCTCGCGGATTTTTTTTTCCGTGTTAAGCTAGTATTAAAAAATCATGCATTTTGTGCAATGGCAGCTTGCTGAAATAACAGCATTGTTGTATAGTCTTAGTATGATTCATTGAACTACTGGTCTCCTAACAGCCTAGACCTCTCTTTAAAGCCAAACTGTGCTCTGGCTCTCTGTGCAAACGTCTTTGCCTGCATTACAGTTAGCACAGCCATTACTCACACAACTGCACAGAAGAAACCTTGACTACAAGATCAGATGACTTTTTCCCTTTCTAATCACTAATTTATGTAAAACGGGATCTTAACTATTTTAAACTATCAAAGTTAATTGTAACCTCGGTCCTTCTAATGAAATGCAGAATGTTTTCCCTGCTGGAAAAAGGAGCCCTTGCATGGGATAGCTGCAGCTGAAAATGATAGCAGTGTTTAGCTGCATTTTTAACTTTTGGGTTGGGTGTGGTTCCTTAAAAAAATAGTTATGAATAATGCCTGCTGGGAGCTTGCCATATTTCAATAGATTCCATATAAAACCTATTCTTTACTATTTTAAGACTCCCAAACTCTCTTCAATTAATCCGTTTCTGGAGGCATTACTGCTCTCCAGTCCCCAGGAGCCAAAGAACACGCATTTTGCATCGGTGTCAGTCCTATTACGAGGTTCCTAGTCCAGGCAAATTTAAGAGTCCAGAGTTAAGAATCGGCAGGACAGGGCCTTGCTGAGCTTTTGTCGGTGAGTTAACATCGGAGGCAGGAGCTGAGCAGCATTTTGTGAGACCTCTTGCACAGCATGTGCTTAACGCCCCGTGCGCGAGACCGGGCGAGGAGGAGCCGCGTGAAGCGAAGTCCGTGCGTTCCCGCTCCGCCGTGCAGCGCTCGGGCTGTGCGTGGCCCCCTGCAAACCCGGAGCCCTCTTTCGCCGGTGCCGCCGCGGGGTTTGATCCAGCAGGGAGTTGGCCCGCTCTTTGCTCGGCAGACAACACCCAAACCGTCGGAACAGCTGGGTTTTTGCAAATGTTAGAGCTGCAGGGAAACTTCAGAGGTTTCTCCTCCCTTCCCAAGGGAGCCTCTGTGGATTCCTCTTTTCTACCCATTACTTCACACCTTCTTCTTCTTTAAGGCTCTACCTTTGCAAACATACCTTCCAGATGTTTTCAAATATAAGAAGGAATTTCTTGTGTGTTACTGTGGCTGATTAGAAGGATCTAGTGCATCTCTGCCTGTGGATTGAGCACTAGCTTCTGTAGTCCTACCTGGTGTCCTCCCACAAAGCCTCAATCTGCAAATTCCATGTGTGGACTGTGTGTCTGGAGGTGTCAAAGTGAAACCAAGACTATATGTATTCCTCTCCTTTTTAAAAATCCTTGTTTCCTCACACTATGCTAGAGATCCAGCTGTGGATCTGTCTTTTGTATCAAAGATTATGCCAGGGAGGCAGAAGTTTGTTAATTGGGCCTAGACTGTGAAAAAAGTCCACAGAAATGAAAAGCTGTAGTACTTTTTGCAGTGCCCTGTTGCATGCAGACATGCAGTCATGTTGCTCTATATTGAGATTCCCAGACAACGCGCAGTTGCCCACGCTGCATCCCAAGGAGAGAGGGGCACAGAGTGTCCTGTGCAGAGACACAGCACTTGCTCCCTCTTGGAAGGTGCTCAGAGGAACTGGAATTTTTTAGAGGACCTCCATACAGTAACATAAACTACAAGGATGCGAAGTTTGGGTTACTGCCGTGTTGTAAGCGAGTGTTTGAAGCCAGGGATAGCAGTCGGGGAGAAATGGCTCTGCAAGCTTGGTGGGCCTGTGGTGGCAGACGAAAATCAGATATCTGAGGCTTTAACACACTCCAGCTTCACCTGTGGGATGCTGATGCCTGATCTGATTGTGAATCAGCTCCTAAACTCTTTTGGCTTTCAGTGTGGCACAAGGTAAACTGTAACTGGAGCCTCTTAGCTTTCAGCCCTATGCTGAAAGTACCTGTGGCCAAGGGTTTATGTGGACACAGTTCTTACAGGCAGGAGAGTCAGGGCAGGCAGGTGGCTGTGAAAACAGGCACATTTTTGTCTGCTGCTGCAAGTCCCTTAGAGACCCCATGTAACCCTTCCTTTAAAGGGAAACCTTGGCTTTTAACTAATAGCACTTAGCTTGCCAGATGCCCATATTCTTGAAGCTCCTTGATGCTAGGGTGTCTTTTACTCCTCCTTGTATCCATCTTGGAGGGAGAGTTGTTTTATTCATACTGCCTAGTTTAAAAGAGGAGAGTGAGTTTCAGGTGCATATTTCAGCTTTTATCTTCCTACTGGGGGAAAACTTACTTTGAAAATCAATGGCTTTTTAATAGCTTGGTGGTGGTTATTTTTCATGCCCTATAAATATTCTGCAAAGGAATTGGATTTAATTTTGGCCTCACCTGGGCAGATCAGCATTTTTTTTTCCACTATACCATTTCAGCTGCTAGATCTGTGATGCTCAAGCAAGTAAAAAATTGCTGTACCATTGTGTCCATTTGCTGTGAGTTACAGACATCATAATTCCTCCAGACATTTTAGCAGTAGAACCTAGATAGCAGATAGTAGTAGAGCCCAATTTGACTGCTGCTTGAAGCTCTTATTTTGAGACATGAGACCTTCGGTAGCATCGAGCTCAAAGCAGGCTTTCAGAGAGTGGCTGTACTGAAACCCTTCCCTTTCTTCTACATTTTAAAATACAAACACAAAGTTATGTCACGGTTCTGTTAAGGGATTGCTGACAAGTTTGAATCAAAGAAGTTCTGTTTTATGTTTCATTCAGAGTTGAGATGTCTCCACAGTTTAGAAAAATAGCACATTAGAAAAATAATTCCTTTTATATTTCCTTTCCCACCAAACCCCACAAAAGTAGACTGTGTTTTATTCAGTGCAGGGATACTGGGCATCCCCAGCTTCTGAGGAGGTCTGACTTGCTCTGCTAACACTATAACTAGATGAATGAAATGTAGGTATGATTCCTAAAGGGGCAAATCAACACGAACCACTCAGGTTCTCTAAAACTGGTATACCGGCTTGTTTTGATTTTTTTTGTTCTTTACTTTTTTTGGTTTTTTGGCTCTCTATCACTTCAGAGTAGTTGAGTTTCTAAACAGTTTATGATGTGGCAAGCATTATTGCAGTTTCTGCTGAGTGAACAACTCCCATCTGTGCTCATGAACCATGGGGAAGGGAATTCAGTGGCAGATGTTTCACTTTCAATTATTGCACTTTCAGTAAATCTTGCTTGTATATGAAAAGCTTTTGATGTTGAATGATCCTTACTGAATACTAGATTTGAAAACTTTGCAGGAAAAAAAACAATTGTTCATATTTATATTTTTTCAGAAAAAGAATGTCAATATGGACAATGCAAATTCAATATTAATTTATTTCTTTTTTTTTCCCTTTTAGAAAACCATAGCTAAAATTGCAACATGCTTGGAACTGAGAAGTGCAGCTTTACAGGTACAGCTTTTTCCCATGTGATTTCATCCTTTAGACACAGTAGTGCCTTTTTTTTTTTTTTGTCTCTCTAAAGCTTGTTTAGTGTCTTTAGATATAGCCAAGACTTCTGAAAACAGTTTGAGTGACCCCTTTAGTGCTTGCACTTTCCAACTTGTCATCGTACCACCCCGGGTGGCTGCCCGAAGATCTTTGAGTGCTTGCAGGAGCATGTGTTAGAGTTTGTACAGGAATGAAATTGCAGCTTTTGTGCCCCTAGTTCTTTGTCTCACATTCCTCCTGCAGAACCAATTAGTTCTCTGCTGAACCTGTGTGCAAGAGTAGGAACATCTGAGTGACCCTTGCACAATCCAGCCTCTTCACAAGCCATGAACTGAGCCAGTGTGGTAGCTGGGCTTCTCTGTCAGCTTTATCCCAGTGAAGGGTGGTGACTGGCAAATTTTGCCCCAGACTGCTCTCAGCAGCACCTCTGGCTACTTTGTGTTGCTGTTCAAGGTACAGGAGCTCCGAGGACTAACTGGTCTAGATGCCTTGCAGCATCTAGAGTTGTTTAATTAACTCTACCTGTCTTTCTGTTTTGATCCAACCTGAAGTTTCTGAACCGTGGTGCATTTGTTCTGAGTCACAGTGGTTTTTTGACAAGGGCCGGCCCTCCGTTGTGTTTAATAAGTCAGGTCACTTCTCAATGAAACAGCAAATGATGCTGAAACATCCTGAGCAGCTGAATTAAGAGACCCCATCTCATAAGAACAGTTTTCCCTGTTGCTAATTACGGATTGTAGCTTTATTCAGGCATTATATATTCAGGTGTTTGGGGTTTTTTTTGTTTGTTTGTTTTTTGGTCTCCCAGTGATTTGGGGGTTTTGTTTTTAAATTAGATGAAATGGAAGCCCCTCTGACCTTTTGTGGAGAGAGAAAAAAAATGTTGTTTGTTTTTAGTGACACTAGCTTTTCCAGACTCACTCTTTCCCTAGTTGAGGTTTTTGCCAAGCGAGTCACTCTTCCCTCAGCAATAACTCAAGAATTTTATAACTTTCTGTGTGAACTAGACCTTCTCATCCACCTCCCTTTGAGAAGCATTTTACATGCTGCAGTTTTGTTACGCTTCCTTAGCAGAGTTAATGAGTGTGGTCATCCTTTACTGTTCTTCTAGTCGTATGCGTATATGCACTGTTCTGTAATCATACTTGCTCCCTTGTCAACACCTAACCAAGATCAAGAGGCCTTAAAGAAATCAGGCCTTAAAGAAGTGATGGAAACAATAGATAATCCTGAAAGATGCTGAAGGCGCAATTAGATAATTGATAATCCTCTGCCAAAAAGAGGATGTCCAGTGTCAATGCCCTTACTTGCCCCATTTTCCTTGTATTGTCTCTGTCACTCATTATCTCAAGATAGGCGGCTTTAGCTCTTCAAACTGTCAGCAAACAAATTCAGGAGAAGTTGGAATAACTTTTATGTAGAGTTAGTAAGTCAAATAAGCTTTCTGAGACCAGTGCCCTAGGCCAAAGGGGAAACGGCAGGGTCAGAGTTGGAGAAGGTGAAGGTGGGAATCCCTCTTCCATTTGCAGCAACCTCTCAGGATAGCTTTTTTTTTCAAACTCATCCTGAGTATGCTAATTTCTGCTGCTTTTACAATGTTGGAAGCATTTCTTCGGCTACTACTTCAGTGTCTTTTTGCAATATTAGAGTTTATCTTATTTCAGAATCGTTTGATTATGGAAGAATTAAAACAAGTCTCCCATCTTAATTATCCCATGTGTAGTGAGAACGAAAAATCAACTAGCTACTTTAAAAACACTTGCCATGTGTTGGAGCTTGGAATTTCAGATAAATTTGTTGTCAGTGTGTGAAAAGTAACGTATTTTCTGCCTCACCTGTGAACTTAGTCCCTTGGGGAGTTTTTGTTTGTTTTTTTCTGATGGCATAGCTTTGGAGTACCTCTGTATACTTGAACTAAGGACATGCCTAACATGCTTTTTAAGAGACATGGTAACTTTGTTTGGGGGAGGAAGTGCTTACCAAATTCTAACTCTTTCTTTGTAATGTCCTAGTCCACACAGTCGCAGGATGAATTTAAACTTGAGGATCTGAAGAAGTTGGAACCAAGTAAGTAGTATATTTGTATTTTAAGTGAGTGACATTTATCATTGCAGTGGAAAATCCGACAGCATCATGAATACTGACTGACCACGGTGTGGTTGGGCAGTAATGCTGTTTGTAGGTGGCTCTTCCAAATATCTGCTACTAAGTGGATAAAACTTGACATACATTAAAGAATGTAATGTGAATATTTTTTAAGTAGTCTTAATGTCTCAAATAATGTATTATTTTTTTCTCTAACTTCATTATTTCTTTGAATATTATTTTTACAGGGAATAATAAGTTATCAGTACTGCAGTGTTAAATCAGATGTAATCTATGAAATTTGGTCCTTTACCTCTATATTACTTATTTGAACAGAATTTCAATACTTTGTGCTCTTCCTACTTGCAACATCAAATGTGTTCTTTTAAAAATATTTAATGTGCAGTCATTGTAGCCAATCACCTGTCACCTACCACAGTAATGCTACTAGAGTAGTGAAGTTAGAGTCAAACTAAGGATGTGAGTCAGTCTGTTTTGGAATGTCAATCTCAAAATAACTTTTGGGTAGGAAATATATTTATCTGGTAAATTTTCTTTCTGGTAAGACAGGTTATTTTATTTTCAGAGCATCCCTATAATCAGATCTTCCTCATCTAAACATTGTTATCCTGAGTGTTAACATTTATCCTTAGCGAGTGGGAAATGTGTAAGAGCTTCTTCCATTCTGCAGAAAGGAGTTATGCCTTCTGTGAAATGCCTCCTTTTCTTAAAAGTCAAAGTTTTAATGTACACTGTGACAGTCCTGTTCCTTATCTTGCCCTTCCTCATGGAATTGATTTTTAGCTATTAAAAATGCTCAGCAGTGTGAACTATGCTTTAGCCCACTCCTCATACAACAAGCAAGTGTATTAAAACTGAGCAACTGTGTGTGGCCATCAGTGTTTAAAACTCTTGAGTTATTTTCCATGGAGGAGAACGGGCAGAAAGGGAGCTTCGGCAGCAGCAGTTGGGTGCTGCAGTTGTTCGTGTTGCTCTCCGACTCGGGCTGCTCTGATAATGCAGAGGCCTGGTCCTCTGAACAGTACCTTTGTTTTGGGCTTTTTGAGAATATTTTGTTAAAAAATTAAATCTTATTCAGGCCAACACCATCCATTTCATAAAATATTACTAGGAGGTATTTTAATTTAGCATTTTGTCTAGCATTTAATTTAGCATTGTTCTTCTTACATCCTACCAAAATAGGCCAAAAACTCTGGACTGACAACGCAAATCAGTGATTCTTCTGTAAGGCCAAGGCAGCCTGTTAGGGTGGAATTAAAACAGCTATTCACATAAAATGCGTTGTTTTAATTACTGTTGTGTGCCAGACTTTCAAAATGGCTGAGAAATTTGAGTTTGTGGTATTATAACAACCAGGGCGCTTAGATTTTTTTCTTTTCTTTCTTTTTCCAGTGCTCTAAAGCCCTAATAGTTTTTGTACTTGTTAAGCTTATATTTTATGCTGCATGTGAAGTAAAGCAGTTGTCTACGTTTGTTTATTTTTAGGATTTGTTCACTAAATCCTTTGTGCTAGAATAATAGTATAGAAGGGTGCATACAAATAGCTATTTTGGGAATGCACTGTATGAGAACATTGCTAGTACACGGGATTTTGCAAATCCTTTCCTTGTGAAAGCTTATAGCGGTGCTACTACACATTAAAAAGAGAGGGGTTGTGATATCCCACATACCACTCTTGGCTTTCATGTACAAGCAGGCTGGAGTGGGTCAGGCTGTGATCTAGCTGGAAACCAATGTCTTTTTGCCAAGCCAGCCTGGTGTCCCCTGTGAGACCCACCCCAAACAGCAAGAGTGCAGTTTGGACCATGAAATCACAGCACGGATAGGACTGTCCCTCCTGCAGCCTCCACATAAAGAGTAATTTTATGATTGCCACGAACCATCTAAGTGTCTGTCGTCTTCAAAAGTGTGGTAATTCTAGCCGCTGAGTGACCGGTTCCAAAGCTGTTAGTCTGTGTGTGTGTGTGACTGTGTGTTGCAAGAGAAATGAGATCTGAATTGATTTGTGCATCATCTACTTGTTATTCAGGCATGTCCCATAGGCTATCATAAAAAAAAAAAAAGTTAAATGGACGGTAGTGTTTGCCAAATGAACACTTAATGGTTTTATTGCTCATGCTGATATTCCTGTTGACACCTTTCAAGAAAGACACAGCTGCTGATTTAAAAACAAAAACAAAAAACACAAAAACAACAACCATAAAAAAGTGATGTTGTCCAACACGACAAAAGGAATGTCATTATTGGAAAGGCAGCTTCTGTGTGTGAGCCTGCTGAAAAGCCTTTGAGGAAAGCTGCTCCTGGGAAAGCCAGCATAAATAAAGGACACGTTTCCGGGGATCTGCCTTTTAATTCTGACCTTGGGGTTAGCAGTGTGGAGAGCTCGCTGAGGTTGGCTTTTCTCAGCTGCAGCGTTGTCTACTCCCTCCCAAGAGGAAAGGTGTGCGAAGGCAAAACAAAAGTAATGAAAAATAAAAAGTAGCTCATAAGCTTGGGTGTCTTATGCAATGTCTCAACAGAGAATCTTACACATTATAATCTAGTGTTTTTCTTGTGTCTGGTTATTTCATTTTAAATAATTCAAATTCTGATTTGCGATAGATGAAAGAAAATTTTCCCCCTAAAAGAGTGACCTTTGCATTGTTTTTGCATTGGTTATCTTTATTCTGAGTGTCTTTGGCCAAGTATTTCATCAGACTGAAGGCTGCAAATATAGCACTTGTCCTGATCCCATCTGTTTAAAAGCAGCACATTTGATAAACCCCAGTAGTAAGACTTGGCAAAAATTATTCTCTATTTGGTAATGTACACACAAAACTGAGTTGAGACAATAAGAAGCCCTCAGGCACTGGAACTGTTGGCTTTTTCTGTGTTGCTCCTTTTGGTAGAATATTTTGTGCCCTCTAGTGATGGCTGGTGTGGGTTGCTGAGAGGCTCTTCCAGAGGTTGCCCATTCACCCAACTGCAGCAGCAGTCGCTGCAAAGTGGGGAGATGCCACCGCACGCTGCGGGCACAGGCACCAGGAGGCCCTCTCTACCTCACGCTGCTGCTCGATAATCTGTCTGTGCTCTGCAAGAGGTTTTCTGAGGCATTTGTTTTTCTCTTTGAGGCAGTTTCACTTTCCTCCTCCAGCATGGTGCAGCTCTCCCCAGCTAGGGGAATTCTAAGTGATAAAAATCCCCTTCTTTTTCTGAACCTCAACTGTGCTCTCAAGCCGTCCCTGCTGTTAATCAGCTGCTTCCCTTCTGGGAGGTGGCTGTGGTCCGTGCCCAGCATGTGGGGATCTCTGCTCACGACCTTGCAGGGTAGGAGCCTCCTGGAGAGGAGCAGGTTTGGCATTTTTCGATATGCCGCCTGTTACACCTCTGGCCGAATGCAGCTTACAGCTTTTTGTACATCTCTAGACTGTGCCCAGAGAGAATTAAGCAACTACCTGACCTCTCACATGGTGATACAGAAATAAAAAAAATAATGAATAAAGATGTCAGCAAAGACTGAAAAGCTCGCATTTATTTATAGGTATGCTGTGGGGTTCTCTCTTCGCTAGAGGGTTTGAATGGTGTCCTGTAACTTCCCGATGATGTCCCTAAATGATAAGAATATAAATACAGAGAGGTCTCCCTATAGCCCATCCAAAGTCTGGCTGAATTTGTGCCGAGGTTGAAGTGTCTAGCAGTGATTGCACAAATGTAACAGGCTTTTTCATACTTACAAGTATTTGTATGACTTGAGCACTATATTAAAACATTTTTGTTATCAGCCAGAATGCAGAAGGGAGGATTTCCAAAACCTGCTATGAGAGGGCTTGTTGCAAAGTGAGACTCCGTGAGAGGACTTGGCCTTTTCCACTCCTCCTCCCTTCTGGTGATCTCAGGTACTCAGTACCTGCCAGGAAATTGCCTCCTCCCTAAGCTCTCTCTTACCCTTTTAGGTACTTTAACCTAAAATGATGACTAGAGAAATATTGCTGAAGAGAAAGGAGGAACATGACCCTCTTAGAAGTCATTAAAGCCTAAATATTGAATAGTTATTGAGCTGTTACATGTTCCCTGTGTCCCTGGACTTCTACAGCTGCTGTTGGATGTGCAGCCTATATGTGAGCTTACGTGTGTCCGCTTTGGAGCCTTCAGTCTGTTTGGAGCTGGTGCCAGTAACAGCACCACCCTCCTTGAAACAGCAACCGAGGATTGCTACCACAGCCCAGGGCTGTAACCTTTCCTCACGATGCTTTTAGCTACTGCCGTGTTTGTCCTCCCTGGCTGTGTAAATGTGGTAGTGATTACGTACGGGAACTGCACTTAGCCAGTCTCCATGCTATAGGGGTAGGGCTCTGAGCAGCACTGTGCTCATGTTTGAAACCTGAGGAGAAAAATGTTTCCTTGGCATGATCTGATGCTTTTGTCAAGATGCCATGAGAATGGGCATGGCTGTGCAAAGTGGTGATATAGGTCCTGATTTACAGATATGGATTCTTAGCAGCTTTTTCTTTTTTTCTTTTTGCTCTCTACAGTCTTAAAGAATATCCTCACTTATAATAAAGAGTTCCCCTTTGATGTTCAGCCTGTCCCACTCAGGTAAGAGAACGGACGGCATCCCTGGATATACAGAAAAGTGTCTGAAAGGAAGCCTGGCCTGGGAATTAGTGTACATCTGAAACATGAACATTTCTAGTCACACACATTATGAGTTCCTTTTGAAACAAACTTGTTAATTCTGTTTATCTTGATGCTACTAAAAATGAAAATGTCTCTTTGTAGGCCCATAGGTGTCTCTGAAATCACAGCCTTTTTTTGCATACTCTCCACTCACTTGGTATGGGCTAAGCTCCTGCAACCTTGCCCAGGGTCCGTAGTTCCAGCAAGTAGCTAATCAGAAGCACGAGATGACATTAAAGTCGGCTGCTTCATCTCTTCCCTGACATGCTGACTTGGCCAGATGCTAACTCACAATCTCCAGTCTCACTTTATTCTTTTTCAAATATATTACAGGAAGATATTAGCACCTGGAGAAGAAGAACATTTGGAATTTGAGGAGGATGATGAGGAAGGAGGAGCTGGGGCGGGATCTCCAGACGCTATTCCTACTAGAGTTCCAGGTAGGGACATTAGTCTACATAGAGATGTGTAAGTTGTGTCCCTGAGAAACAGTATATAGATAAATCATAACTGAAGTCAAGGCATTGGAAATGACTTGAGATAATGGCAAGATGGTGTGCAAAGGAGATGCAAAAGATGATGCGAGGTTCCAATTAGATCACTTAAATCCCAAATATTATACTTGGGAAGCAAGCACACATAGTAGGGACAGTGCCCGGCCAGACAAGATATAATTTTGAGGATTACGATTACTGGGTATAGGTAACCAGTGGCAACAGGAGGAGTGGCGATGCAAAGGGAATGCTGCAGGAAAACTGGGGCTCCACCAAGCTCCCTCCCATGACCACTTTTGCCTTTTAGCCCCCAGTGCCCCTCGTGTATTGAGGGTCTTTCTACAGCTTAAATTGTTCGCAGAGCTTTTATAGGTTATGTTCGGGAGAGGAAGCGAGGAGGCCTTGGTAGAGTGGCATTGGAACTGGCCTGGCAAAGTGTCGTGCTCCAGCACGATTGTACAGAGATCCTTCTCTGTACAACTCCTGTCGGTGCACGTTTTGTGTTAATGGCCATGCCCCATCAGTGATTTTATATAGGTTTAGGAGATACGTTCTTGCATTATTCCAAAATAGAGTGGGTTTTAAAGCTTATTGCTGTAGATCTGCAGGTTCTGACAATATTTCTCCACCCTTTTTTTTTTTTTTTTTTTTTTTTTTTTTTATCAATTTGGATGTGAGGAGCATCATTCCAGTAGAAACTCTAATGCTTTATTGAGGAACCCTGAAATTGCCTCATGTTTTCTTTATTCCTCAAGAAAACATTTTGCATTGCCAATTATATAATCTGTGTGATTATACCATCGAATTGACGTAGTTTGTCCTTATTTCTTTTATCATTCTATGCTCTTTATTTGTTTTATGGAACTGTTTCAAATGCTTTCACATTTAAACTGTGGCATTCTTTGTGCCTGAAAGTAGCATCACCTCCTGCTAGGAATGCATTTTGTTGTTGCTTTAGTTTTGTGTTTCATTATCTGGTGAGACAACAACTTGGAATATAGCCCTCCTGGGTAAGGATAAGGGTGAGTAGCACTCATTTTCCTACCTTAAGCTGTTGTCCACATGGAAGCATTTGTAGAAATGGTTGTACCTGCTGATTCTGTAGAATGCCATCTCATAGCTTCAACTTTTGAGATTTTACCAGGTAAAAACAGTACTTTTCAGTGGAAGGTTTTTCAGTGGCTGTACTGATGCAGACATGCGGAATCTACAGTTGTTTCCAGTATGCCCATGAATGGGCTATAGTACTTTGTGGTATTTCATTACTGAAGGTCTACTATCCCTCTCTTTGTAATCTGTCATGATGCATACATATGTGAAGATGCATTCTGTCTGTCCTGACAGAACTTCCCATCTGTTGGAAATTTCATTTCGTCTTCTTCTGAGTATATGTATATTTATCTCTAGTTATATTAATATGCACAATTCTAAAACTTCCTTAGTGGAGCTTAGCATTAAATCCCGCCTCTGCTGTTTGATGCTGACAACTCTAGGCAGCAAAGCTTGAGGAAGAGGGAGATACGTATTTCTGGGGGATTTTCTCTGTGTTATAGCACACTGGTTAGATAGGATTTAAGATGTGAAAGAAGTGAGAGAGATCTTAAGTAGCTCCCCAGAGGAATGGTGGTGAATCAATAATGTTGTGACCATTTACCATAGTGCCAAGTTATCTTCTCTTCCACCCATGGAAGCCATATAATGGACATGGCTAGGGGCCTTGGATGTGCTTAAGAAAGAATCAGAGTTGCTAGTAGACAGGTTAAGTTTATAGATACATCTTTTTCTATAGGTAAGATACACAAAACAGAAAGAAAGTAGCTCAAGGCATATATTGTCTCACAGATTTAGTCAAGGCATGTATTTTCTTACAGAATTACAGATAATTCCATGCTTTCAGAGGAAGTGATAGTAATTCCTAATTTTACTATTATGCTGCATTGTAACCTTCATGAATTGCATATCTGTCTTTTCTGTCTTTTTTTTTTCCCAGCAAGATAAACTTTTCCATAGCTGTATTAATCTAAACTCCTCAGTTGATTTTGTAATACTTTGATAACACACATCATCTTCCCTGCTGAATGTAAATTTTTGTGTGGTTTTCTCAGCTAATTCGATGTTGAGTTCTTGTCTCCTCTGAATGAAGAGGTTTAAACCAAAACAATTTGCAGCCTTCTAAGCCAAGTCTCATAAATCCAACTAGAATTTCTGTATGGGATTGATGAACCGTCTTGCACTCTTTGCTTCTATATGCCTTTAGTCCACAGTGCATAACTGTATTGTCTAACTGACCATGGTCTTGTCTTCTACATGAATGGCTTCATCGTTATCACATTGCACCATTCATCTAACCCAGGAGCCAATGAAGGTATGATAACCTTTTAATACATGCTGTAATATCTTTGATCATGTCCATGTAGCTGTGACATCCTTCATTTAACTCTTGATTTCAACGCTCAAAACACAACCTCAGGTAGCAGTCCAAGAACTGCCCATTTATTTGTTGATATTTTTGCCTCCTGTGCCAAAAGGAGAAGATTGTATTGGTGATCTGTCTTATATAGCTCTCTGGAAGTCTTGTGCTATTAAAGACATGCTGAGTTGCAGTATTACCAAAGGTAGGCATAGCTAGCCTTACTTTAGTGGTGTGCATATTTGATGGGAAATCTTGCACTAAATTCACTCACGTACTTGCGATTTTGGTCCCAAAATTGGACCACATTGAGCTGCTCCAGTGACAAGCTGCCCCTAACAGCAAAGGTCTCCTGGTTGTGTGCTCCTTTATTCAGTGCTGTGCTGGCAGCACTCACTTATGTGAGCCATAGGGTCACAAAAATAGGTGAAATAGGTGTCCTCTAATAATTTTATTTTGGCATTTCTCATCTTATGATTAGTAGTCTGTCCTGTTACTCCAGAAGAGTGGGTCAAATTCTGCCATAATAGGTTTAGAAGTGTCTGTAGATGTGGAACCAGAAGGCCACGTGTAGTAGCGAAGACAGGGATAAAATGTACTCTGTGATAGGTGTGCTTTTAAGTCTTGCTGATGATCGGAGACTGAGTAGGGGTGTGCTCATGAAATCATTATGAAACCCTTCTCCAGCCCTTCAAGAACATGAAGGGAAAAGAAGAATGAAGGAAAACTCCTTTTAGCCTTCCAAAAGAAACTATTACTTTGGTTAGATCTCAAAGCCTTAGGATTTGGGTTTGTTTGTTTTTTTTAGTTATAAAATCTAAACTTTAAATGAAACTTGCTCGTGAGTCTAAGCATTTTCTGTTATGGTGCTTAGTCAGTTAACACCAGAGACAGGCTTTAATTAAGCCTGCCAACATCTTCTAAATTCACCGTGTGGACACTGCCCCATTGCTGATTACAGAATCCCACAGCTTTTGGTGAGTTTCTAAAACAGGGATTTCTTGCCAGCTGTGCTCTTCCGTAGTTCTGCCAGGATTCACCTACACTGGCATCAGCCTGTGAGTACAAAGATACCAAGTGTTAAAGCTTGTTCATACAGGACTAGTAATTCTTTCCTTAAAGCAGAATGGATGCAAAAACTACTTCTCTCCACTTTTTTTTTAAGTCCCTGCCAATGGAATGTAGATAATTAGGAGTACTTCTTCTGGCTTCCTTTTGTGCAGTGGGATTTGCAACAGTGCCATCTTCTTCCTCATTCTTCAGTGTGAGGCCAAGTCATGTTCAGTGGGGTCAGTATTCCTGGTTGAGTGTCTGAGCTTCCTGCAGCTGCAGATTGAATCCAGCCTGCCAAGTTTAATTCTTAAAAATGATGTAAATTGAATTCCATGCATGAGTTATTTTGCACGAAAGCAAAAAAGAACACTTTAAAGGAAGTTCCACCCTGTTCCTAGGGCATGACCCCGTGGATTTATTTAGCTTGAGGCAGTTTGGGGGGTTTTTGGTGTGGGCTTTGTAAGGCTGTACAATGTTGCTGTGTGTCTGTGCACACAGACTTTCCCCGAGTGCCCTGTACTATGTGCAGGATAGGAATCCTTGGGCTTTGGACCTTCTCTGGAGAACAGCAGCATCCGTGAAAGATAACAAAGAGTAGATGGAATAAGCAAGGCCTCTACTGTATGATTCCTTAAAGGGTTAATGATGTGCTTTGCTCTTTCCAGGTACTTTACTACCCAGATTGCCATCTGAACCCGGGATGACGTTACTCACCATCAACATAGAGAAAATTGGTCTGAAAGATGCTGGGCAGTGCATTGATCCTTACATCACAGTCAGTGTAAAGGGTAATGATTTCTGTTCCTGGTATGGAAAAAGTATGTTTTCTGAAAACTGTATAAATTTTTAAACCTAAAGGAAAAGTATTTGTTGCATCTTTCTCATGCTTGTATCTTCCGTTGTGGACTTACAGCTTTTATTTTAATCAAGGATAGGAAAATTCTGTATTTGAGAGATGAAGAAGGTGAATCTCTTCCCTGCTCACTGCAGGTGTAGGACTTGTCTTTGTCCCCTGGGATGTGTTCCCCAAGCTGAGGGCTGACTATCAGTGACTTGGCAGACTGTACTTCTCAGTCCCATATTCTTCAGTTAGCTGTGGAGAGCAGGTCCTTTTGGACCGCTGGTAATCCCCGGTACGTACTGGTTTCTGGGCTTTCTTGAGACAGCAAACCACCCACCATTGGCTCTGTTACAAAGGAGGAAGCGAAGCTTGCAAGTAAAATAAAGCGCAGCACAGTTCAGCCTTGGCAATGAAGGAGGGCCAACACTCAAAGGCTGGTGGGCCAACAGCTTCCCCTCCAATAGCTGCCATGAGTCTAGAAAAAACCTCTCGCTCGGCCCAAGGTGTGCAGCATCAGAATTACTCTTTGTCTCCGATGGCAGCAAGTTGATGGCTTTTCCTGAGATTTTTGGTATTCTGAGTCTTTCCACTGGATCTGCCTCTCCCTCCTTGCCCCTATTATAGCAGGAAGCTGCTGTAGGCAGGATTGTGTACACTTAAGCTGCTCTGCTTGACTCATACTTATCTTCACTGTCTTTTGAGGTACATCACTTTTTGATTTACCAGATTAAAAAAATGTGACTGAGCCCACATCCTTTAATTATGTTTAGTTTTGATTGTGACCTTGTGTATATTCCCTCTAGACGTGCTATTAGCTGAAGGGATAAAATGTTTGTTAGATGTGTAATGAGACTGCTTTCTCCACCAGACAAGTTCTTTGGCAGAGGTGAGGATCACAGTATCTCGTGTCACTTGAATTCCAGTGATGCCTCAAATATTACCTCACAGATACGTAGGCAGAAAGTTTTATCTAGTCCTGCTTCCTGTGATTGTTTTTCAACAGTGAAACCTTCTGCTTCACTCTGAAGCTTTGAGTTTTCACCTGGTTAGGGCAGAAGGCCGAGGCATGAGTCTCGCCCTCCCCAGCTGATCCATTTGCCCTTCTTATTTTCAGTCTGGGGAAAATACAGTATTTATCATGTTCCTGGTTTGCAGCATGATTTTTAGATTATGTAGGTGTTCTTCAGGCTCCCATTTCTCTAGTCACTTTTGGATCTCTCTTTCCTGTTAAGTTTCTTCTGGCAAACAGGGAAATACCAGTGCTAATGGGGCTCTAACACTGAGTCCTGGGACTTTTGGTGCTCCTTTCCTGTGAATTGTTTGCCTTTCCTAGCGATTATGTATTGTCTAGACTGTTGCTTGTCTTCAGAGCAAGCTTCCAGTCACTTTTGGGAACTAAAGGAGCCGGTGCTAGGCCTGCCTTCCCCAAAAGTGTGTGCCAGCAGGTAGTGCCCAAGCTGCAGGCTTACGTAGGCAGTGAATAATAATGACTCGGAAAAGGCTTTGTGGCTGTCCTGAAAGAAGCCCCAAGGTGCTTAGTAGTCACTGTCCCAGCCATCCTATAGCAGGTTCGTTTTCCTGTCCTGGTGGCTTGGAGTGAGGCACTGTGCAGATGCAGCAGATTGCAGAGGGAATGGAGTCCCTTGCTGGCAGCAGCAAGAAATGTCCCCCTGAAAGAAAAAGAGGAATAGTTCCAAATTTTCATCTTAAACGTTGTCAGAACTTCTTCTGCTTCCTCTACTTTTGGCTACAGGTCAAAAGACAAGATTCGACTGCACACTATGATTGTCCCATTATAACCTAGGGAAAAATGCAGATGGATCTTAATTTTCTGCAGATGTTTTAGAAGTTATTCTTAAATCTCATAAAGAAAGCAAGACTTTAAACTCTAAGAAGCTTTTGCCATTCTCATGGTATTTCTTGCCTACAGATTTGAATGGGATAGATCTGACACCTGTGCAAGATACTCCTGTGGCTCTGAGGAAAGAGGACACGTATGTCCATTTTAATGTGGACATTGAGATCCAGAAACACGTTGAGAAACTAACAAAAGGTACGTGGGGTCAGATACTGAAATGGAGCCTGGGAACTTGCAGAGCAGAGACACTAGCCACTGCTCCTAGTCTAATGAACAGGCCAAGCTTGAGCTGCTGTTGTAGGGCTCAAAATACAGATGTGGATAAAAACAGACCTTTATGTCCTTTGTCAAATCAGCCCTTGGAATGACTTGCAGCCAGAAGAGGAATGAAAATAGATAAAAAGGCAGTAGTCTGCTCTGTTACACATTCAGCTGCTTTAAGACCTTAAAGCATTGGGCAAAATGTTACCTATATGTGAGTAACTGAGTTGGAAGCGCAAGCCCATGTGGCTGTACAAGAACATGGTGTCTCTTTTGAGTAAATTAGGAAATTGCTGGAGTAAATTGGAGTTTAAGGAAATTAGGAAATTGTTCTTCCATTTGTACACAGAGCACGTTAATGGCAGATAAGTTTTCTGATAATTGTTGCCCATAATTGCTAACTTTCTAATAAATTACTTACACTCCAGGTGCAGCTATTTTCTTTGAATTCAAACACTACAAGCCTAAGAAGAGGTTTACTAGCACCAAGTGCTTTGCTTTCATGGAGATGGATGAAATTAAACCTGGGGCAATTGTTATAGAACTGTAAGTGACTTGCGGTCAGAGGCCTCCGTGGCCAGAGCTACGGAGGAAACAGACTAGACTTCAATTGCAAAGTGTTGTTGGTTGCATCGAGGAAGGTTTCTATGGACTCCTTAGAATGACTTCCATAAGGAGTATTCTGCTTCTGATAGGAATGGAAGATGATAAACTTTTAGAGAAATGAAATGGCTTCCTTGACCTTTCTGAAAAATGATTTTTTTCATTTTCAAATGAAAAGCTGCTGTCACTGAATGAAGTTATCAAATTCTGTGTCGGAGTATTTCATTTCGACCTAAGTTTGACCAACAGATCAACTATATAAAAAAATACTGAACTCTCGTGAATTTTTAGTACAGAACTTCTTTAAGGGAAATGTGATTTGAGATGTTCAATATTGATTTAAAATTGAGGTTTTATGAACATTTCAAAGCATTTTTTTTTGTCCTAAGCAGGCAAGGAGAGCTCAGCCTGTTGTGCTGCCGTGTTCACGCTCTGCATCCTGTCCTTGCTGCGTGGCTGAGGGTGTGTGTGGAGAGGGCTGTGGAGGAGCTCTGGGTTTGAGGAGGAAGGGGAACTTGCAATTTAAAGCAGCTTGAAGAAGTGTTTAATAAATGTCTCCAGTGGCTGCAGTACTTCTGACATACTGAATTACCTGCTGCTGCATTTCCCAGAATCCACACTATTATATTGGAAATTTTCCTTACATTTAACATTTAAACATTGAAATATATATTTTGCTAAAGTAATAGTCCCAAGAAAACACTATTTAGAGTTTCTTCATGTAAATTTATTAATTATTGTTCACTTTGGTAAATCCTAATGGATGTATTTGAAAGATTATGGCAATAGGATCTGGACAGGACACATGTTGTTATAGCATGCTTTCCTTCTCCTACAATAATCTTTAGTATTAACTTACTTTCTTGTGGTTACAGGTACAAAAAGCCCACTGACTTTAAGAGGAAGAAATTGCAACTGTTGACCAAGAAACCACTTTACCTTCACCTCCATCAAACACTGCACAAGGAATGACCCTGTTTGTGAGACTCCTGTGAACCAAACCGCAAGGCATGGTAGCTGTGTGTAGTAGCCGTAGCCTCCGAGGGGCAGGGAGCCGACTGCGTTCGTGGCAGTGGGGCCCACGGGACCACCACACACTGCACAGCACCACGGCAGCGTCGGGGCAAGCCCACCACCCAAGTGCACGTTTTGTTTCCAGAACCTTCCCAATGCAGGTTTTTTTTCTTAGAGCCCTGAAAAAATGTTGACTGTTTTTCCTAATTTTGCTGTTCAGAGATTTTTTTTGACCTTAGCTATTACTCTCCTTTGCCTCAACCTCCACTGAAGGTTGGGGCCTGCCCCTTTGCCAGACCTGTAGCAATGAAGATGCGTCAGGCCTGCTCACCTGGTCGTCGCCTTGCTGGGCCCTTGTAGTTCCTCTCATCTGCACGTCAGCGTCCTCTGGGAAGGGCTGGCTGCCAGGAAAGGAGGGAGAGGCCGAGCGGGGCTGGGAAGGAGCTCGGGGTGTCGCGAGGGATGTGAGAGGAGGGCGAGGAGGATGCAGGGTCACGGCTGGGAGACGAGCTGAGCCCGTCTGGCCGCTGCTCTTCCTTGGGCAGGCGAGGAGGAGGAGATGACTGCAGATGAGAAGACTGAACTGTGACCTTAACAGCCAAATCCTAGTTCTTAGGCTTGCCCAATCTGCTCCTAAGAAGAGTCAGAAAAAGTACCTATTACAAACCTTTAAATCCCAGTTACTCCCAGGTAGAGTTGTTTGGGTTTGTTTTTTGTTCTATTTTTCTTTCCCCCCCCCCCCCCCAAAGCTTCTCACAGAACAAGCTGCAAAGATGGGTGGAGGAAGCAGAGAGGCTTCCTTTAGAGTCCTGTGCTCATCTTCATGGGGAATTTTACCCTTCTGCTGATAGCAGGAGCAGCCCCTTAGTTCACCAGTGTCAATTTTCCAGAGCTTTTAACAACGTAGATCTGGCTAGCAGGTTGACTCATATTTTACATGAAACTGCTGTTTTTAATGGAAACTGATTGTATGCAGTTTTCTGCATATTTTGTGCAAGTCTGGAAACTTACTCCAAAATTACCTTTTTATGTAAGTAGATAGAATTATCCTTTATTTTCTATATTATTGATTCAGTGTGTAATAAGCTGCAGGACATTGGCTTATTATAACACAATTTCACTCACTTTTTGACCTAATAAAGGGACAGAAGTAGAACCCAGTCAAATCTTTCATATATTTGAGTGGATATTTAATACAGTACTTTAAGGTTTGATATACTTCTTGCATATCTAACTAGTGCCTAAATATTCTGCTATGCTAACAAAATTCACAGCACCCAAAACAGTGTCAAGTGTTAGGGTTTTTTTAAACAGTCTGGATGAAGATGCATTACTAATTCCTCTTCTCTGCTACGTAACATCAGGATGTTGCAGAATGCTTTAAGAGAAAGGATGTTACTTCTTGTGCCCTGTCTGTGTGTTCAGCAGGAGGTGCTCGGAACTCTTCTTGTTCTACCATATTGATTAGGATAAAACGCTGCTCCTGAATATCCTTATTCTTCTTTTTCCTCTGTTCTGGCATAACTGAGGCCATGAACTTTCCTCACTGAATGCAGTTATTTAATTGTTGTGTCAGAAAAAACAGCAACAGTTAGGCATATTCCATTAATGGTGGAAATAAAAAGAAATGCAGAAATAAAATTGTATTTTCCCATTTACAGGTCTTGAAAGACCCACCCCCTCCTCCAGGGGTATTATATCCAGTATATCAAAATATCCATCCCAACCATCTCCCCATGAGTTAGGGAAATACCTCTGATTGGGGCATGCCAGATACATGTGGAAGAAGGATGCATACGAAAAAATGAAACAAAAAAATCCAGCAACTTTAAACTCTGTAAAAAGGCTGGATAAATCTTGGTGGGGCAAAACATTGGTTTAACAAGTCCTACATTTGCAAACAAATCCAGGTTGGATCAATAGCTGCTTTAATTTGCCGACAGTGCTTTGTGGCTCAGGCCTCTTTCTAACCCCAAGTCTGTCGCTCGAGGCTTTGCGAGATGCCGGCACGTTGTCTTGCTCTGCAAGCGGCTCTGCTCTGACCCCAGCGTTGCTTTCAGCGTCACTTAGTGCGCAGGAAGGGCCCTGAGCTCACGGTGCCTGTGTCTGACCGCGCGCTCGCCCTCCTGCGCTCCCAGGGGACGACTGTGTCGGCGCTGACTGCATGGGGCAAGGGAAGAGACATCAAATAATGGAAAACTTTGTGTTGGGGAAGAAAAGATGTGAAACTAGGAGAATCTGACTCTTTCACAGACTGCCCTCAATGTGTTTGCAACCAGCCCTGGTTCAAATTGAGCATTTTCACTTGACTTACAAACCCCGTTTCAGGTCCTGGCCGTGATGCTTCCCTAGCTTGTAGGTGTCTGTGTTAATGCCATTATAGGACATGTCAACTTTGAAGTATTTTTGTTAAATACACAAGTAGAGCTTTGTATTTAACGAAGTGTGAATTAATGTTTGTAGAGTGTGAAATACCATTTTAAAGTTGCTTCTATCGTTCGTAATTTTTCCTGCAAAATAGCTTTCCTGGAAAGGACTACTACTCCACCACCCACGAGCTTCTCCATGTATTGTTTTATGCTTTAGTGATGTTCTATCTTGTCTTTCATCTTAACTCTAAAGCCTACTACTTGTACTGTAAGAATGTAACACCTCCGTGACAAGTTTAATGGCTGCTTGTACTCTGGCAGTAAAGCTATAATGGCCTTTCATTAGATTTTATTATTATTCCTAATTGTTTTTTCTTCACCCTTTTCTCCCAGGTATTTCTGGACAGAGTATTATACAAACTGCTTCATGTCTAAATAGTGGGCCTGCTACACCCAATATTACATGTGTCTTA
The DNA here is from genome assembly GCF_059628265.1 of Tinamus guttatus. Lineage (NCBI taxonomy): Eukaryota > Metazoa > Chordata > Aves > Tinamiformes > Tinamidae > Tinamus > Tinamus guttatus. The sequence goes on from NW_028288775.1 coordinate 962,232, forward strand.
ACTGCCAAAGGGGTGTCACTGAAGACCTGCAGGCGTGCAGTGTGTTTCTAAAGCTGGCCCATGTTCCATGAATGTAAACTCAGTTGAAGCAATATAGAGTAATATCCTTTACTTCAAACCACTCCGCTGGAGGAGGGGGAAAAAAAGGGGAGAGGGGAAAAAAAAACCAAACTGTAAAACTTAGTATCAGGGAAGCTGAATTGTTCTTGAACAGGAAGATTTAAACTCAGTTCTCAAACCCTGCTTTACTATGCTGCTTCAGCCCCTTCTCATGGGAAGCTTCTAGGAAGCCAGGTGGTTACCAGGAAGCAGAAAGCAATTACTAGATTTCTTCATTTCCAGGTCCTAGGGCCCTAACAGGCATTCATGAACCAACCCCACGATTGTGGCCCTCAGGAGCTCAGGCTGCCCGTGGCTCCCAGCACCCTGCACTGCCCTTCACAAGCTGAGCAAGAGCCCGGAACAGTTCAGCGTGCGGGGACCACTGCAGCTACTCGGCCTTGGCGCTGGTCTTCGACTTACCAGGGCACGCAGGCTTTGATTAGATGACTGAAGCAATGTCTTTCTTAATATTTTTTTTTTAAAAAAGGGCTCTGAAGCAAAGTGTTGAGGGTTTAGCAAAAGGAATTTTGCTTTTTATTATAACTCTCCTTGGAATACAGTATCATTTGTGCTTCTGAACTCTGACCAGACATATATTAAAAAAAAGTCCTTGGACTCCTCAGGTAAACCCCTGGTCTACAATAACTGCAGCTCAATGATGTGATGGAGAAGGCAGGTAAGATAGCATTTTACTTAAAAATTATTTCCACAGGAAATGATTTGAATTACATTTTTCACGAAATTAGTTCATTCCCCAACTGGTTACATAGGCTACATTTAATTAAAACTAGCCACACAGGTACTTCCTTTCTATTGCACTTAGGTTGAAGTCCATCACAAGAAAGTCTCTTGCAGCCCAAGAGGATGGATGAGCTTAAGGTGATCATAAATGCACATAAGATGTCTGTAGCGATCGGATAAAAATTAACCCTTCAAAAGCTGAAATAGACTGAAACGAGACAAACTGCTTCAGAGAGAGAAGCGTGTTCCGAAGCTCGGCCTGCAGGAAGCGGAGCCGCCGCCGCAGTCAAGGTTTGGGTGCTGGAGGCTGTGTGCAGTCCTTGGCGCCGGCCGCAGCAGGAGGGGTGGCCGGGTAGTCCCTGGGCGCGGGTGCAGCCGAGTCCCTGGGGGGAGCTGGGGGGTAGTCCCTGGAGCCAGGCGGAGGCAGCCGCGGGCCCAGGGGGTGCTCCCGGGGGCCGTGCGGGGGGACGGGAGGGGGCCCGCGTCCATACGCCCTGGGGTCCGGCGGCGGCAGAGGGCCCGGAGGGAGATCTCTCATTCCAAAGGGGGGACCGGGCAAGAAGTCTCGTACGGCCGGAGGTGGCAAGGGAGGACCACGAACTAGAAGGAAAGGAAGACATTGGGTTACTGGAACTTTTGTTCCAATCTAGGCATGTTAAGCTCCCAACTTGTTCCTCATTTTGCAGTTTGCTGGAGTACCTCTGGGCTGGGTCACTATCACCTGCAGACTTCATCGGTCATGAATTATATTATACTGCCTCTTGGCAGCAGGTTTCCAGATTAGACTTAACCCGGAGAAACAGCTAGAAATGAAGGAGGCTTGAGAAAACCCTTGTGCAGACGTGCTGGGCAAGACTGCACACCCTCGGGAAGGGCAAGGGTGCTGCGTGCCAAGAGCAGCAGGCGCAGCGCTGCAGGGGACTTGGGCACGCGCAGAGGGAGAGCAGCTTCAGCACCAGGCAGGGCAACTGTACCTAGGGGCCCAGGAAGAGGCCGGGGTCCAAAGTGTCCGCGGAGAGGAGCCGGTGGAGGTCCGTATCGAACTGGTGCCGGAGGTGGAGGTCCCATCACAGGAGAGGTCATGATAGGTGTCCCAGGGAAAGACGGGGGGCCTTTCGGACCCATAGTAGCCTGTGCAAGATTAGGTTAATTCTTTAGCATGGCTTGCTGCATCAGAGAAATAGTGACAGTGCTGAACACCACGATCACTCACCCCAGTGGCAAGAGATGGAAGACAAAAAATGTATTAACCAAGTGGGAAATAGGAAGAGTCACTGCACCTTCATGGCCACTTTGCACAGAACAGTGCTCGCACTGCCAGGGAGTGAATACTTGGAGCACCTTCCAGGAGGACAGTTTTAGAACAGCACTTAGCTCCCTTTAAAGTGCCCTTGACACCCCACTTCGGGCTTCAGCACGTAAAATAGCCAGCAACCCTCCCAAGGTAATGGGCCTGGCTCTTACAGATGGAATAGTGCTTAAATACCACAGCTATTTAAGGTTCTCAGGATTACTGTTGCAGTCACTCTAAAGTGAAGAGTTTGTCTGCGGTCCTTAACACCAAAGATCCCATTTTCTCAGTTCCATGAAAACAAGACAGCAACTCTTGATCATTACAGAGATCTCTTGAGACAGGGGTATAAGCCCTTGATTAGTTTTGCAGAGCATTTTGTTATTTAGCAGTTCAGAACACCAAGCCTGTTACTCCTCTCCACCAAAGCGGAATGACACCATATTCAGCTTCTGAGTACTCACTGTAGCTGCTTCAATGGATGAAGATGAATCTGTAGTTACACAGGGGCCTTCAGACTCTTTGGGAGAGGGCTGCTTATATATATATATTTTTTTTTTGTTTGACGGCAAATAAGGGTAGTGAGGGGATATAGACAAGACAGAACATGATACAATTAAAGCAGCAGCAGAAGTAAAAAAAAAAAAAAAAAAAAAAAAAAGGTGTACTAGAAATGCTTCCTGGAGTATATTTATCCAGCTTACCGCTCCATCCATTCCCGCAGAAGGGGAGGAGGTTCTTGGTGCAGTACTGATCAGGGATGCTACCGCAGGCCCCAGGTCTGTAAGGAGAGCTGCAGTCACCTGCCTTGCCCTTCTTTGGGCAGAAGGAAGGTGGTTTCTCAAAGCACAACCCTGAAGTGAAGGGGCAGCCGCTGAGCTGCAGTTGGCTGCAACTTGGCCACGTGACTTACCAGGAACGGACATTCTTCCCGACAGCTCCGGGGGTCTCCGTGGAACAGGGGGGCCATCTACCACTGCACCTTGACAAGGGAAACAAAAACACCACAGAGCCGAATCAACACATGCCTGAGCTATTTCTGTTAAAAAGAGAATAACAATAATAAAAAACGTGTTTAGAATAAAGCAGGCTTCAGTACATACACTACCCCTGGAATCAGACTACAACTTGGCATTCTTGGGATTTTAGCGTGAGAAATACTTGTGACAGAAAGGAAGCTTCACCACTTACCAAATTCACCTCTTGATCCTTCCCTTCGAGGAGCAGAAAGGGGACGACCAGGAACTTCAATCATCTGCGTGGGGGAAGGATTTCCTCCACTCACAGGTGATGGGCCATAAGAGCCATCTCGGCTTAAGGGCCCTACATGAGAATAACAACATTTGATTTGCTTCTCTAAATGCATTCAAAACCCAAAGTTTTGGGGAAAAACAGCAGCATTTACCTCTTCGTGGAGGGATTTGACGATCAGGTCTTCCTGGAGTTGGCTTGACAATTAATGGTCTTTGAAGCATGACAATTTTTTGGTTCACTTCTATTAATCTAATAATAATTAAAAAAAATTCAAATAATATATGCAAGTTGTTACGATGCAACACTATCTGAAGCAAGCCACGTTGTGAAACATAAAGAGTTTTTCAGCAAGAAAATGCATCTACACCATTAAAACAGTTTAACTAGTTTAAAATAGTAACTCGTATGTACATGGTATATTCCAAGCTAAGGAACACTTGCACAGTTCCAGCTTCTTCTCTCCTAAGCAGCCCAGAGCACGTGCAAAGAGCAACAAATGATCTGTCCTGTACTTACTTCTGCCTCAGGTTGGCTGCTTCTCTCTTTTCCTCAGCCAAAGCTCTCTCAGCAGCGCGGGCAATAAGCTATCGGGGAAAATATTGCCAACTGCATTACTGCACCAACATGGAGCTAAATGCAAAGTGTTTGCTTTATATGGTCAGAAAAAGAACAGTCTTACCCAATTGTCATGTGCCTTTTTCTCATGAGCAGCAATCTGAAAAGAAAGTTAAGTTTAATAGCTTAGTTTTTCAAAAAATTCGTATCACCAACAGCTCGCTACGGAGCATTAGGATGAAGTAAACTGTGACACAGTAACAAGGAAGCAGGAAATTCACCTGATTTTTGTAAGATCTCTCTGTTTTCTGCAATTCTTCTTCCATATCTTGAATCCTTTGCCTGCCAAGAAAGAGAAAAGGGGGAAAAGGGGCTTAAATGAATTTTCTTTGGCAGCTGAAATCAAGGAAAACAGTCTTCAGCAACTGAAGTTACTTGTAAACTTTCACTTCTTCAATGGCCAGCACTGCTTTTTCATCTGCAGCAGACAATTTCTGTTCCTTCTCCTGGCGCTCATACTCTTCCTGCGTCAGTTTTCTATATGGGGGAAGAAAACGAAAAGTGTGCATGTATGAGTGTGTATACATATACACAGGTATATGCACATATAGACACAAAGCCTTTTTAATCCTGTGGTTCATTAATACTTGCCTTTTTGACATTTTATCCAGTAGCATTTAAAAGGCCAGTACTGTGTTTGTGTGTCCCAGTAGCTAACCAATAAAAATGGAGCCCTTAAACTAATATGCTAATTATTGCTAATTAACAGTTTGACACTATCCACTTCCTTAACTACACATGGAAACAATTTTCCATAAGAAATTTGCAAGAAGTCCTTCATTCAAATCAAGAGGTAGCAAAAGACAATATACCTTCCTAAAAGTTTTGGAAGGAACATAAGTCTTTGGGTTATGAGGTCAAGAGGGAGTTTTTCATGCAAGGTGGGTTTATCTGTCACCTCCCTATTTTGTGTTTACTATACTGGGATGCTGAGTAACAAGATCAGTCAGCTGCACTTTTGAGCCTCGCTGCCTTTGTTAGTCCATGTGCTTCAGCTCAACACACACTTGAGCCTTAGAGCTTGACTGCTTCTGTTGTCACTTCTGAACAAGATATCAGACCAACTACAGAGTTTGCAGACCAAGCTACCCAGACAAAAGTCTCATTTCACCCATTTCCCTCCAAAAATAGTTTATATGCTAGAGAAAATATTGTAAGTGAAAAAAGTGAGGTTTTGAGAACCTGTGGAATGGGAGGAAAGTAAAAAACTGGGGGCTAGCTTCAACTCTGCTGAAACAGCAGCCATCACCTCTGATTCAATACAACTTGTCACCGACACCCACCAAGCAAAGAGCCCGTGAGCAGCTGTGCCATGCAAGAGGCTCTCGCAGGAGAGCAAGGAAACACTCACTTCTGCAGCGCCATCTCTTTCTGCTGGTAAAGCTCACTGAGAATCTCCACTTTCTGCTGTAAAGTTTTGCATTCGTTTTCCAGCCGAGCTTTGGCAGACTGCAGCGAACAGGAGTCGTGTTCCAACTTCTTTATTTGCTCTGTTGGAGAAACACGGGTAGGTGAGGAAGCTGAAGGGAGCTGCTGTGAGAACCACTATGTCACTTAAGTGCCCTAGTGTTTCTTTTTAAATGGCAGAATTTTACAGTAAGCAATTGTTTTGCTGAGGCTACCTTCCAGCTCATGCCTTGCTGTTACTTCATCACTCAGTTTGGACCGCAGAAGATCTCTATCTTCTTCTACTATGGACAACATAGTTTTTACCTGAAAAGGGGGAGCAAGAAATGTTTTATCACAGATACAGCAGTGATGGGGGTGTATTAATTAGATATCTTGTGCCGCATACCCTTGAGACATCCATCATCTGCTTAATCTGAGTCTTCATCTTTTCGCTCTCATTATCTAAGGAAAAAGGAAAAAAAAAAGTTTAGTTTCCCCCTCCATTTCTTAACCCCAAATTCCTGGAATCAAAATATGTTAAAAGACCATTTTCTACTTTTTAAACTTGGATAGGTTGTTTTACATGTTGAAAGAAAGCGAGGAGTGCCCCAGTGGGACTAAGTAGTAATTATGTGATATTGCAATTCAGCAACCAGCACAACAGAACTAGAATATTTATTCAAAAAGGTGTTCATAAACTTATTTTTATGGTCACCCCTTCTAGCCACCATACTAATATTAATATGGATGTAGTATCTGCTATTGAAAACAGCATTTGAAAAATCAAGAATTGGGAATTTCCAGCCCAGATGATATAACATCAAAAGAGAAAAAATAATCTTCAAAAACAGAGATACAGTAATTGTAAATAACAGCAAAGTTTCTATCCTTCCTAAATAGTTTTGAAAGCTTCTATTTAAGTCTTTCAGACTTAAAGAATTGTGATTATTAAACTTGATACATATGCTAAAGTTCCCACAATACTTGTACAAAAAACTAAACGTAGCATAATAACAAAGCTGAGATTCTCATATTTTGCAGTGGTCTTAACTGCTAATCTTAATGCCCTTTGTTTTATACTTATATGTAAGTGCCATCACACTTACAACACACCTGAACACTGTTTAAAAAGCAACTATAGGCCTTTTAGCCATTTTTTCTTGAAATCGGAAGGTATTTTGTTTGAGGATTTAACCTATCAGTCTCAACTCACAAGCAGCTACCTGCATGGATTCTCCCTGCTCCCCATGACACACATCATGAACATACCACCTTTATTATATACTTTATCTACTCTATGCATTTCATAGCCAAGAGCCTGGATTCACCAGCTGTACCTGGTAGCTCCCCATTGGCCAGGTCGTCTCCCCGAGGCCATTCGTGCCCTTCCCCATCCTTGGTCACCTCTGAGGCAGGAGCGATGTCAAGCTGCTTCAGCTGCATAATGCAGTTTGTTAAAACCTAACAAAGAAATCAAAGGATCACTCAAGAAGAACTGCTCTGCGTTCTGTAAAGTACCCTGCACTGTTCTACAGTGTGCAATATACAAAGCTTGTTTACAAGAACTTACTTCAATTTCATTTTCCTTGTAGGCAAGTGCTTCTTCTATGTCTTTCTGAGACTTCTGATACAATTTAATTTGTTCACTGAGCTCACTGTGTCTCTCACTCCAACCTTCAGCTTCTTTCAGTAGCTGTAAGAACCAAGGCAAGATTATTTTTTTGTCTGTGTTTTAAATTCGGGATAGAGGAAATTATTCTACTACCAGCTCTGGTGGTAACTGATTACCAAAGGACACAGAAAAAGGGTAAGCTTCACAACTATCACATTCATCACTAGCCTACTAGTGAAATTGGATGTTGAAAATATTTCTGCAATTTTTATTACTAGGCACTTCTACAAATCTGATGTTTTTTGTTTGATAATCCAATATTAGAACCAAACTGTGTGCATGCTTCAAAAGCAACAGCAATTAACTGCAATCCAGCAGCAATCAAACCATGTTCCTTAAAATGACTATTACTTCATACACAGAGAAAGAGAACAGACACATGTGCAATTAATCTGCAGAAAGACAGCCAAAACAGTTCAAAGCTAAGGGGCTTGTCTATCTATTGAAGCTTCAGAACCACTTCTTGGCAATTCTTTAGTGTGACTTCCTTCAGTCTTATCCCCAAACAGCATCTCCTGATCATAGGAACCATCACATCAGTACAGAGTTTTATGAAGTTGCTGATTAAAAACTGAATCACTGGAATTTGCAAAGCCATCATCATAATGGAAACACATGGTTCGTTTGTGCACGCGCGCGCACACACACACACACACACACACACACACGAAAAGAAAACTGTTAAAGCAAGTGGTTTAAGTTTTATCATAATACTATAAAATATGAAATTCTGATCTGTAAGGAACAGAGGAGAAGGACTCAGACTGAAGTCATACTCGAATAAAACTTGAAAACACACCCCAACATTTCATTCCAAGCAGAAACAAAGTTGCCTGGCCTGGGAATACCTTACCTGTTCTTTGCTCTTTTTCAACCTAGCATTCTCCTCCTGCACATGATGAAGCTCAGATTTCACCTTTTCTTCACTTAGCTTAGCTTCATTTAGGGCAATCTGCACCTATGTATTAAACAAAAATCAACAAAAAAAGAGAAAGTCAGACTGCAGTGAAGTAAGAGCTATATATTACTGAGTAACATATACAGATATACGTGCACAACACAACCTGGAACCTGGTAAGCTAGCAGCTGCTATTAGACCTTGGACCTGAGTTTTCCCAGTACAAGAACTTATACCCATAAATGAAAAGATGTAGGAAATGCTTTACCTCCGAAAGCTCTACAGAATGCACACTGATAACTTCTTGAAGTTTTTCCAAGGACTTCTGGGCTTCAGAGATCTATGTAAGAAAGATGAGCAGTGACTTTGCATTAGCGCAGCACGTATCTTAGCATGAGTATGTTACTATTTTACCTGGGTATTTTGAAAGCCTAATAAGAAATTCAAAGCACCAAACAATCCCTATTTGGAACAACAGCTGGACTAAGAGCACTACAGTGCTGCCTTATCAGCAAGGCAGAACATAAAAGCAAACTGGAGGTTGGAATCAAGTTCCCCTGTGCCTCAGCCTGCCTGTGGCTGGGAAAGTTCCATGTGCATCTGCACAGTCTAGAATGAAAGTGCCACGTGCTGCTGTCATTAGCAATAACCTTTGATCAAAACAACCCCACAGCACTTGTTGGAACTTACCATTATTAGAACAAAACAGGGGGAATGGAAGACCAACGGACAAGAAGAGGGGCAGCTCAGAGTCCCACTCTTACTACAGAACTAGGTGCTTCTTCTCAGCCAAAGAAAATTCCTCATAACAAACTCAGAACCACAGTCCATATTTTTAAGGAACTTCCTGGCTTTGGTAGGAAGTACTAGACCAGCCCAAGACTGGAGTACATCTACTTGCATGTGAAGGCACGCAATCATAGAAATTCATAAACATCTTACAGAATTTGCATAAATTTCAGTTCGTTCCAAGTTCAAGGAGGCAGTTCATTACAGTTCTTCTGAAGTGGTTCATCTCCACCTCTACCTGTTCACCCATCAGAGCAGGCAGCTTTAAGGCGCATAAGTTAAGGGCTATGCAAGACATTAATGTGATTGCTCTCACCTTGTTCTGTTTCTTTTCATTTTGTTTTCTCTCTGTTTCAAGCATTGTGTGCAGGCTTTTTACTTTGTCATCCAGCAGACGATTTGCTTCTTCCAACCCTTTAACAGTATCCTAAAAATAAAGGACACATGACTGACTCAAGAAAGTTATTTTATTAATGTCCACTTTCCACACAAGAATGAACTGCATGTTACCTTAAGCTCTGCAGCTTCATCTGAGAACACATCTTTTTGTTCTTGGGCAACTTTCACGGATTCCTTTGCTTCCTTTATCTAAGTACAAAAACAAACAGAACTGAGAAAACTATCTATGTAATATCAATGTAAGAACAGAAAACTATAAGATTTAAGCTGCTGTATTGACCGTCATTAAACCAAACATCGGAAACTGAAAAGCAGGACAAGTGCACAGAACGATACCTTCTTATCATACTCTGATATCTTTTCTAGGATTTCTGTTTTTTCTTGTAGAAGGTTTTTAATCTTTTCAGCAAGTTGCTTCTCAGTCACTAGGAAGAAAAAAAAAAGTTTGCAGTAATTCTGGAAACAAAAAAATCAGAGCTATTATTACTACCACTTTAGGGAACATTTTCAAATAGGGACAAAAGAACAAATTAGGATACTGTCAGTTCCCTGGCAGCCATCCCCTTCCTCAGAAGTTTAAGCATCTTGAGCTTTCATTTAAAGCTAAGACTCAGAACAACTTAAGACAGTTAAGCAGCAAAGACTGACACAAAGCCTTCAGCTCTTGCATTTGCTTCACCGAGTGCACAGCCGAGCAGCCCGGGGTGCTTACGATACCCACATATGACTTCTGTTCAAGGGAAGAACTGCCAGTGAGTATGTAAGCGCACCCACAGAAACCCACTGAGATGCCAACACCTTCCAAACAAACAATTTCTGCTGTACTGAAACCAAAACCATGGTCAGCAAGGAACAGGACAAAAGCTTTCAAAGATCTACTGTGAACAGAAGGATGCTGACAGCTAGCAGATGGCAACAGAAAGCCTCAAAGAGCTGCACGCTTCTTCAGCGGACACTATTTCTGGATTTTACAAAGGGCTGCAATCAAGCAGCAGTTTTCTAGGGCATGTGTGTGCTTCCCAATCTGAACAGCTTGCCAAGCAATCTGTAGAGTCCAATGCTTGATAAACTTTACATTAACATATTTACTTTTTTGCATATTAATTTAGAAGAAGCATCCAATTGTTACTCTTTTTCAAGTCCTAAACTGCCCCCATATTTGACTGTCACAGGCCTCATCTGCCTCACAACTAATCCTACAGCTCAAACAACAGGGAGCACTGGTTGTTCCAATTGCATCCTACAGGTTGTAACTGCAACTGCTACTCCTCCTTCCTCCCCGACATGAGTTTTTGTACTGCAGGATCCCTATCCCTTTCTGCTCTGCTGAGAGGAGAGGCAACAAACAACTGCTGAGAGATAAAAGATTGTTCTCAGCAGTTTAAACGAAGATCTGTGCAGAACACTTTAATTTTATATATTTGAAACTGGAGAAATGCTCTTGTGAAAAGCTGTGTGCTACCCACAAGAATGTTTTTATGTTTTCAGAGGTCTCTTTGCAAATCGCACAGTAGTCAGTATCAGGCTCCTCTCATGAGGAAAGGCAAGAAGTATTAAATACCGCTTCTGCAAGAAGTTTCACCAGTAGTCAGAAAATCAAAACAAACTCTGTTCCACTACCACCTTCGTGGTCAAGAACCACATGCCAGTTTCACAGGGTGGAGCTTTTCTTTGTCCTTATCTTTAATTTGCAGATGTGGGTTGCATCACTTCTCATTGGCCAAACACACCCCACATTCACAGTTTCAAATGAACTGGGCCTTCTAAAGGCCTTACATTTAACCTTACATTTAACATTCTCCTAGGAAAGGAGGGAAGATTAACACTTGGCCCTCAGAAAAATCCTCAGAATTTTTATATGCATAAACATAAGCATCAAGTCCACTGCAAAGTAGGAACTCACCTTGATACATTCTACTCTTTACCTACAGAAGAAAAAAAAAAGGGGGGGAGGGGGGAGAAAAAAAAAGCAGTTAGCTGTAAAGTGATAACTGGAAATATTTATTTTTCCTACCAGAAACATACATGGACGTATGGAAAGTTTCGTACACCCATTACTGCCAACAAGAGTGTTGAATAACACCACATGAACAAGCTTAAGCAGTTTTCTAATAAAAGCTTCTAGGTTAATGCCCTATCTTTGGACCTGCGTAAAGGTCTCATTACTCTGGTATTAAAAGGACACAAATAATGGAACACATCCAAGTTGCCATAAAGAAAATTAAATCATTTTTAATCAGGCAATAATCATGAACTTTCAAACATAAAAGATACTTGCACCCCACTTCTGATTTACCATATAAGGTGAATGAAAGGTATCATCTGCATGACCCTGCTAATTTCAAAAAAAAACACCATTAAAGAAATGCAGAAGCTGTTTTTCCTTCTGCTATATACTAACAGTATTTTGCATTTGAAACTGATCCCATTCATTAAATATCAAATTTAGAGCAATAAGAACACACCAGTGTTGTTTCAGATTAATATTTAGTTTTAATATATTTTTATAAAGCAAAAAAAAGTATTCCACAGATTTCAAGTGTGTATCATTAATAAACTTGACAGCTGAAAGTAAACTTTTATTTTCCTCCCATATATCCATTTCCAAAGAGATATACTGATTATTTGAGAGGTGGTGTTTTTCTCAAACAGAAAGTTATTTGTGTAGTGAAAAAGGGAACAAGTGCAAACTGAGAAATAGATTAGGGAAAAGGCTCTACCGTCAGACCAAAAATCATCTTTTTATGTGTCCAGATGTGGCATTTGCAGTTAAAAGCAACCGATCGACACGTGGCAAGACAGTTAACTGCTTTGTTTTGGAGACTGTTAGCAACAATGTCAGGCACGTGGAAGGCATCTCATCTCACAGAGATACTGGCCCTTTTTCAGCCTCCTGGGTTTACACCACACTCTCATATTTTGTCTTGGGAACTGCCTCTTATTAAATCTTCAATTAACAGGTAAAGGGAATGCTTTTTTTTTTTTTACTGAATAAAATAATTTCAGCTATTGCTTTAACATTAGTAGTGATGAAATAGCTCAAATCATACCAACCCATACCAAAAAAAACAAGAATGCAAACTCAGTGGGTTAAGTATCAGCAGTATTGCAAGCACGAGGTGTACTCACTGAAAGGCAGGTTCTCCAGAAGATTATAGCAAGTGTGGCAACTCCCACTAAGGCGGTGATGATGATAGGCTCCCATGGAAGCCCGTGGAAATCAGGCCCAGGACGGATATCCTCAGGCAGGGTAGCAATCAACTAAAACCCAACAATATTGACAACTATGAATACGTTTTCATTAAATACTCGTGTAAAAATGTGTAGCCTGAGAAATGCTCTTCTTGCTCTGATAAAATCAGATAACCATCTAGAGTGTCCCTGGCTCGGTTTCAGAATGCAGTAAAAACGCGTTAAGAAAGTGTAGAAATAGAGCGGCTTTTCTATAATCTGAAAATCAAAACCAAAGCAAACCATGAAGCAGTGTGATGCTTGCATTACTACTCAAAAGTCTGAATATCTGAAAGACACCTGCCAGTAACAGTCTGCAGGCAAAAAAACAAGCTCTTATGTCAAAACAAGCTGATGCACACGTTTGTGCCTTCAGAAGGTACTAGCTGTTATGGGATCCATTTCAAAATAAAATTCTAAGGATAGAAAAATATAGAAAGAACAGTTTCACACTGGCACATTGAAAATAATCCAGTGAAAAGCACTAAACTATCTTCCCAAGTTTTATACTCATAAGTCTCTAAGGACCATAAACCACTGACTGGCTGAACAAGGTGCACGCAGCCACAACACCGATATGGAAATGGCTCTTGGCAACAAACCATAGCATAAGTCTCAGAAACTGCTCCCTCCTCCCGGCTCAAAATTTACAGGAGCCTGCAAAACATTAAGCTTGGACACCCCCCGTGCCAAACCTGGGGCTGTCAAGCCTCGGATAGGGCCCTTATCGTGGCAAACACCCTCACCTCCGAAGCAAAGTGCCAGGGTGCAACAAGCTGCCACGTTTACAATGTCTGCAGCCGCAGACGCCTCCGCGCGCTCGGGATTTACAGCTGCGAGCGGGGGTGCCTCCCCCCCCGGCACCCCCTGCCCCGGGGACACGGGGCAGCAGCCGCCCGGGCCCCGCAGGCTCCGCGCCGCCGGGTTGACTCGGTGCCTCAGTGGGCGCGCCCCTCCCCCCGGGCGCCCGTTAACGGCTCCCGGCAGCGCCAGCCGGCGCGTGCCCCGCACCCCGCTCACCTGCAGCGCGGCGGCGTCGCGCGCGGGGGGCCCCGCGGGCTCCATGGCGGCCGCACCGGCCCCGGCACCGGCCCCAGCGGCGCGAGCCCAACTGCCAAGAACACGTCAGCCAGCAGTGACCCCGCCGTCACCGCGCGTCATCGCCGCGCGCCGCCGCCACCCGGAAGCGGCAACGGCCGCAACGGTCGCAACGGCCGCCTCGCTTCCCCGCCCCCGGCCGGCACTCACCAGCTGCACGAGAGGCCGCAGCGCCTCCCTGGCCGCCGCCGCCGCCTCGCCGAGCGCTCCCCGAGCGGCGGCTCCTGCGGGCAGAGGGAGAGCGACGATCAGCCCGCGCTCGTCTCGTCCTGCCCGTGCTGAGGCTGCCCCCCTTCCCGCAAGCGCTCGGCAGCAGCTGCAAACGGCCGCTCCTGCAGCCTGCTGCTGGGAATGGCGCGCCCACCCCGGTTCCTCCCCAGCGCTTCCAGCACGCGGCCTTGGGATTGCTGGCAAACATCCTTTAACCACAGGCAATCTGATCTTACCAGGAAGGAAGAACCACTGACTGCTTAACCACACACAGGTAACCCACTGGCCATTTAAGATTTAGTAAGTACCCTTACATTCAGCATAAAGTTTCCCCTAGTACTTAAACTTGCTCAGAAATGCTTAACCATGGCGACAGAGGTACTATATAACAGTAGGATACACAGGCTAACAAGACATGCCTGAACTTTGTCTGAATCCCTGGTGAAACCTATTCAAGTGGAGAAGCTCAGAGCTGACCACGTACGAGTCAGGAGGATAAAGCCAGTTTCATACCAAAGCAGAACTGGAGACAATGGCACTGATAGGAACGCTCCCCTCTTTCACTATTATAGTGACCATTCAGCACAGCTCACCTCATGCACCTCCAGAGGAAGGATGCCCATGATTAATTCTATCCTTGGAGGAACTGAGTCAAACCTCTTTCTCTTCTGACCTTAGTCAGAAACTACAGAATTGCTTGAGTAGAGCTTTGCAGGAAAACTATTTTGGCAGAAATATACTCCAGAGTCACAAGTTAAAAAGACAGCAAGAAGAGACAGATTATGATTCTTATGCTAATTGTTACAGCATAGGTCCCTTCTGTAAGATGCAGGGAGTCTATCCGTCTAGTCTGTTCCTCCCCTGCCTTCCTTCCTAAGTGCACTGCCATTGGGAGACACAATCCACCACCCTAGCGCAGGACTCTGATGATGATGATGATGCTCACAAGACAACTTTTCTAGCACAAAGAGATAGTGGGAAAAAAAAATGTTGAGATCAGTATAGCCTAGAGTATACTGCCACTAGAGACTGTCTTGGATTACTGAAAAAAGCGAGAGTTATAGTACATATAATAAAAACCTTAGTGAGAAACCTCAGTATTTGCATAGAAGAAAGCCAGCTGTGCTCATCTTTAAAAGCAAAAGAAGAAAGCAATAATTTCAAAAGCTTACCTGCAACAGTATCATCCTTAGTACTTTGTTTGGAATCAAGTGACCCAAAGGAAGTATCTGCTGGCTGAAATCTTTCCTCATCATTTCCTTCCTGAGCATCTCCGCTATCCGTGGGACTGGCCTCTTCCTGCTCGGGTGGGAAGGCAGCACCTTGCTCATCCTCTTCCATGGGCAGATCTGTCCCCTCATCTTCCAGGTGCTGAAATACCTGATTGCTCTCTTCAATGGCATTTGAGTGCCTGAAGGGAACACTGTCATCTTCAGCTTCTTTTGCAGCATCTACAAAGAAAACATCTATGAAGAAAAAAAAAAAGAATTTAGCACTGAATTGATATTTATTTCCTACTAGCAGCTGTCTCCAGGGAAACACTGCATTTGACAAAGCTTTGCTGACACTTATTAGCACCAGCTTGTATGTTGCTTCTGAAATATTCTTAACCAAGTTTAATTCAGTGACATCAAGTTAATTGTTGATACAGAATTTATGCAACCACTGACCAGATAGGGAGATTTTTTTTCACTGTTGATGATATGACTTTATCAGAAATTACATACTGAAAACTTATTACTATGAAAAGAGTATACCTGCTAAGAGTATACTTTAACCACTTTACACATTAATTAGGAAGGAAAAAAAAAGGCAAGTTCATAGCAGACTGATTCTTTTGGTACTACTTCTATTTGTGCGCTCACTTTTAAGAGTGTGTACAAAAATATGATGATAGTCACACCTGAGATTTTAGGTATACATTTTCAGTGCCTAAATTTTGTATTAGTCACTGCACATCTTTGAATTAGGTCCTAGCTGGGGTGGGGGTAATGCTCTCTAGGCAATATAGAAAATGCAGTCCATGCTACAGATGTGAATCCCTATTTTGTGGAGGGTGGGGAAGAAAGAGATCAGAGTGGCTCCTTGTAGCCAAATCTATCCACTGATTCTACTTCCTTATGCAGAGCCCAGCCCATAAGAACAGACATGCAAACTCAACATTTTAAAAAATTGCATTTTAAGTAAGCAAAATTCCAGTGATTCCACAGGACCCCTTCCAATTCTGCTTCCTCAACTCCTTAAAGCTTCTCAGGGTTATATAACTTCATTTGGGATGAGGCTTTACTTCTACTTCATCTATTCATTAACTTTTTTTTTTTTTTTTTTAAACTGCAAACACAGAACACAAAGTTCTCTCAAACTCTCTAAAACAGCCATCCTGTGTACATTTTAACGTCTTACCTTCACGATGGAGCTGGTCCTCTTCCTGTTCTGGTTCTGAAACACCTGCAAGTGGGACACTCTCACTAGCAGATGAGTATTTGCTCCTTAAAGAATATATTAATTCTTGAATATCATCCATCAGTGCACTCTCCTCATCATACAAATCCATCTCTTTCACCACCTCCTCCTTATTTTCAGCCACTCTGGAATCTAGAACTTTTCCTACAGCGTCCATAATACTAGATTCTGAAAATTCAAGTATCTGGTCCAAAGCTTTTTCTATTTCTTCATTATTATGACTTGCTTTACAAGCAAGCTCCAACTCTATCTTCATGTCCTGAAACATGCCTTCTATTCTAACCACCTCCTGGAGCCCGAGATACTTTTGTAAACGGGCTATCCGCTTTTCATCCAGGAATTCCCTCAATATTGTGAGTCGTTTCACAGACTCACTGTAGTCTGATATGACAGTGTCATTTGTGGTCGAGACATCAGCGGGGCTGGGGAGATGTGCAGACTGCTGGTGATCGTTTCTTGTGCGCTCTAAATTTTCCATCTCCTTTGAATCTTTTTGTGAAACAGCCTCTAGGAGAGGTTCTTTTCTTTGGTTAAAGTCATCACTGTCTTCTGTTTCAGAAGATTTGAAATTATGTTCTTCCATAGCTGATGGTTCTTCAGCTTCAGAAGACTCATCATCATCATCTTCCTTGACATGTTCCATTTCATCCGGAACAGAATCATCACTGACTGGTACATCATCCTCAATTGCATCTTCCACGCTGATCATTTTTTTTGCTCCCTCAGAAAATGCATTTATTTCCTCTCCTGTTCCATCAATTTTGGAATTAGGACTAGCAGTTCCTGAAGTAGCTTCACTTAGTGTTTCTAATTCAAGTTTTTTACTTCTAATATTTAGCTTATTACCTTGTGCAAGTCTTGCTTGTGACAACTTTGCACTGGCAGCATTCTCATCTTCCAATAGCTCTTCCTCTGCTTGTTTCAGATCAGGATCTTCTTCAGCATTTAAATCTTCAGACAAGAATTCTTGTTTTAGAATCTTTTCTGTAGCTAAATGTGTGCCAAGATCACTGTCTGAACGTCCATCCTCAGTATGATTAATGCCTTGCTGAGGTAAATTCTCTGTATCAGTATTCTGTATGGTGCCTTCTGGTGTTTCTTCAGGGGAACTTCTCTGAATACTTTCTTCAAGTATTGTCGCCTTGCCAAGATTTCTTGAAAACTCTTCTTTCACATCTTCCTCTGAATACTCAGTCTCATTTTCCCCTGGCCTGGATCCCTTCACTGCTTCCCAACTCTCAAGGTTTAGGTCTTCTTCCCCTGTAGGGCTTGCTTTCATGTTTACGCTTTTTATTTTAGGTTCTTTAAAAGGGGTATTTTTTTCAATTTCTTGATCGGCCTCCCCTACTTGTTTTAGATCTCCTTCATAACTCAGAACTTCTTTCTCCACGGCAGGCGTTCCATGCTCTGTTTTGTCTTTTGAGAGGTTAGTGTGTCTCAAGTCATTTTGAGATGCATTTTGTACCTCTTCCATTGGTTTGGCTGGAACATCATCAGAAGATTTTGCCTCTGCTCTTCCCTTCTCCCTTTTCTCCCATAACATTTTATGCTTTAAATCCCTTTCCAAGGTGTCCTCCTCCAGGTTCTCATCCTCAGTGTTTTCATCTTTTTCAGTTGTGTCAGTAAGTGGCACTCCTTCTGGACTTCCAGTGATGTCACCAAGGGATGGTTTTAAAGCATCTTGCTTTCCTTTAAAAGATGATTCATCTCCTGGACTAGGGAAAACATGAGAATCGGGCACAGATGTACTCTTCTGCACATTAGTATGTGATTCAGTCCCACCATCCATGAGCTGTTTTTCAGACTGTTCAGTTTTATTTGTTTTTCCCTTGGAACTAGGATCACCTACAACTACAGGTTCCTTTTTAAGGCTTTCTTTGGAGAGATCCTCAAGTTGGGATGTTGCTGCTATTTTGTTTTTACTAATTAGCATTACCTCATCCTGTTTTTCCTTTTCCTCTACAGATTCAGACCTATCCACATTTATATTGTTGCCTGACCTCCTGCTCTTACTGAAGGCACGCTCAAAAATTAATGCATCTGAACCATATTTTTGCTCATCATCTTTTTGGTTATTTAGCTCTGTAGCACCCTTCTCATTTTCATCAAGTTTACTTTGTGGCTTATCAGCTTCTGAATCGGCTAGGGTTGCAACTTCGTCGTCTGCCGTAAATGACAGCAAAGGGATTTCCTCAGACTGATCTACAAAGTTTTCTTCCTCCTCAATGCTCAAATCTTCATTAAAATCATCTTCCAATGATGTAACAAGCCGAGTCACCTCATCATCAGATACAACCGCATCAGCCGTGGAGCCAAATTTTGTTTTCAAGTTCACAGACAGCTCTCTGTTTAAAAGTGTATAGGCATCAACTTCTTCATTCTCTTTTTCAAGTTGAGTGGTTTCATCCTGAGGAATACTAGTGTTTTTGGTACTTTCACTTTCTAGCCCTTTTAGTTTTGCATGTAGCATTCCTTTTAAGTGCTTATGTGCAATGTGATCTCCCTGAGAGTTCACTTCATGGCTATTTACATTGAGGTCTCCCTCAGTAGTTTCAGTTCCTTCTGTAAAAGGACTGTCTGTTTCCTCTGGTAAAGAGGGAACTTTCTCATCTTCCTCTGTGCTTAGCTCAGGATTGTCCATCTCCAAAGCATCGAGGGAGTTTGTTGGATCAACCTCTTCCATCTCTTCATCTCTTTTGATTCTTTCAGCCAGTTTTGTCCCTGAATCACTTGATTCTGTTTCACCTTCATTTGTTATAGGCTCTCCTGATGACTTCAAAAGTTCATCTACATTATAATTATCAAAATCATCCCTTCCATCATCAAAACAAACAAAATCTGTTTCCTGAAAGAAAAAAAAAAAAAGGTGTCAGTCACATTTTTTTTTCTTTATTACAGCGATGACACCCATTCCATTTGGTCTGTCAGAGTTAAATACAGCAGAGAAGTAAACATTATTAATTGTGCCAGATCAACTCCTTGAGTCCTTACCCAAAACTCTCATCGAAATCAGTGGACATTTTGCCCAAGAACCCATGCAAAAATTAAAAAACTTATGCTTTGCCTGCACTCAGAACTCCTAGTGAAGAGCAAATTTGAAATCGGCAGTGTAGTTGATAATATTATAGTACTATCACATGCATCCTTGAACTATGAAAATTCCACTAGTAAACAACAATAAGTTCTCAATTGTATGGAGAGAAACCAACTTCACTGAGCTTATTTGCTCCAGTCTTCATTAGCTGGTCCCTCCTCCAATAACAGATTCCTTCAAGCAGGAATGCCCGGTACACAATTTCTGAAAAAATAAATTAGGAGTCACAGCAAGCCACAAAATTCAATTTCAGTGTCTAAGCCTGTCTCCACAAAAAAGTCTGACTTCCACAATTCTGGAATTACTAGCTATGAGGAAAAGAAGCTCCAGAATCAGAGTGCTAATAGTCTAGATTTTATTTGTTTCTGACAGTACTTCATTTCTGAATTTTGGAAACAAATTTTGAATGCAAAAATGCAATGGTGCAAGCCAGCTAGCAATATTTCTAGACCTCATGGAGGAATTCAGAGAGGTTTGTTAGAAGAAATATGTAACATTCAAAAAAAAAAAAAAAAAAAAAAGAAAAATAAGAAAAGTGCCCACATTATGGACTGATGTTTATACACCCATCCACAATCATTCCACCTCACCTGACATGTATATGCATAACTTACATAAAAATAACTAAGGTTTACTGGCACTCCAATTCTTAGCAATTTTGCTGAATGCTAGAGGTAGGAAGTAGTAAAAAGCTTAATGAAAAATAACTGAAACTTACATCTGTTGGTAATTCTAGCTCCTCATTGGTATAATTATGATTTATTTCAAGTAAATCCTTTGGAAAATATCCAAAGTCATTTCCAACCTGCCGGAAAACAAAACCAAATAAGCGAGATTTAAATAAAGTGCTGCAATCATGAAATTATGAATGAAGTACATGTTAAGAGTCCTAATTACAGACACTAATCACAAATGCATCAAACCCAAGCAATTCTAGATGAAGTTCAATGCAACAGAGAGGAGAGGATAGTTAGCAATATCTGGTGTGTACTAGAATTCTCATGCAAGTATTATAGGCATAGCTGTTCAACAACGTTATGAGGCTGGGAAGTTTTATTATTCCTGCTTAAAGTTTGACTTTATATAGCAAAAAAAAAAAAAAAAAGTTATTAAGAAAGTTCGGAATGAAATCCAAGTGCTCTAGCTCACATAGGCTTTTATCTGCTGATCTGTTCTCTCCCTAATACCATATTTGTCTAAAATATTTTCTTAATTAGTAAGCAGAAGAGAAGCGCTGATTAGTAAGACTTACCTCCTTATAAATTATTATTGCACAGTAATAATACCTAAGCCTGTAAATATACTCATTTTGTACTTTAAGGAAAAACTATTTCTTAGAACAGATTTTAGGGAAATAAAAACTGTACTCAAGTTAATAATCTAGTCCTGTATGCAAAGCACACCCCATCTGCAAATATACTGTTCATCTTTAGTGACTACTGGGAGTGACAAGTAGTTGCAGGTCGCTGTTTAAAAGCAAGGCAACAGCTCAGACAAGGCAAAGAACCCAAGACAAGAACATCTCTTATCACTCACTGGATAAGATCAACACAGCAATGCTCTCCCTTGAGAGTTCTGACAGCTGCTGTCAAGAAGCCAATATTAATAACTTGCTATCGCTATGCAGATTAGATAACCCAGGCAAATAGAGCCCTGCAGACACACCCAGAACGGTAAAGAGTTCCTAGAGGACCAAAACGTCCAGGAGAAGAAAGTGTTGCTCATTTCCTGAAGGTTTTGTTATAGGTGGAAGGAAACTGCCAACTTTCTTGGAGAGTTTATTTGTGAGGAGCACTCAGTTAAGGACCAAATTAAACAGAAAAACAGTTATGGCCAAAAAAAATATTAGGGAAGCCAAGTTTTATTCCATTGATGTAACTGAAACCAGTTAATCTTGGCTGAAATTTTCTAGATTTACAATAGCACAGAGAAAAATCTTCTCCAGTCGATAAGAGGTATTAAATTTTTGGTTTACGCAAGCAAAATAAGTACTGATATGTTACGAGATTTCCTTTTGTATTCAAATCCTACATTCCATAGTTAAGATTTTAAGATTTCTAAATCTAGTTGGGGGAAGGGAAGAAAACAAAAACAAAACAAAACACTATTAACTCCCTCCCCACACACATACACATTTTATAAACATGCACTGCACCTAGTCTCTTACGAAAAAGAAATCTTGTATGCAGTTTTTATACTGCAAACCAATTCTCATGAATGGAAATCTAACTAGATAAATCAAAAGCTTGTTCCTGGGTTACATGCTGCAGTTTTATTCTAAATTGATAAGTTTCTCTCTATGAAGTCTTATTCCTGTTTTCAATAATCTTGGCAGAAACAAAAGTCAAAGCTTTCAAGTAGCCTCCTTACAGACTAATCTCCGTGACTACCATTATAATTAGGCATTGCAATTTGGAACCTATTTAGTATAATCCAAGCTGCTGACTGCACAAGCTCTCTGCAGTGACCCAGTTTGCAACCTATATGTTTTATGACCTGTGCAGGACCTATATGCCCCAAATTTTATCTCCCTACAACTCCTATCCTCCAAGGGAAAAAAAAAATCATCTTTGCAGAGTTATGCAAGGAACAGAAATGCTCTTAATTCTGCATGTATATGACACAGGAAAGGCAATATGCATGCCAAGTAAACGAGGGAGAAAGACACACCCCTCGGACCACTCAGGGGCAGCTTCACTCTCTTGCTAGCTAGAATGTCCAGAGTCGTAAAAACAACATGTGTGCACATGTGTGTGTACAGAATCTGTCCCCACATGTCACAGCAGCTGGCTGTTGCAGATTAACCAAAACTTAGCAGTGACAGACCTGAGCAGTCCCTCACTCTACCTATCTTAATGACAAAAAACAAGGATTTTGGTAAACAAGATGCTCAAATGCTTTTAATCCTAGCCTACATCCCTAAAGCATAAGCATCACCAGAAGGGCTGTCATCACAGGTAGCCAAATCTGCGAAAACATTGGTCCAAGGAGTGAAGCCCTTTTGGTTTGCTGTTTTTAAGTGCTGGCATTATTCACAAAGCAAGAAGCACTAATCCCCTGATTCTTTAGCTCTTCCAGACATACTCTGTCCTCTGGTCTTATTTTAAGTTAACTTCAACTTTCTTTCCTTTCTGCTATGTTTTATATGAGATTTGGGGCAGAGGGAAGTTATCGACAGTCAGGTCCATTTCTTAAGGCCAGAAACAGTTATTTTTGTTATGCATCATGAAAAACAAGGCTCAGCTCTTCACCGTAAGATAAAATAATAGTCTTGTGCAGCAAAAACATGAGGCATCTTTGCTAAAGCATTTGTTATAAAAGAGCAGTTTTTGCTTGAATTTTCTGAAGTAGTCGCTTCGCCTAAAGTATCTCACTTTGCCTGCTTATGCTGCCTCTTTGCCTTGCTAAAGATGAGAGTGCAGAAAAACAGTATAAGAAAGTATGTTTACGTCATCAAGTTTTGTGATACAATGAGGTATATGCTTAAAGAAGAGTCTAGTTTTAGAGTAGGACATGAAGCACTAGACAATGAAAGTACCAAATATGTTCTATCACTTTGCCTTTGGGAAAAGCTCAGTTGTTTTTCAGACTTGAGGTATTCTGGGAAATTGTAATATAAAAATTGCTCAAAATACTGTCTCAGCACTTGACGATGCAGTAATGCCGAGGCTTAGAGAGCTCTGCTAAAAACAACATGCCATGTAATATAAAAGATAGATATTATAGATGGGTTTCAGAAATTTTTCAAAAGCAATATACTTATAGAGCTCAATGGGAATTCTGCAAGCAATATTCTACAAAGTGTACGAGACTGGGTTCCTTAAAGAAAGATTCTGTTATGTTAAAGCAGATTTACTGGCATGGCTCGAGAGAGCACGTTTACTGGCAAGAGCTCGAATAGAGCAGAGTGAACTTGGTAAGTCAAGGCAAATAAAGCCCAACTACAACTGCTTTAGGTTTTGATGAACCATTTCTCATCAGATCATCTCCTGTCGAGTCAATAGTATTTCTCATGGCTCCTCAAGATCAATTGCAGGATTCAAGCCTGTATTTATAACTTGCTTGGAACAAGCCCCAAGTTCCAGTATTTCAAGCTTCTCACGTGCACTTTCCCCTAACTGCCGCCCTAGGAGGAGAGCATCTGCTAGGAACATCCATGAGTTAGTCATAAATTATACTCCCCCCCTGCAAGGGGAAAAAAATCAAGGCTTACACGTAATAGAAAATCCTACAATAGATTTCAGACTATAAACCTTCCCTAAAAGATAAAACTTAATGACTTCCAGTTTTCAAAAAACTGTAGGTGGTTAAGTTGGAGTCATCCCCAGATTTCACAGTTTTCATTATGCTCTAAGTTCTCCCCCAAAAGCCTTGGAAAATGGGAAGAAAAAAAAAAAAGGCAGTAGGGTCAGAAGACGGACGTGGAGACACGTGACGAGATTCACAAAGGGGCTGCAGCAGAAGGTAACGTGTCTTCCACAGAAATTTCTTTGAGCTCAGATCTCACAAGGTAGCCTGTTTCTAATTTGCCAACAGCAGCTCTTCCCAGCTCCAGGGCTCCACATAGCTGGCGCAGCTGGCCTGCGTAAATCACGTTGCCCAGCCGAATCTGGCACGTGAAGTCACACTGCAGGAGAGAAGGACCTCTG
This sequence comes from Tinamus guttatus, assembly GCF_059628265.1. Taxonomy (NCBI): domain Eukaryota; kingdom Metazoa; phylum Chordata; class Aves; order Tinamiformes; family Tinamidae; genus Tinamus; species Tinamus guttatus. The sequence goes on from NW_028288775.1 coordinate 986,127, forward strand.
CTAGCTGCAAGTGCATGGCTGCAGCATCAGGGTCTCACCCCTCCGCAGGCCTTACAACCCATTTGTTGCAAAGCAGGATTAGCGCAGAAGGAGTCAATGGAACTGGTGACGGTGTGGGGAGGACAGGGGGACCACACTCACAGACTGAGAGGGATTAACCTGTATTTCATGGTCCTAAGAGAAATACAGGAAACTCTGAACACAAAGTAAATAAATTAATAGGTGTTTCACAGTTCTTTCAGACCTGCCAACTTCAGCTATTACTTGCTAAAATCAAAGCAAAAGTCCTTTCGAAACTCAGAGACATGCACCTACCTGTTGCATTAGCTCCCTCTCAGGGAATATGGTTAAACTGAGTATTAACTCAGCAGTTACTGGAAACCTGCGGCCTTGTTAGCAGAAGATGCAAAATTGGCCCCATGTTACTACTTTGCATCTGCAGAACTGTTAGCTGTGAAAACTTATACCATCTAATTATCCAGATTATTTATGGCACAGTACGTGTCAGAAGGGAATTACCAGCATGATACAATTACAAACTCTCCTTTAACCACATGCTGCAGTTTTCTAGTCTCTTCTGTGTCATTTTAATTGGATTCGGCTCTTGCTGAGAGCCTGGCTTGTCCACACCCAGCCTGAACAGGCTAGGGAAAGTGATACATCCTGCTTTCCCCTAAACCACCAGTCCCACAACACACACAGGTGCGGCTGCGGCCTCTCAGACCACTGCGAGAGGCAGTGCCTCTGGTGGCAGAGCAGGGTCAGAAAGGAGGCTGGAGGAAACAATTTGGATACAAAGAGCGAGGGAAACAGAGGGGAGGAAATAGCCGGGAGAGGCGAGCGAGGAGGAGGACCACCAAGCAACCTCCAAAGCACCAGCGCTTCTGTGGGAAGCCCTGATATGCAGATATTTCGGAGCAGGTATCTCAGAGGACTCGAGAGGAGCCTTCTGCAGGAAAAAAATCTGCAGGCTTCCACTCAAAGAAGCTCTCGCCATACAGATCTTCCCTTCACGTTAACATCACCCTCTCAGACTGCTTAAAGAGGATGACTGGGTTAATGACACTATTTTGCAAACTGCTACAGTTAGCTACTAAAGCTGAAAGACAGAGCTTTTAAAATCCCATTTATCTTAAGTGCTTTTAGTCTCACTACTTTTCCCTCCCTCCAGCTGTGCATATGATGTAAATAAACGGGGGGAGACAGCAGCCGAATATTAGGATGAGAACTTTAAAACAGAGGTGTGGAACAGCTTTTACTAAGCTCATGCAGAGCGCACAGGGCTCGGGCTTAAGTTTCTCCAGGTGGGAAGGGAAACAAGAGTATCTGCTGGACCGATCCAGGGACCAACAGTTACGGTGCTGCGGCACGAGGCTTTCAACACAAAGGAAGTTTTGCAAAAGAAACAGTATTTGTCGCATACGGGCAGGTCCATTTTCACAGAACTTAACGCTTTAAGTTCTCATGCAAGCGCGCACCAGCCTTGGGGCAATAGAGCCCTCGTGATGTTATTTGTTAAATACCCTAAGTTTTCTCCTAAGAGGCAAAGGGAAGGAAGACACCGCCAAAGCGGATGCCAGCAAGGGCAGCGCGTGCCCGGCGGTACTTACGCTGCCCGCCCAAAGCTCGGTGGATTGTCCGATCAGCTTGTAATACACGTAGACCGCTTCTCCCTTCTTAAAATTGACGAAGCGGCAGTCGGGCCCCGTGAAGTCCCGCACCGCCTTCCCTCGGCACATGAGCACTGCGGGGAGAGCGCGAGAAGCGGCGCGTTACCCCCGACACGAGCACCGGGGCGCACGGAGAAGCGAGCGGCGCCCCGGGCTCCTCCGGGAAGGACTCGGCGCCCCGCGAGTCCCCGGCGGCCGCGGCGGGGCGCCCTGCCCGCGCGGCCCGCGCCCCGGCCCCACTCACTGCTGCACTCGGCGTCGGCGCAGCGCTTGCGCTCCGCGAAGCGGCGGCCCAGCTCGGCGCCCAGCGGCGCCAGCAGCGGCGCCAGCAGCAGCGCGAGCAGCGCCCGGGCGGCCGGCGGCGCCGCGGCCATGATCGCGGGACGCCGGCGGCAGCGAGGCGGCCGGCAGACACGTCAGCAGGGCCGGGGCGGCGGAGGCAGGCAGGGAGGGGGGCGGGCGGCGGGGAGGGTCCCGCGGGCGGTGCCCGGACCCTCCCGCCCTGCCTCCCGCCGCCATCTCGCCTGCGCCCGCCCCACGCCGCCATTTCGCCTCCGCCCCCCGCGTGGCAGCGAGGAGGGCAGCAACGGGCGCCTCCCTCATGCCGCCTCGTATCCCTGCGCCCTTGCGGAGGTGCGTGTCGCGCATCCCAAAAACGAGGCAGTCCCGCCTGACGAAGCGCTGCGGAGAGGGCGGCCCGTGAAGCTGGAGCGTGGATTTCCTCACGGCCCGCAGCCAGCCTGAGCTGCTGGCTGCAGTTCTCTTGAAGTGAACCCTCTAAGAGCCGACTCCAAGCATGAAAACAGTTTTTACTCAAAATACAAACGTGGCAAAATTAGAAGACTTTAATACATTGGAAAACTCAATTCATACAATCTATGAGACTAAGAATGAAACACAAAGATATTTGTTGACATGAAAATTAATTGTGGCTTAATTCCCATCCCTGTCTTTCCTTGTGCAGGTGTAGCTATTGGATAACTCCCTACTAGTACTAGGTTGCCAAGCTTATCTTTATTAAAAGACCAAGATAAAAAGTAACGGTGTCTGTAATCATAAAAAGCAAGTACAGGAAAAATGAGATGTGAAGAGAAACAGGATCACTTATTTCTTGCATGAGTCATTGCCCTTGTTATGCAACATTGAATAGCTTGCTGTCAATACATAAAGATGGTTTCACCATTGCAACCATCCAAAATTCCCTACTATTTCAATTATTTCATGGCAATGATATGTATGCAGCTTTTCCTAATGTGTGACACTGGAGTACCCAGTTAAATTTATATGCTTTTGGCAAGATTTCCTCAAGTCTTCAACCCCAATCTTGCAAATCTATGTATTACATTTTAAGTATCAGAGCAGTCCCATCTGCCCCTTATGCATACAAGGAATCTGTAGATTTGTAAGTTCACAGTTACAAAGCATTTTTTTTCCCATTTCGCCTACACTAGAGCACCCATCAACCAAAAAAAAAAAAAAAAAACTGATAACCCACAAGCAAAAACAAAAACAATTGGCAAGGTTCACACAGGTATCAGCAAAGATGCAGAAAAATAGAAAAGAAAAAAAGTTCAACAACAACAACAAAAATGTATCTGCTTCTAAGCAATATGAGGACTTTCAGAAATAACGTGGGCAAAGCCAAACACTGAAACCAGGGTGTTCGTTTAAAAGCACAGCAGAATCGCTGTAGGATGCACTCCGCACTTGGGGAACACCAATGATCAACAAGACAAGTCGTACAAGGTGCAGACAAAGAAAGAAAAAGAAAATATATAATTAAGGTTTATTGTTAAGTTGGTTGAATAACTTTAACTCTACGTACGAGATACTTATGAATGGAAATCCTAGGCCTAATTCGCAAGAGCACAGGACGCAAACCTCACTCTTGCGATAGCACCAAGGGCCGAAGAAGGGTCCTAGGAAAGACGGAAGGAGCCTCCACTGCGCAGGCGCCGGGAGCCATTCCCCCCTCCATCATGGCAGCGCAGGCGCTCAAGTTCCTCAGTGCGCATGCTTTTTTTTTTTTTTTTTTTTTTTTTTTTTTTTAATAAATAAATAAATAAATAAATGGCGGTGAAGCTGTGTTCTGCGAAGCCTAGGTAGTAGGTCGAGTCAGAAGCGGCCTCTCTGGGAAACTGCCGCTTCTGACTCGACCTGGCTGCAGCGCTCCCGGTACTGCTCGTTTTGCCCTAGACTGGCTAAACCTCTAGTCCGCTCTCCCCGTAGTCAGCCGCCAGGGTCAAAGATGGCCGCCGCCCCCCCGGAGGTGCTTCCCCGGCAGCCACGCGGGAGTCACGTGCGGGCGGCTCGCGCGGCGGCGCCGTTAACGGCCGGGCTGTCGGCCGTTATGGACGGTGTTGTGGAGGAGCGGGCGGCGCCGCCCCCCGCCGCGCAGGTGGATGGTGCCCTGCTGCCGGCCCTGCACCTGCCCCTGCTGCCCGCGCACCTCTACCGGCCGGGTAAGCGCGGAGCTGCGCGGCCGCCCCGCGGCTCCCTGCGCGCGTCCCGCCGCCCGCAGGCCCTGGCTGCCTCCCGGGGTCAGCCGGAGGAAAACCTCCAGCAGCGTGCTTGTTTTTCACGTTAATTGTGCGGCGAAGCACTTGGCAGAGCCTCTGCACCAAATCTGCCTGAATCGGTTCACCTCTCAGCAGCTGATGTGTTAAGAGTTGCCCTTAATATATTTAATCTTTAAATGTTCACTGTGGTGGGTGTTTGTTTGTTTGTTTGTTGTGTTTTTTTTTTTCCTTCCTCTAAGCAGCTCGAATCTGTTAAGTTAGAAATACTTTAAATGTTAGCCCAAGTGTGGAGACACTATGGCTCAGTATTAGAAGCTCTAAGAGGCCTGTTTACCATTTTGTATTCACAAGAGAATAATTTGCTCCTGGTATCTTTAGTGCTTTGCTTTTTGTTTTTAATACCAATTGTTTAGTGTTTGGGGCGTGTTTCTTTGTGTGACACTTTAGCAAAGTGGATCTCAAGGTCAGTTTGGGAATAAATGGAGAGATGTGTCCCCATTTCCCCCATCCTGAACCCTCAGAATTGGAAAAGGCTATCAAGTTACCAAGCAGCATATTTTTCTAGTACCTCTAGGGAAGTTGTATGCAACAGCTATTCCTTGGCAATTTCACAAGTGCCTTCATCTCTGTGTTGCTTGTAAAAATGCAATTTTTATTGTATTTCCCGCTTTGATCGTAATGTGTTGTTCTCCCATCGGTGTCTTTTTCGTTTGTTTATTTTTTTTCCAGAAAGTAGGTGCCTTTACCTTCATTGGTATATAAGTTTCTACAGTGTCTGTTTTTTTTTTTTTTTTTATACCAAGAAGAGAGAGACATGGTAAAGTAGTAGTCATGTTATTGTTTGGATGAAGACTGTTTGTTTCTTTATTTTTAGCCATTTCCCACAAACACAAGTTAGACTTCTGGAAGAGCAAGGACATGTGTTTAAATTACATTCAGGATGCTATGTTACAAAAGCAATGGAAGCGGGCTGCAGAGTTTCTGACCTTCTATATTGAGTCCTTGGAGAAAGACTTTTCTACGGAATATATGGGTCCTTCGGAGGTAAGGAACTCAACCTTCTTTATTGGGGATCTTTTGCAGCTGGAAAAAATAGTTGCAAGAAGCATCTATAGTACTTCAGAGCTTGCGTTATTCTTAGTTAAGGTATAACAAAGAATGTATGGATGTGAGCATGATGCTATGAAGGGGGAAAACAGTCAGTATAAGCAGCTATTTCAGTGCTAGTGGAGAAGAGGAAGGTCTTGGATGACAGAATGCAGAGTACACCAGACTTTCGTATTGGTAGTGTTCAAGGCAGTGTGTTGCCAGATTACTCGTTAAAGGCCTCTCAAGCTGGCGTCTGCAGACTTGCTGGGCTTTCAGCAGTGCTGAGAAATTGTTGTGCTTTCTGATGTCCTTCCCGAAAGTGTGTTCAGTGTCTTTGAAAAGTTCTCTCAACTTAGAATCCTTAAGGTTGGAAGGGACCTCTAGGGATCATCTAGTCCAACCCCCTGCACATGCAGGGTCACCCAGAGCACATGGCACAGGACTGCGTCCAAGCGGCCCTTGGTGATCTCCAGAGGCAGAGACTCCACAACCTCTCTGGGCAGCCTGTTCCAGTGCTCTGTCACCCTCACTGCTAATAAATTTTAAGTTCCAGCAGAACTTTTGGACTTTCAGGCTTTTTTTTTTTTTTTTTTAACATAAGCCAGGGCCACAGCAGATGAAAGCTGGGCTTTCTACAGTTAATTCCATCAGTGTTGTCTAACAAGAGTTATCTTAGTGTAGTCTTCTGAACTGCAAAAGCAATAAATGTTTTTGCCTCTGCCATGCCATAGATCAGAATCTGTTTGAAAGTTAGCAGCACATTTAGGTCTCTGCTAGCTCTTCTATTACCTACATGACTCCAATCAGGTACTGAAACAACAAGAGGGAAGGGATCAAGCTAAATTGTAAAATGAATTATGTATTCCCTGCACTTCACTGGGATTGTGTCAAAGCAAAACAAGCTTTTTGGGTTACCAAATGGGAGGGAGAACCTCCTGACATGCGTTTTTCTTATGTTTTGCTGTAGTGCTGGATTTCTCATGAGCAATTGTGAAGCTCTCAATGAACGGTAATAAAAATGTAGTAGATAGTCATGTAAGTAACTATATCAGTAGACAATACTTAGTATTCTGTTTTTAATTTGCAATTCAAATGCATATTTTGTCCATATGTTACAGTAGCTACAAGCTTGATAAAATGGCATGTATAGTGATTGTTTCCATTTTTGTAATAAGTTATTTTTGAATCTTTTTCTCCTTTCTTCGATAGATGATTTGGAGAATAGGAACAGAAATTTTGTGCCACTGTTCACATAGCAACATGAAAGAGTTCAACTCTTTCATAGAACAGATGAAAACTTTAGGAGTAAAAAGATATTTGAAGGTAAGAGCGTACTTAATGCAGGTTTGATGACTTGCCACAAATATTTATCTAAACATTTATTTGAATATTACTGTTTCTGAAAATTCTGTGTCTTTTAGGGTATAGTACTGACAATAGAGTAAAAATCATCATGCAACTGTAACACAGATTACAATCTCTGACATTATTCTATACCTACTGGTCTGTGTATTTGATCCCAGTTGCGTATTGTTAGTCCTTAGTGGTCTCTAGATCCCTTAATTAATCTGAAACATCTATAAACTGATTTTCAGGTGTGCCCCAGCTTTATCAGCAACATCTAATTGCCTGTTAATATACGCAGAGTTTTCTTTGTAGTGTTTGTTTGGCCCCTGTGCTTCTGGCTAAACTACATAATTATATTTAAATTTTTACCATCCTTATCTACTTGCTTCCCAAGTAGTTGATATCTGTGTAAAACAGTAGGCCCTATGCAGTGGACCCTCGTGTCATGCGGCTGTTGTTTCTTTGTCCATGATGCTCCATTCAAACATAATGTTGTTTGGTCTTCCTGACTGTTTCTCATCTGTGATAATGTTTCTGCCTCTCTTGTCATATTAGTTTGAGTAATCTCTTGTGCAGAGCATCTGGCAAAGGTCTTCAACAATATGAGGCTCAGACTTTTATCCATTGTGTGATAATGTGATAGGGTAGAAAAGCATCCCCCTTTCAAGTGTGCTGCACTCGAGTAATCAAATGAAAAATTCAGCAAGTGTGAACCTGACAAGATTTCCTTAGCTCATTTCTGGATCCTTTAAGGTAGATGCAGCATTGAGTAATGAGAAGCAAACTGAGACAACTGCTTTTTGATTAAGTACTATTGACTATCTGAGTCAGTGACTTTCTTCCTCGCACATTAGCAGACATTTTAGCCTTCTGGCTTCCCAGGGACACACTTTATCCCAGAGGTTCTTTTCACGTGTTTTCCCAGCAACTGCAAACTGATAAAAAGTGCTTAGGTTCTTGGCGCACTCCTTCCCACACCTTTCCTAGGGGCATTTCTATTCTTGCATTCCTGCATTTTTTGCCAAAATTCCCTGTAAAGACACTCTTTGGATAAGAGGATACAAGTAAAATGCATTTCTAATTAAGTTACTAACAGTGTGTTCAGAATACTCTCTCTATATGGATTTTAGCAGTGAGGCTCTTTTTTCTCCCTGTCCATCTGTGTGGAACTTAGCTGCATGGTCAAGTAGCCCTCCATTTGGGATGTGAAATGCTGTGGTGTGGACTGTTTGAATTGTAGGTCTGTCTAGAGCATGCTTTTCACCTCCTTTGTAATGGACGAACAGATGAAGCCTACCAGAGCTTGTCCCTGGCAGAAAGCTGGAGGTTTGGAGAACAAACAACAGCTCAGGATAAAGAAATGAAGCTCATTCAGGCTTACAGAGGACTGTTGGACTACTATAACTGGTCTAAGCAAAAGCAGGTCCTGTTAGAGTATGGTAAGTCCTAGTATTGCCTTCCGTACTGAGCTCTAAATTTCAACTTGCATGTTCTGGTGAGCACCATGATTTAGATTTTTTTTTTTTCCCCTTTTACATGGGCTGCTTTTCTCCCTTAGTGTGTGTAATGAGATACCAAAGGAACTTCAAAGTTCAGAGGTACTTAATGCTGAATTGTGAGTCATGGTGGTGCTGGGAAGACACACCAGCCATCAAATTTCTTGGCACTTTTCCAAGTGTCTTGCAATGTTCTGAAACAAAGTAACATTCCCTCCCACTATCACAGTTCTTACAGTTCTTTTATGGTGAAAAAGAATGTTTCTGTCCATAGCAGAAGCTTCTTCCTGGATGTGTACAGGTTTGTGACTGCTTCCAGGATTTTAAGTGCTAACAAAAAACCTTGGGCTTTCTTTTTAAAGCTAACGATGTGTGGGTTGCAGCTTGTGCCATGGCCTCTAACCCTGCAGGTACCTGCTGGCTGTGTATTAGTTACATTGGATTTCTGCTTGTTTCCATCAGAAATTCAACATTGTTGATTTATAGGTCTTGTATTAGTAGTGTATTGGCACAGTGCATCTCGTGTCTCATGAGTCAAAATTTGGCAAATATAAATGTGGAAACTTCTTGTTGTCCTAATACTGAGAGGTTGTTCTAAGGATTTCTTTTCTTTTTCTGTTTTTGATTCCTTTATTAAGTTCTGTGAGTGGAGTCCCTGCTTAGCAAACGTGTTACACCTGAGATTATCACATTTTTCAAGAAAACTCTTGATTAACAAAGTTAATTTTGTGGCTTTCTGTCATATTTTGGTAGATAAGAATGGATTTGAAGACCTGTCTGTTGAGCAGGAGATGCACAATTCTTTCCGGAAAGCAGCAGTCAGCTTGAAGGAGATCATTCAAATACCTGGAGTCTGGGATTTCTTTGTGCAATGCTATGTAGATGTAAGAGCGTGTTTTTGCAGATCTTAGTTTTCCCTGTTTGATAGTTAAAAATTAGAGTAAGATACATCTGCCATTTTGCTATATATACATGGGTGACAGTAAAATACTTTTAAAAACCTAGTATCTAGTGCATGCATCTCACTAGCTTTGATTTAGAGCTTGTATAGAATACAAAGAGGGTTTCATCTGTGCCTTGCTAATAAGAAGAAAACCACTTGCAGACATGTTTATATAATTCCTGTAGAGAAATTGGAGCACAACTGTATTTCTAATTTCTGAGCACTGATTCTTTGGCAGGGCAATGAGAAAGGACTTTTATTTTTTCTGACTATACTTCACCCTAAAGACACCAAGCATGCAATCCCTCAATTTTTTAAAATCTGCTTAAAAAATCTCATCAGGAAACAAAAATAATCTTAACACCATTCTGAAATTATTTCATAATTGTGATTACTGATAAGCTCTGACTTCTCTTACCACAACTATAGATGCTGATAGCTGCCAAGTTCTCTCACTGTCCTTTCTCTTGAAAGACATGGCAGGCTGCTGCGCTGGCTTTTCTCTGTGAAGAAGTGATGATAGTTCTCAAACAGATAAATGTTTAAAGAGGAACTCTCTTGTAGCTGTCTCTGTGAATTTCTGTCTGCATATGATAACAGCAGTAGTGATGGGGACCAGTAAAATTAAAACAGACTATCATATTCTGCTTTAATACATTGTGTTGTTAGGTACAGGCTCTGCTACTGGACAGTTCTGACAACCTAAAATTAGTTGCAAGAGTTTCATTTCCAGTTTGTGGTAAATGATTGACAAACTTATTTTTTCTCAGATGTTGGAGTTCTATGGGGACCATGAGGAAGCCCGCCAAGTATTAAGTGAATACGCCTATAACTCAAAGTTTCCTGCTAATCCAAATGCTCACGTTTACCTCTATCAGTTCCTAAAGAGACATGGTGAACCAAAGAAGTCATTGATCTCTGTGCTCAAGGTATATATTTGATAATGGTCCTTCATGTTGCATGGTGGTCTGGATGTTTGTTCAGCTGCATCCATTACTATCTTCCTTTCCTTGTTAGTTGAATTCAACTCTCTTCTGCTTGAGCAAGTGGACACACCAGAACTTCTTTAAGTCAATAATTCTAAGCTCAGAGAGGATGTTTGTATGGTCCAGAAGCCCGTCAGCAGTCCTGAACATGTGTTCGTTTGTGTTACAGTTTGAACTTGGTTTCTTCAGTTGTCTAACAGTTCCTTTTTCTGCTGTTTTTCAACGAGCCATGTGTTTAAACTGCAAAACACCTTTGTTCCTGCTGACTTTTGGCAGACAAGACCTTGCTGATTTAAGCTTCTATATAGTTGCTTTTGAATTCCCACTGTCCTTGTACTTGCTCACTGATCCTGGTAACTTCTTGCCAACTTTTTCACTTTTGCCACTTGATGGCACTAAAATACTGTCAATATTTTCACTAGGGCGGAAGCTTTAACACAGCTTCATAAAGTTGAGAGTTTGAATCTGTACTTGTGGAAATCAAGCTCTGGTTTCCCAGAGTTCAGCAGTGGTTTTACAAGATAATGACAAATCAAAGAACTGGTCAGAGAGATCCAGAAACCCATTATTCAGTGCACAGAGTAGCAGTAAGCAGGAACTTGAAGTGACTTAGAAAGGAGAGGATGCCAACCTCTGAAAGTGATACTGGATATAGATTTGGGCTGCTTTGGAGAATGTTACGTATGTTATGTGCAAGCTTTCTTGACTCCAAACGAGGTATTTCATCTATCAGGTCACAGGATAGTGTCAGAGTTGCAAAATGCTCCCCCCTGCCTTTTTAATATATATGTGTGTGTGTGTGTGTGTATATATATATATGTATGTATATAAAGACGCTAAGGTACCTGATAGCTTAATTTTTCTAATTAAAAAATCTGAAGCTTTTGCTTCTACATGATCTCTAGAGGTCCCTTCCAACCTTAACCATTCTGTGATTATACCTGACAAAGATAAATTTCAAATCTTTTTATATCAAGACAGTGTTTCTGTTCTTTTTTTTTTCCAGATTTTGCATGATATTGTTCCTTGTCATGAACTAATGATAGATTTTCATGCCATGCTTCAAAAGTCAAGTAAGCCTTTAAATATCTTCACTTGTTTTTCCTTAATGTTAATTTGATATCAAACAATATTCTGAAATTATTTTATAGCCTTCTGTCTCCTCTTTAAAGTACATCTGGTTCAAAAAAAATTCCTGACTCTCAGATCATAAAGACTGCTGCAGTAAGCACTTAAAATCTGAACAAATGCATTTCTAAACTAACAGACTAATCTAAGGCAAATGTTGTACCTAAGATATCAAAAAAAATGGGGGTACCATAATCTGAATGCCAGACTTGCTGTTGTGGATTTATAACTTAGTTCAATGTTATTGATCAGAGAACAATCTTTGTTCTCTTTAGGGGAATTTTACCTTCAAGAAATGTCTTCCAAATTGGAGACTTTTTCCATGCTGTTACGCTATATTGCAAGTTGACTATCTTAAAACCTTATATGTTGCCGCAAGTTGGCAGATTGGTGAAAGAATTTGATTGTGAAAGATTTGGCTTGTGAATGCTCACTAATGAATTCAGCCTAATTTAATTTCAGAGAAAAGAAAAAAACGTCGACTGGGGCTAGAGGTTATTTTTGCAGCGTTGGATTATGCTGGGTGGAAGGAAAATGTCAAAGCATGGAGTTGCTTGGCAGGACAAGTTAAGCAAATTACAATGTAAGTATGGCATCTCGTGAAAAGTACTAAAACCAAATTCGAGCGTGTCTGGTCTCCACCTTCAGGCACTTGACCAAGTGATCTGTTACCCGTTTGCCTTCCATGCTGATGAATAGAAGAGTCAGCTGGGCTGCTCAGTTCTGTGGCAGTGCTTGGCTGCAGTGCCCTTTTATGGGTAGGAAAGAAGAAATATTACTAAAGACTTCTGGATTTAAATTATCAACATTTGAAGGGAGGTTGCATAGAGGATGGGGCCAAACTTTTTTCAGTGGTGCCCAGTGACAGGACAAGAGGCAATGGGCACAAAGTGGGCAGAGGAAGTTCCTTCTGAACACAAGGCAAAACTTCTTTACTCTGAGGGTGACGGAGCACTGGAACAGGTTGCCCAGAGAGATTGTGGAGTCTCCTTCCTTGGTGGTGTTCAGAATCTGTCTGGACACAGTCCTGGGCTTTTTAGGTGCGTTTAGGTGTCCCTGCTTGAGCAGCGGGGTTGGACTCGATCTCCAGAGGTCCCTTCCACCCTCAACCACTCTGTGAAAGGCTGTGTGTATGTGTTTTTGTTTTGGGGGGTTTGTTTTCTAACCAGACTCTGTGCTTCTGCAGAAGGAGTTGTTTAGATGTTTGGGTATCACCATTTTCCTTCTTCTGGGTGTGGGAGGAAGAGCTGTTGGCTCTTCTGAATGTCTCCTGTGCATGAGAATCCCTGGGTGAAAACACAGGCACAGCTGGCACCGTGTAGACTGGTGTGTTGTGTTCTTCCTTGAGTGACAGTGGTACCTGCTGAAGAATGCAGCCAGTTTAGTATCAAAGGCTGAGCCAACAGGTTCAGGCCGACACTGGCAATTGTGGATTCCAGTGGCAGCCAACTCCTGGCAGTTCATGCCCGCAAGACCTTTAATGTCTAGAGTTTATTTTACACAACATGCAACCGTTTCATTTGGAGGAAGAAAAAAAAAAGGTATATACTTGCGTTAAATTCAGTACTTAGTTTGACCCATTGTGCCCTTTTTCTGTCTCCTTCTCTACAAGACTAAGGCCCAGAACTTGATAATTTAACGCCAAGAGTGTTGATTTATATAGGTTGTAAAAATTGTGTGATACTCTTTACTTGCAGTTTTATGTCTGAAGACAGTATCTTAAAATATATCTTCAGAGTATCTTAAAATATATCAAGTATCTGGCTCATTTATGGAATATCACTTTCATATTGTAGTTAGGATTCCATTTCTGCAATGCTCAGTTTAAAGTCTTTATTGTTTAACAGTTACTGGGATAAGTTAAGTCTCTGGATAAGTTAGTCTTCCAATCTACATACTCTTAAAAATTAAAACACTAATTTGTTGACAAATGTGAACACACTTTCTTGTTACTATTGACTAACTGGCACACAAATCAAAAGCTACTCTGTTTCACCATAATGTGTGTCACTGTAGAGTCTAGAGACTGCTAAAATTCACCTCTACCTCATTGCCAGGAAGAAGAAGGAAAAAGGCACATTTCTGCCTAGTTCAGTGTTTGAGTGCAGTGCACGGTCAGTGCATCTATGCTAGCAGTTGCTGAGACTTGTAGCGATCCAATTATAAAAATCACTCTCCTTTTTTTTTTTTTTTTTTTTTTTTTTTTTTTTTTTTTTTTTTTAAAGCTCTGAGAAGCATCTTGAGTGGCTCAAGCAGGAGTGGAACTCCAGAAAGGACTGGTGGCCAGCCTTCCATTTTAGCCGTTACTTGGCAAAGCGGAATTGGCAGGAAAATGAAAGCCTTGCATATGAAAAAGCTCTGGTGGCTGGAATCTTACTGGGAAAGGGTAATATTAAATGTTTCCTTTTCACTCTAGAAATATCATCTAGTTCTCACCCTAATGAAATGGGATGCATCTGATCTACTACCTGGAAGAAAGACTGTTTCCTGCTTGTAGGGAAGCTTGGCTTCTCTGAAGCTAAACATGAGAAAAGTATCCAGAATGGCTTGATGTTTTTTTCAGGAAAACATATTTTGTATAACTTGTTTTATCCTGGTTTAAACTTCTAGTTTATTTGGCCTTGTTGAGCAGTCATAGCACTAGTTATCTTGCTCTTGTTTATAGCCTTGAAAAACCGCAATTTCAGAAATATCCAACATATCTTTGAGTAAGTGTACAGAGGCATGTGCGGGTTGCTGGGTGCCCGTCTAGGTGGTGTCCCAACAAATACTGGGGAGTAGCCAGTGCTTGAGGATCATAAGTATGTTTTACTATTGTAAAAGAAAGAGGAGGAGGAGGAAGGATGCCTTGAATGTAAACTGTCAGCAGTTTGGTGGGAAGGTCAATGATGATCATGGCCTCCTTGGTAGCATTCTTTGAAAACACTGACAAAACCAAGTGGAAGCTCAAACCAAGAAGTGGCCACTGAGCTGTTGAGTGGCCACTGAGAGTGAGAAAATGGGCATGGCTTGTACACAGGTTTAGGCTCCTGGATGGTCACTTTGTTCTTTGTCAGTTTTGCTATAACTGATACTTTCTGGACTTCATAAAATAATTTCTTATGTCGAGCTTTCTTGTTTTCAGTTAAATTTTATCAAATGTCTCCATGGCTTTTATCTCTAAGTGACTAGTAATGTGATTCCAGCTGCAACTTTCTTAAATGAACCTATCTGTGCTTATTGGTGTAAAATAAAGACTTATAGGAAAGGCGTTGGAAATCTTCAGATATATTAGAAAGTTGTTGTTGTTTTTAAAGAAACATATGCTGTAGCATATGTTTTGTGGATCAAGTGAGGACTAATTATTTAAAAATGCAGCTGTGCCTCTAATGTGCCTATCTTGGATTATAATATTACTGTAAAACTTCTGTTGAAATGCTTGTATGTAAGTTACCATTTTTTTTAATGAACATTTTTCATTGACCTGTATCATAGTATAACTTTTAACTTTTTTTTTTTTTTTCGTGTTAGATTGCAAGTACTTCAAATATGTTTCACACCAAGGCTGTAAAGATCAGAAGAAAAAGTTTCGGGCACTGAAGAAGTTTATGAATAAGCACAGCTCTGTCTACCTAAGAATATCTGGACTTTCAGATTCTTCTGTACAAACTTGATTAGATACCTGTAAGGTTCTCACTGTACCTTTTCCCTGTGAATCAGGATTCTGTATCAATGCTGCTCGAAAACATGTTGGCAAACCTTATCAGCTCAGTGCTAAACTTGTATGTTTCTGCTTTTGTATGTAAACTGGTTTGTATTTATTTTATAATGAAATATGATATGCTGATATGGTTAAAGGATTTTTTATAGTCTCATTTTTGTGAATGATCAAACAAAACAGTTTTTGACTACATCTTAAAATATTTAGTATGGAGCAGCATTTCTGTGACAGTAGTATAGTGGGGTTGGTTCTTCTTGCATTTAGATATACAAACTGATTTAAATGGCTGCATTTAAATGTAGTTCAAATGCATTCAGGATTAGCTGTGGTATTCGTAATGGAGTGCCTAAATCTAGGAATGCTGTATGATGCAGTGCAAAAATATAATTCTCAACCTCTAAAGGTTACATAACTTGCTGCTTATAATTAATTTTCCTGAAATAAATGGAAAATGAGGCTCATCTTGTATTTTTGCACTGTGTATTTAAGTAGAATTATAGGTCATGAAGTTGCAGTTTGCTTAAATGGATGATGCACTTCAACATACCCAAAACTACTTTTCAAAAATGTCATGCTTGTGGATTGTGTCCACTTCAGGAAAAGCTTTTACTTCCTTCCTCGTGGGAGGAGGGAAAGATCATGTCAGTTGTGTGGCTACAGAGAGCAGGTGTCACAGTGCTTTGGGAGAGCAAAGAAACAGAACTACCAAAAACTTTATCAGGTAGAAGAGTTTTGCTGGAACCTTTTTGCAGTCCTGCTTAAGACAGTTGAAATAGGCCCTGTTGCTGTTTCTGGAAAGCAAATGGCAATGGGGTTTTTCTAATGTTCTTATGGGTTGTTGTTTTTTCTTGAACCCCTTTTTCAAAAGAAGGGTGTTTCAAGTGTTTAGCTTAGGAATAAGTATTTTAGAGCTGTTGATTTACACAAGGAGAAGGGATTAGCATTCAGGATATGAACGCCTTTGAGTCTTCAAGTATAAAATCTTTTATAAAGGAAGATTTGACCTTTGATTTCAAAGTTTTTGTAAAAAGGTGCAAATGACCACTCTGAAATAGTAAAGGAATTAAATGCTAGAGTCCCTGCTGCTTGTTGAGAGCTCCTACGTAATTTGTACTCTGTCCCCTTAGCTGCCTGTGGGAACTGTGTATACATTGTAGCAGCTGAAAATGTATTTTATGGTTGAGGAAGCAATGGAAACCAAAGCAGCAAAGATGTGAGTAGAGCTGAGGAGAATGAGAGGGCAAAGAACAACTTGATGAAGAATCTATTAATTGTTGCTTGTCCTTTCTTCTGTGATCTTAATTGTAACTGTTGTCAACTTTAAGTGACAACAACCTAAGCTCTGGAAATAGCATATTTGCCAACACTACCTTATGGAGAGGAGGAGAGGAACCCCTTGTTTGTAGTTGTGTTCTTCAGAAGCTGGTTTGCAGCCAGGATTGTTTTCTCTTCTGGTGCTAGAGCTGCAGGGCAGCAGTTTGCCAGTGGAAGAGCACAGTCCCAGCTTTGACATAGCAATCCATCTCGAGCATTGCTCTTTCTTGCCCCTTAAAAAAAGAAAAAAATCCTGTTACCCAAGCTGTGATATTTACACTTCAGACAAAACTGCACAGCTCAAGTCCTGCATGGAATTTCCTGAGCGGATTACTCAATGCATGCTGTACTTTCAAGCCTGTGTGTTGTACTTTGAATATGGTAACTCCCAGGAGATAGGGAAAGTCCTTCTTTGGCTCTGTATTCTGCAGTTTTCTTATGAACAGTCCTCTTCATCCTATATACAAAACCTTTTTTTATACTATATTTTTCATGAAACAAACATCCCTGCTGTACTACTCTTTTATGCTGATGCAAGGAATTGCTCAGGGAAGGCACATTATCTTGTTCATAAGCACAGTGGATATTGTCCCTTTGTTATTCCACCTCTGTCTAGGTATTTTTAGTACTCAAAACTAATTTGATGAAGGTTTATAAAACTGCCATTCATTTTAGCTTTACTGTCTGCTTTTCCTATTGTCTTATCCTGGTTTGCGATGCTGCTGCCTCTGTTTTCCTGTCTTAAAACTCCATGTCTCACCCCAGATCACAAAAGGGGAGCTGATAATGTATCTGCTGCTCACAAACCATGTTGCTCCCCTCATCCTCTGACATCTCCCCCCTCTCCACCCAGTTTCTGAACAGCTGTCTCCTACTGGAAATTTGGGCAAGACTTGCCATACCCTTTGACTGCCCTAGAAAAGGGAGATCCATCACCCTTGGGGTGGTATCTGCTGAATCAGAGGGCTGCTGGGCTTTGCACTGGTCTGCCTTTGCTTTCAGGAACTGCTGTTCTGCTCTGATAAATATTGCATGTAAGGAATTGCTGGAGGTGCTTTGTTGGCCAAACTCAGGACTGCTCAGTGAAGAGTTTTCAGGTAATGTTAATAGGCCCTGTGGGAGGTTGTGTTCAACTGAAGCTCCTAGAGCTTTGCTACCCTCTTTAGAGTGAGTGGCAAAGAATATTCCTTCCTCCTGGTTTGAAGGATCAGAAGTTCTTTATGAATGTAAATACTCTGAGTTCTTGTCTCAAAGCAGCGTGTCTCCAGGAAAGGGAGAGAGGATTTAAGTTTTCTTAAGAGAAGTAGTTGATCTGATGAATAGATATCCCAAGTTGATCCTTAAAGCTAAAGGAATGAAAAGCAAAGGAAGCTTCAAAGGCGGTAGGCTCTGAATCTGCATCTGGCATATTTCCAAATCATTGTAGTTTAGGTAGAGACATATTGTCAATAGACTGTTGCACTGTCAAGGTGCCACAACTTAGAACCACAGCAGAAAAGTGGGTGATGGTTAAAAATCCAGTGGTATCTTTTTCTTTTTTTTTTCTTCAACAGAGCAGTCATTTCCTAATAAAGATGAAGAGACTGGTAGTTACAGAGCATTTCCAGCTGTGACTTTGCACTGGGGCTTTTACTGAGAATCTAGAATTGGGAACTTCAGTTTCCTCATGAGCTACATACAACTAGATGGTTGGGAGTAAGTGATGATGTGGGGGGCAAGGAGGGGAGTTTCAAATAATTGGAAGGGGAGTTTCCAAATAAGAGAATTTCAGGTTTTTTCCTCCACTTTTCTCTTTTGACCCTCAGCCACAGGATAACCAGTCCCAAGCCTGGTCTGTTTTCAGAAGCAGAGTAAAAGAGTAGTTAAAAACTGAGAAGGATTCATCCTGTGTTTTGTAAGTGGAGAGAATCCAATTCTGTATGTAGTTATAATACATTGCGTTATTTCATGTCCATATTTCTTCATGAATGATTTCTGAGCCTATTTAAACTAGGCTGTAGGATTAGATCTGTGAATGCTCTTAGGGACATGAGAAATGTCCGGAGGGGAGGGCTCAGCCAAGTGACGTGTGAGACACCACAGAGGCAGTCTGGAGGGTTTCTCTCCAGCCAAATAGTAAACTTGGAAAGAGGGGGAGAGAATGTAAGCAAACCTGAGCAAACAGTGAGCTCTGCAGCTGGCAAAGAAGAAAGCACAGAGGATGAATGAACCATACCGTGAAGAGGTCGAGGATTTCTATACATCTGACCTCAAGAAACACGCAGGGCAGAAAGCGAATGCTTGGCCATGCGCAGCTAGGAGCCGCAGCAGCTCTGGAGTTTCCTTTTCTTGCCCACATGTCTTTCTTTGCCTGTCCTTGTTATGCCAGACAGGCAATCTGCTGGGGCATCCTCAGTGCCTGGATTATGGGCCACCTTTCCAGCCCCCTTTTCACTTGGAGTTTTGCACTGCCTATGAAAACTTTGGCTGCTGTGATCAGGAGAAAGACAACAGTATTGCTGCAAAATACTGGGAGATCATGGATTATATTGATCCCCAGGGGCATAAGCTGTGCGGAAGGTATATCAAAGACATCCTATGCCAGGTAAGACAAAGCATCTGAATCCTACACTTTGGGCTGACTGGGGTGGTTTGTGGCTCCAGTCATCTTTATAGCTGTGTCACTCTGGAAAGAGACATGAAAGCAGGGGCAAGGGGACTGTAATGGCAGAGTGATGACTGCAGGAAGCGGGCATTTTGTGAGGTGCTCTGTGTGAGGCACCTTGCTTGGTGGTCCCCAGCAATATGCAGGGGCGTTTGGTAGCAATAATGGCTTATCAGGCATTGCTCATCTCATGATGATGTGAATCCTGCTGCTGTGTTTATTTTCTTGTTAACAGTCACAGGTCAATGTTGTTCTGTTGTGTCTGCAGCTAGTAGGTGGTGCTTGACAAAATCTACAAGATCAAACGATACAAGAATTTCAAATGATGCTGCGCCAGATAATTCTTGTATTTGGATTCCTGTGTTTAGTGACAGATGTGTAAAGATTGCGTTCCTGCCTAGGATGCTCCAAATCTTGCAGTTACTAAAATACAACAACATCTAATAGCAGGTTCGTGCAGCTGCCTGCCCAGAGGCTTCAGCTGCTGCGCTCCCCCAGGTGCGATGGTAACGCGGCAGCAGCAGGGACCGTGCAGGGACGGAGCCCCAGGGCGCAGCTCTTCTGTGCCCCTCTCCTTAGAAAAAGAGCAGAACTGCCTGCCTCTAAAGTGTGTTAGTTGTGCGAGCAGGGCTGAATGCCTGCCAGAACACAAAGCAGCCAAGACACACTTGTTCTCAAGAACAAAACAGGAAAAAAAAAAAAAAAAAAAAAAAACCTCTTCTAACTAAAATTTCCTTAGCCCTAAAGCTTTATTTGTTTATCAAATATGTTGGATACTGTTAGGATTTTGGCATCTTCTTGAAGAAAAATAATTTTTGGTATCAGGGATGCAAAGGAATATGCTCAGGGTTCTCTTTGTTGTTTTACTGTTCATAACACAAAAGGTACATTATAACTCCTAGTAGAACCACCAACATTCGTGTTTAGAATTTTTTTTGCGTGTTGCAGGTAGATTAGAAACTCAACAAAAATGTGACATTTGCTTTTTATAGACTTGGATTACTTATTCTGCAGGATATAGCTTCATTTTTGCATTTGTTAGAAATATATTGTGCAGCATATAAAAACATTGGGATATTTATTATCTAGGTAATGAATTAAGACTTTCTCATCTTTCTAGAGTAAGATTGCTGTAAAGTTTTTGCTGGTAAGGAGCTTCTAATTGCATTGCTATTTCATCTTTTGTTTAAGTCAGTGACACTCATGGGAGTAAGGTTGGACATGAGTGCTTCTTTGTTTCTGAGGGGTTTTTTTGTTGTTGTTTATTTGTTTTCTTATTATTTATTTATTGGCAAATGTTATTTGGCTGTCAAACTAGCAGAGGAGCAAAATCTACCAAATGGTCTCGTTTTAGTGATGTCACTTTGCTGGTGATCTCACTTGGAGAGAGTCAAAAATGTGTCTCACTTGGAGAGAGTCAAAAATGATGAGAGTCTACCCTGCTTCCAGTGTCCTAATAATAATTAGTAGCCACTACCTGTGACACGTCAGCATGTGTTTAGTGCCCCATCGAATGCCAGAAGACACACGCACGTCCGTTATCTGGATGTGATTCTGCCAAGTGCTCATTGCTGCCGTCTACGCCAGGACGTCGGGTAGGCCACTGGATCATGCGTTTCCCGCTGACACTCCAAATCATCTGTTTCTATTAAAAACTAACCTGAAGAGGCATCCAGATTGTTTATAAAGCAATCCGGCTCTGCTGGTGGAGCTGCTTCAGCTTATACCTGACAAAATCGGGGGCTGTATTTACCTCTTGCACTTGTAAACATTTGCAGGTTTAGAAGCTAGCCCTGAGCTGAGCTCTCCTAGGATTAGTCTGAAAATTGAACACGAAGCTCTGAAAACTGCCTGTAACGTTCTTGAGGAGATGATGTACAAGTTATGGAGCTGCAGAACAAAAACTCCCTGGATTCATGGCCCTTGCTGCACACGCTAGAACCGCTGTGTGGCCACTGGCCGAGAAAATGTCCCTCTGCACAGAAAACAACCTTGCTTAAGCTGATCAAAAGCATGTGATAGAAGCCTACTGCAGACAGAACAACATTTTTAATTTTTTAAAGCCAGTTTTAATCAGGCCTGACATGTGATTGCTTGAATGTGTAGTGTTAGTCTACTGCACCCTGGTTTGGACCAGCCGAAGGTTGTGCACTGCTCATACAGGTCAGCCGGCCGTTCTGTCCCCTCGATCGGGGCAGTGTCAGCTTCGGCACGTAGCGTTATGTGGTTCTGCACACACTTACGTGCACTGACTAGGAAGAAGCTGGATATTCTTGCAGAGAAACTCCGAAGTGGCACAGGAAGTATGAAGCTGATCTTAACTGCTTCTGCTCTATTAAACGGTTGTATTAGCTGTGTTGCTTCATGCACACTGGAGTGAAATGGATGCAGACAACCAACATTTACTGCAAGGCCACTTAATCCTGGGAGTTTACGTCCATCCTGAGGAATGCCTCAACCTTGTGCCTCTTGCCAGAATGTGCTGTAGGCGTTCTTTGCCAGGCAAAAGATGTGTGGGAAGCTGAATGGCTGGAAAAACATAGCAACTGTTCAGGGACTGCATTTTCTTAGAGATCGTGAGCTGTAGGAGACCCTCACACTGCAGACTTGGCAGAAGGGAGATGACTGAGCTCAGAGATGCTGAGAAAACACCCTGTCTCAGAGGAAGCTGTTTTATTGGTGGTGGTAGCTCTTGTATCCCGTGCTGGGAGCTTGGTTCTGTTCTAGCCCCTGCTGAGGCAAATTAAAAAGTTTTCAGAGAACTTAATGAAGTAATCACTGCAAAACAGAAAGGAGAAGAGCTTTAAACTTCAAGTGAACTCTGTGGAGTGAGCAGATGTAATGGAAAACATTGAACTAGCTGCAGGGATGCATCAGTGGGTCTGAGTCAGCTTTCCAGGACTCAATATGCAATGCAGGTTAGGTGCTATCCACTCTTTTGCACCTTTCTTAGTGAATTCCTATAGGGCTAGGTGACTTGTTTTTCATTTTATTAATTGATTACTTCTGTGAAGGTATCCCTGCTTCTCCTGTATGTGTGTGCACTGTTTAGTTTTCCTTACTTCCTAGGAATGTTCTCCATATGCTGCACATCTCTATGATGCAGAAAACCCTCAGACGCCTCTTCGAAACCTCCCAGGACTTTGCTTTGACTACTGCTCTGAGTTCCACTTCAACTGCTACTCTGCTATCAGCCTGTTGACCGGTGACAAACACATCCAGGAGTGCTGCGAGACGAACAAGACGCGCTTCTGTAACCTCCTTAACCTCCACGATAAGGACTATTGCTTCCCCAATGTGCTGAAGAACACGGACCTCAACCGCAACCTGGGCTCGGTGGTGGAGGACCGCAAGGGCTGCCTCCAGCTGTGCCTCACGGAAGTGGCCAACGGGCTGAGGAACCCGGTCCTGATGGCCCATGCGAACGACCATACCCACCGCATGTTCGTAGCGGAGCAAGTGGGGGTGATCTGGGTCTACCTACCTGACGGCAGTCGGCTGGAGGAGCCCTTTCTGGACATTAAAACTATAGTGTTGGCTACGCCGTGGGTAGGAGATGAGAGGGGCTTTCTGGGGCTGGCTTTCCACCCCAGGTACAAGGACAATGGGAAGTTTTACATCTATTACTCTTACATGGATAAGAAGCGAGTGGAAAAGATCAGAATCAGTGAATTGAAAGTTTCGGCATCTGATATCAACAAAGCTGACCCACACTCAGAAAGGTAATAGCTCACATGGGACACTGCTGTATGCCGTGCTGAGAAATTACTTTCTGTCCTTGTCCACCTCCTTCCTTGCAAAACCTGCAGGTTCCCAATCCCTCTGCCTTAGGCATGTGACCAGACCTCTTATGAAGCTAACAGTGGCAGGTTGGCCCAAGATCACAGGGCAAACTTGATGGAAAAACAACTAAAATCAGAACCAAGGATCTAGACTTGCAGATTTCCTTCCACGACCATCTTGTACTCCTGCCTTTTTTTAAAAAAAAAAGAAGCAGTATGTTACAGCTTTAAGTCTTACCTAGAATTTACATTTGCCCTGATGTTACTATATATTGTAAGATAACAAACTGAAAAAAAACAAAAAAAACCCACTGGTTTTAGCACTCACTACAGGAGTACTTCATTTAAGGAACTATATGTTTCTTTAAGTGATCTGGTATGCCTCTCCCTTTCATTTCCCCTCTCTCTTCCCCACTCTGTCTTCCCACCTCTCCACCCCCCCCCACAAAAGAAGGGTAATTATCAGTCACGAAGAAGAACTTATTAACAATAAAAACTTGTTTTGAGTTGTACAATTACCACAGACCCCCCCCAATCCTTCTAAAACCCTCAAATTCATCCATTACTTCTCATACAGAAAAACAGAACCCACCTGTCATGAGCAACTTTGTTTTAAGGTCAAACTGTTTTTAAGGCAAAATCTTACACATTTTTGGTTTTGTTTTTAGCAGTTTTGATACTGTTAGGCCTACAGTGGTGGGCAAGTTCTGTAGCAGAAAGGCCCTCATAGGGCACGTTAAAGCCCTAGTTCATGGGCTGTCGCGTGGCAGTGCTGGAGGCGCTGGAGGTCTGGCTTGTGGGAAGCAGGTTTCCTTACGCCAGCCTTGTGCTGCAGGCTCTTGCTGTCAGAAACAGGATGCAGCTCGGCCTTTGCACTGCATTTGATAAAGCTGGAAAGTCTGCAGGGCTGGGAAATTTCTCTTCCTTCTATAGAGCCTGTGATGCTGCAAACTCACCAGAAGTGCAGTACCTGCATCTGGAGTTATTTCCCTTTTCTTTGTAGGAATCTCCTGGAGCTTGAAGAACCAGCTGCTAACCATAATGGTGGCCAGCTACTCTTTGGTGTGGATGGCTATATGTACATATTCACAGGGGATGGAGGGAAAGCTGGCGACCCTTTTGGAAAATTTGGAAATGCTCAGAACAAGTAAGTAGGAAGGCAGGAAGAAGCTTTGAGCTGCTGCAGCAAGGCTTGGAGGTATGACAACATGGAAGAGGAAACTAAAAGAGCTTCCTAAAGCGCTTGGGCATCTGCAGATCAGTCTGCAGTATCTCAAAAATCAACTAACTATTACATTTGGAAAGCTGAGGGCTCCCAGTTCTCTGATAGGCAGATGAATCTTTTGTGATCTGAATGGATTGCAGGACATACCATCCATTTGGCTTATTTCTGCAGGACAGAGAAGTTCCCTTCTGGAAAGTGGGGAGGAGAAGAGAATTGTTTATACTTGGTTCTCATGCTGGAGTTTACAAACCTGACTTTATCTGCCTTTCTCTCTAGGAGTGCCTTGCTGGGGAAAGTCTTGAGAATTGATGTGGATGGAAAAAGCACCACTGGGAAGCCGTATCGCATCCCCCCGGACAATCCCTTCGTGTCTGATGCCAAGGCCCGCCCTGAGGTTTATGCCTATGGGGTCAGGAATATGTGGCGCTGCGCAGTTGACAGAGGGGACCCTGTCACAAGAAAGGGAAGAGGAAGACTCTTCTGTGGGGATGTCGGTCAGAACAGGTTTGAAGAAATAGACATCATCGTGAAAGGGGGAAACTACGGCTGGAGAGCAAAGGAGGGGTTTCAATGCTACGACACAAAGCTTTGCCATAATTCCTCTCTGGGTAAGGAGAACTTTCTTGCGCTTTCTTGGTCTTTTAATGCTTAAAGACCATTAATCGTATTACATGTGTTTAATTAATTATAGTGCCTTTTTTTTTTTTCACTGAAGCTAAATAATCTAGTGTTGTGTGTTGAAATGGAGTTTACTCACTTGTTAAGAAGAGAAGTCCTCTCTCTTGAGTCTTGGAGCATTGACGTGTAATGATGTCCAGTGTCTTCAGGGAATTTCCTGGCATGCAAAGCACCACATAAGTTTAAGGTCCAAACCTGTGCCTTTTGCAGTCAGTTTTTCCAAAGTCAGGAAGACAACAGATTAAGTACAACAAGTAATATTTTGTTTTCTTCAGAAGCCCTAAGCCATGTCTACGGCTAAGGCAAGACCAGGGTTTAGGGAACAGGCTGGAGCTGAGTTCCTGAAACAAGTCCTGTGGTGGAGGCAGCACACGCCAGAGCTACGCTCTGCGTCTGACTGGGGCAAACTCGCTTTCTGCCTTTGTGTTGCTCTCTCTGAAAACGATGGTCTTCGTGTAAAGATCTTGGCAAAGCACTGCAGAAGAACTGGATGTTATTATAAAGCCCCTTAAGCCATGTGAAGCAAACGCTTGGTCTCAGGCTCATGTAGATGTTTCTGGAATATTTGTATGATCAGACAAATGTAACTGTGGAGTGTTATCAATATTTCTCCTCTTTGGAGCTGGTATCCACATGGCTCTTTAAAAAAAAATCTTAAAATGATCCTAACATTGATCTAAGCCTCAGCTGATAACACACCTGCTTTAGATTTTGCTGGTAAGCCACAGTTTTTAATGAATTGTATTTATCCTCAGCATTAAAGACAAGCTATTTATTCTGGAGGAAAAAAAAATGAGGACAAGACTAAAATTTAGTAGGATTTAGTAAGGGATGAATTCAATTTTAATACTGTCAGAGGCAATACCTTTACTCTTTATAAATCTCATGAGACTGACAGCACATGCATAAAGATTTAGAGTAGAATTGCAATTGTTTGATCGCATCCTCTACATCCTCTTCTGTAGAAATTCTGGCATTGGAAAAGTCAACCTGTTCAAGTGACTGGTGCTGTGACACCTTCCAGCAATATACTGTGTTATATTGCTTACTGGATGCAAAGAATCTTTCTCCTATGCATAGGGATGAGCATGAGCAAGTTCACTGAGCAAACTGATGAACTACACAGAAAGCTCTTTGAAGCCCTTGAATCAATTCTGTAGTGGAGTAAATAATTGAATCCCTACAGAAATTTAGCTATGCTGTTTATTCAATTATACCAGTCTTTTTTGCACCTATCAGTGTTACTGACCAATTGATTTTCGATGCTCCCTAAATGTAATTTTTCTGCTTTTCACACACCTGTATTTAACAGATGACATTCTTCCAATATTTGCATACGGTCGCAATGTGGGGAAGTCGGTCACTGGCGGTTACGTGTACAGAGGATGTGAATCGCCCAACCTGAACGGCCTCTATATTTTTGGTGACTTCATGAATGGGTGAGAAAATTCTTTCCTCCCCAGCTCCCACATCGTCCATGTATTCGCCTTGCCTGAGCAGAGTAAGCGCATCAGAGTATCCTGAAACCTCTGAGCTGGAGCGAATGATTGGATTAAGGGATCTGTTTGGTCAACATTGGCCAAACATTCTGATTGGGATCTGAACTTCCTCACTTTTCCAAGTTGGGGTCCTTAGGATAGCGCTGTGAGTGTGTTTCTTTTTTTTTTTTTTTTCCTAAGGAAAAAAATTAAAGCTAAGTGAGGATTCATAGTCTTTATTTTGTGTCACTAATGCATAATTTTGGAAGGTTCTAACTTTAATAACGGAAAAATAAAACACAAGGTTTTATTTTTCATCTAGTCGACTTATGGCTTTACAGGAAGATGAGAAGACAAATAAATGGAAGAAGCAAGATATCTGCATTGGTAACACCAAAGCTTGTGCTTTCCCTGGAATGATCAGTTCTTATAGCAAATTTATCATCTCCTTTGCTGAGGATGAAGCAGGTAAGGTATCTCAATAGCTAAATATTCACTGGAAATTGCACTCTTGGAGTGCTTGCAGCTATCTCTGCATGGCCCGTAGGGTTGCTGTGTGGTTCCGAGGTGTCTCCTGCCCTGTGAGGCTCTTGCAGGCCTGATGGAGCTCAGGAGATAAATCCTCATGAGAACAGAGTCTGAACACTCAACTCGTGTTTGTTTCAGGCTTACCTCTCCTTGGGCGCTATTTATGCCACTCTATTAATAAAAAGGCCAAGTCGATAGTGGGTTTTTTTTTCTTCCACTTAACAGCTTATTCTTACTTCAGTTTTTATAGTTTGTATGAATCTCTTCCTCTTTCTTAGTATGTATTCCTCAGACTTCATAACACACTTCACTGCATAGATTATAGACCAAAGCTTCATTTGGAGATGAAGAAAGCCTCCAGTTTCAAAATTTAGTTCAAATGGGTGAATGCTCATGAGGACTAGAACTTTCATCAAATGCATAGATTGTTCATCTCCGTACAACTTACCTGACAAAGACCTATGTGATGCAATGTATTTGCAGACTTTTTGAGTGAATCCAGATGTCCTTTAGTAAATTCTCATATTTCATGATTCAGCAGAAAACATTTTTTTAATGGGAAGATCATGTCTGAACTTGCCTGCTTATTCTGTCACAGATAGAGAGGGTGACAGAGGAAATGTGGGTTTATTATGAAATATGTACAAATATTTTCAACATGTGGATAGTAAATATATTTTCTACTGGATGTTCTTTTATAAGCTAGTGTGAGGCTGTAATGCAACTTGAAATGCAAGCAATAGTGGGCTTGGGGTGTTTTTGTATTTGTTTTCTCTCCAAGCTACAGTAGCTGGTCTGGATACTGCTCTAGTGGCTGCTGAAGGGAAAACACAAGGTGTAGTTGCTTTCCTCAATCCCCATGTAGTAACAAGAGGCTCCTGTCTTGCATGGAAAGCCAATATAACTCCTGTTGGAAAATTTATTATTATTATTTTTTGCTATGATCATGAGATGACTAAATATTTGTTGTGATTTTTTTTTCTTCTTTCCCCTCTCTATTTGTAGCTTCTGGCTGCTCCTTTAGTACAAACAAGCTTTTAAAAGCACATGTTTATGTAGAGGAAAGTCAGCTTTTAGAGGGCCGTTGAGGCTCTGGCCGTGCGCTGCGCTGCCGCGGCAGCCGCTCTGCACCGTGGCCTCCCGGGCAGGAGCAGCCCCGCTCTCCCCAGCTCTCTGCCCGCAGGGGCAGCGGCAGACCGGGCCCCCTCGTTGCACGTAAGTCACTCTCCAAGGGGCTCACTGAGGGCATGTGCCTTTCTTCCAGCTGAATTAGTGGAAAAGCCAGGGAAATAGGGACATAGGGAACAGGTTTTCACCTTGGGCATTTGCATCTAAAGGTTTTCTTTATTTTTTCCCACCTCTCTTTAGGTGAGCTGTATTTTATGTCTACTTCCTATCCCAGTGCCTATGCGCCACATGGATCTCTCTACAAGTTTGTTGATCCTGCAAGGTTAGTAATTAAAGGCTCTGTGTGTGTGTGTGGTTTTTTTTTTCACCTTTTTTTTTCTCCTCTGTGCCAAATTCTTCTATAATCACTGTGTTCTGCAGCTATCATGCTAGATAGAGTACTAAGTGCTCCTGATAACACAGTCTTAGCAACCTACACATCCAGACTTCAGTCTGTGTTAGCCCGCTGAGCATCTGCTTCAACTTTATCAGCTGCAGTAAAGTTGTTCCATGCTCCTTGTATCTGTGCACCCAGAAGTAGATCATATTCAGACCTCTTGAAGATCTGGGATATTTAGGATTGGAATAATGTCTGGTTGTGTGCATGTCTAAAATATAGCAGTGGTTTTTTTTTTTTTTTTTTTTTTTAAGAAAGACAATGCATATTCTTCAGGGCATGTAAGCATTTTATTTGCACTTGAACGAAGGACCTTATTAATTCAAAGTAATTTTTGCAACAGCAGAGAGTCTTCTCTCTATTCTGTTTCACTCCATACTGCCTGTCATGCATCACTTTCCATCATAAAATACAGGTCAGGGGTGTGAACTGTATCCTTGCAAATGGACTGATAACCTGTGAAACAACAAAACAGAGTAAAAGGCTGATGGTATATGAGTATGAGACATATGGTACATGATTTTTCACCTTAACAAAAATAAAGAAAGAGTGAGCTAGCCTAAACATTGAGAGCTTTAGCATCCTGTGCTTTATCAATAAAATCCCTGCAGCCCCTGTGTGACTGCCTAACGCTGCATCAAGACCATCAGTGTGATCAACCTGTGAAGGGAGGAATGCAGCCTTTGGTTTTGCAAACAGCCCTAAAAACCTTTTCTGAGGGCTGCCCCTCTCGGAAAGGTTGGAGGGGCCGTGCAGTGATGCACAGTGTTCCTCTGCACGGGGGCAGCAAGGCCCTGCTGCCAGGAGCAAGGTGGGTTTGCTGCTCTGAAAGGCTTTCTGGAAACAAGCCAGTTCCTCCACGTGCTTTTGCAGCTTTCCTATTTATCACTTCTAGAGCAAGTTCAGGCACTTAATCCCTTGGCTCTTGGGGATTTATTCTTGTATTTTCTGGCTGCCCTTGTTACTTTAGCCCCTGATGCTGTGTTCATCTCTGCCCTTGTCTGTTTGGCTAAGCACTTAGCAAGCTTGCCTGGGCTGTACAAAGCACTGGCAGTTCCTGCAGAAGCTGAGGCTGCTTGGCCCTGGAGCAAATCAGTTCCTGACAGCTCCAGATCCTTGTTTGTTCTCTGGCCTCCTGCTGTCATCATATGTAGAGACTCTCCATTTTTCTGTGCCGTTTTCATGCTGTTCATGGGATACTGTTCAATTTATTCATCAATGACCTGGATGAAGGCACAGAGTGCTCCCTCAGCAAGTTTGCTGATGACACGAAATTGGGAGGAGTAGCCGATAGCCCAGAGGGCTGCGCTGCCATCCAGAGGGACCTGGACAGACTGGACAACTGGGAGGTGAAAAACCTCATGCAATTCAACAAGGCCAAGTGCAAGGTTCTGCACCTGGGGAGGAATAACCCCAGACACCAGTACAGGCTGGGGACCGACCTTCTGGAGAGCAGCTCTGCAGAGAAAGACCTGGGCGTCATGGTGGACGACAAGTTGACCATGAGGCAGCAGTGTGCCCTCGTGGTCAAGAAGGCCAATGGGATCCTGGGGTGCATTAAGAAGAGCATCTCCAGCAGGTCGAGGGAGGTGATCCTGCCCCTCTACTCAGCCCTGGTGAGGCCACATCTGGAGTATTGTGTCCAGTTCTGGGCTCCACAGTACAAGAGGGATGTGGAGCTGCTGGAGAGAGTCCAGCGCAGGGCTACAAGGATGATCAGGGGCCTGGAACATCTGCCCTATGAGGAGGGGCTGAGGGAGCTGGGCCTGTTCAGCCTGGAGAAGAGAAGGCTGAGAGGGGATCTGATCAGTGTATATAAATACCTCAAGGGAGGGAGTGCAGAGGACGGTCATGGTCTCTTTTCAGTGGTGGCCACTGATAGGACTAGAGGAAATGGCCGGAAACTGAAACACCAAAAATTCCATAGGAACTTAAGGAAAAATTTCTTAACAGTGAGGGTGACAGAGCACTGGAACAGGCTGCCCAGAGAGGTTGTGGAGTCTCCTTCTCTGGAGATCTTCAAAACCCGCTTGGACGCAGTCCTGTGCCATGTGCTCTAGGTGACCCTGCGTGTGAGGGGGGGTTGGACTAGATGATCTCTAGAAGTCCCTTCCAACCCTAAGCATTCTATGATTCTATGATTCTATGATTCCTTTCCTGTGTGCGCGGTGGCTTGGCTGTCTGGTCGCTCTGTGACGCCTCGTGCCCAGCACAGCCCTCCCCCTGGCAGCCCACGCACCCCCTGCTCCCTGCCGCGCTTCCACACACACTGCCCCAGGTGAAGCCCTGCAAGTGCCTGCGGGAACAGGGATGCCACCTTCCTGGGGACAAGCCTGTCATTTCCCTATGGACCTCACAGGAAAACAGAAAGCAGCAGATCCAAAGTGTCCCCACTTCAGGTTCGTCTCTTTACCAGTGCTCTGAGAGCCAGCAGAGCGGGCACTGGTACCAAATCCCCTCAGTCAGGAGGGGAGGGGAAGAGATGTTAGGCTGTGCATCAAAATAATAATATATAAAAAAGTTTTACAATCCTGTTTTAGTTAGTAGTCTGTCCTTTTTATTTATTTAAATTGAAATGATGTGGAGCAAAAGTCTGGCTGTTCTCCATGTCTGAAGGAGGGTGCTAGTTAGCTAGCTGTGAGAAAATGTGCTGCCTCAGGTCATGCTCCGCGCTCTTAAGCGCAGCAAACTGGAAGAGCCTGCTCATGTGTGTCCTGGAGCCCTTCCCTGGGGGCTCCCCGTTCCTCCTCTTGGTGTCCCCTCCTCCTGTGACCTGCCACCTGACAGCTTTGCCTCAGGGAAAGTGCCCACGGGGCTTTAGTGTTGGAGCAAGCTGCCAGGAATAGAGCAGGAGAGGAGCTGGATGCAGCTTCTCTGCAGCCATCACTTCCCGTGCCTCCTTTCCCGACCCAGAATGACTGGCCAGAATGATGGTAAAAGAGAAGCTTTAGGATTCCAGGTGCTGTTAGTGATCAGGCAGGGATTAGCATTAAGGCTCAGGTACTGCAGTAGGCTCAGATTCCATCAGAACTGTGCTCTAGGTGCCTGCTTGCTTTCATGCTTTTTCTAGCAGAGGCAAACAGCAAGGGAGGACTGATATGTGCCTCTGGGACAAATAAAATGCTATTGCTCATTCATCTGCATGTCTTTATGTTTTTTCAAGGAGAGCTCCACCAGGGAAGTGTAAATTGAAGCCTATTCCAGTGAAAACGAAGAGTAAGCGTATTCCCTTCGCTCCACGGGCAAGTAAGTTACTGTCAGTGCAGAGCAAAACTGTTACCAGTCCTAAAGGCAGGTGGTGAAGAGGGTTAGTGATGTTGAAAGCACGGAGCAGAAGCAATCTTGAGAGCAGATAATTTCACCTAATGAATGCTTCTCTTGCTAATAGGTACAATGGCTTTTTAATCCCCATCGCTTTAAATCTTGTCAAGTAACACTGAGTTAGGGAATGGGTGGCTTTGATGTAGGCATTGGGTTCGGAATGGGAAGTTCTCAGTGCCTGTCCCAGCTCTGCTGCAACTTCCGTGAGTCAAATAATGTCACAGAGCCTTTCCATAAAACCAACAGTTAATTTTCCTTTCAGCTGGCCTTTTTTTGTGTGTTTTTTTTTTTTTCTCTCCTGTCTAGGACCTAGGCAAGTAGAGCAGGGAATGCCTCTTACTACTGAGTAGAAGCAATGTCTAGTGAGGCGAGGTTATGCTTTCTGGGATTTCCAGATATTCGTGTAATATGAATAATTCATCATGTTAAGTCCGCCAAAGAGAAATGTGCATGCTTTCATCTTATTATTTCTGGACTTATTTTCCCAAATACATTTTAATCATTGCTAAATACATATTAATTTCTCTTCTAAAACTAAACACACTTTATTTCTAAGAAATCCAAGGCTCCTATAATAGAAAGAAGGAGGTAGGTAGGTTTATGCAGTCTGTATTTCTTTTCTTAGAATGTGAGATATTTTTCTTAGCTGTGGCTGCTCCAGTAAGGTTTGATATCAGCCATGTTTCTGAATCAGCCTTTCATCTTGGAGCAGGGATGCTAAAATACATGATTACTTTCCTCAGAGACCATCCTTGAGCTGCTTAATGAACCTCCAACCACCCAGCCTCCTGGAAAATCCTCTTCTGCTGGAGTCACCCAAACAAGTTCTTCTAAGAAAGCTAAGACCACCCCACCCAGCAAAATGAAAGCATCCACGTTGAAGCCAACTTCAGCTGGTAAAAAGACCCAAAAAATCAAAGCCAAGGCTAAGCACAGGCCAAAGCAGAAGGTGAAGGTTACAAAGGTTTCCAAACCTACACCAGCACCATCCTCAACAAAAAAGAACCCCCGCATAACCAGAACCAAGAAGCTTCCCCACAGAAAGGAGCAGTAAGTAAGGAGAAACTGGTGGAGAAAAGAATAGATTAAGAAATGGCTTTTGAAGCTGAGCGAGATACCCCAAAAGCAAGTCATTTAGAAGATGGTGACTGATTTGGTAGGTAGAAAGAATACTTTCACTAGAGATCAAATTAAAAAACACCAGTATCAGTAGGTTTGTTATGCCAATGAAGTTTCTTGGGATAAATTCAGTATTGAGACCAGATGCTTCTCCATTAATGCCAGTCTATATGTTCTATTAAACCTTAACAGCACCAATATTCTCATATTAACTTTCTTTGCAGATAGTTCACTTGTTGTGAAGTCCTGTTCTGTCATAAATAGTTACAAGAGTCTCTGATAAGTGTTTGCTCTTAGTGTTCGGCTTTGTATATCTATACTAACAAATACAAGTACCTGCAGCTTTCAGAGCAGTTTAGCAGGCCTGCTAGTAGGTTTGCATCTTTGAAAAAGGAACATGAAATAAATATGTCAATGATCTTGCCTTTCCTTCAGTGTTGTTTTGCGCTCTTGCACATTGAAGTGTGGAGGTTGTTTTGGTTATATGGTAGTTTCTTCAAGTTATGGATCACCTGCAGATCTCATAGAATGCAATATAGGCTAGAACTACCCTCCAATTTTTTATTACCGTCCCCTCCCCTCAAAGAAAACACACAAAACTACAAACCACCCCAACAAGGCGAGCTATAGCTGGCCAATTGAACTGAACTATCTGATGGCTTCTGACTGACAGATGTTTTGCGTTGGATTCCTCTATCTCATGATACTACAAAGTTCCTGTGTCTCTCGCACCTCTCGTATTATATAAGCTGCAGGAAATGTTTTTGTGTTTTTTTTTTTGTCCATTTGTTTTCTCCCCAAGGTACTGAGGGGAGCAGAGCTATAGTGACTTCACTGTATGGCCTGTTCCAGCAGCTGAAAAGGCTCCAGCATCCATAACTGTTTGACCAAGGCCACTAGGGCTGTGTGTGCGATGGGTAAGGCCGCAGCCATGCTCCCCACAGGCCCCTTACCCCCTCAGTACTGTGTGCGGAAAAGCTGCAACCTGAAGCTGCAGGTAGCATCAGTGAGGGACAAGGACATCGCCCTAAAGGGGAGAAGAGAATCTTGCCCCAAAACTGTCTGCAAGCTTTTTTTGCTTGTCAGAACTTTAAAGGATCCTTTTAAGGCAGGAGAGCTGAAGCTCTGCATTCAGCAGCTCAGCTCCTCTCTGCGCAGAGCTGTCAGGAGCTCTTGTGTCTACGAGCAGCCACCGTGCAGCTCTTCCTGCTGCTCCTTGAGCTTGAGGGATCCTGGCCATAGCTGTGTTCCCTCGCACACAGAGCACACTGTGCAGTTAATCTGCATAGGGATCCTTGCAGAGCTAAGCAAGTGAGGATCACTGCCGCAAAAGGGCTCGTGTTATTTTTGGTGTAAGCAGGGGAATCCTAAACCTCAAATGTTCTTTTCCAGAGAAATCTATTTATTTGACTTGCAGAGCCACAATCTTGCTTTGCCTGGGCCTGCAAACTCATACCCTTAGGCTAAGATGGAGCCAAAACAAATTGCATCATTTTGCAAGTTAAACTTAAAACGGGACTGCTTTCAATGCAGTTGTTTTTTCTCCTACTGCCATCTTCTGGACTTGCCCGTTCAGCAGGGGAGCTGCTGCTGTGAGGGGAACAGCAACTGCTCCGCGCGGTGTAACCGACATCCAGCTGCAGGACTTTGGTAAGGAAGACAGCCCTCGGGGAAGGCAGACAGTGCAGAGCAACCCCCCGGCTCAGCCTCAGCTTCCTCACTTCGAGGCGATCCACAGCGTGGTCAGAGCAAGGTGGAACAGAGACCTCAGCAGGTGCTGAAACCCAAACACAGGGAAAAGGGGAGCTGCCACGAGAAGAAACGTGGTCTCAGCCTTCCTCGGGTCAGCCAAGCTGCCTCCCAGCCTGTTACAGTTACCCCTGCTCTGCGCATGCAGCCGCTGCCGCTGGAGGACACAGAACTGTTGTGGAAAACACAACGCGCGGGAAGAGCATAACAACGTGCTGCTGTTTGTAGAACAGTGAAGGTGAACGGAAACGGGCTCGGAGGTGGCCATCTTCCCCTCGCGGCTTGGTGCTAGCTCGGCCCTGGCAAAACCTTGGAGCTTTTCTAGGGCAGTGGGCAGGCTGCAGCCCCCTGAGGCAGCGGGGCCGGGACGGGGGAGAGGGGGACGCGGGGAGGCGCAGCCCGCGGCCGCACCTCCGTCCCAACGGCCGCCAACGGTCCGCGAGGCGGCCCCGGGGCGGTGGGGAGAAAAATGTAGCCCGGTCGCGGAGGGTGGAGATAAAAGATTAAAAAAAAAAAAAAAAAAAGGCGAGAGGCCCCAGCGAGGATCGAACTCGCGACCCCTGGTTTACAAGACCAGTGCTCTAACCACTGAGCTATGGAGCCGCCTATCAGTTCCAGCCCTGCCGACGGCTGTTGTGGGCGGCGCGGGCCGCGCCTCCGCGAGGGGCCCCGCGAGGGAGCGGCCTGAGGCGGCGCGGCCGCGTCCCGCGGCCCCCAGCGCCCGATGTGTGACCCGGCTCTGGAGGGGACACGCGATGCCGAAAAAAAAGTTTAGAGTTCTCATCGAGTTAGTGTTGTAAATTTGATCAGCTTTTGTGAAACCTGACTCTATGGAAAAGCTGTGGGTTAGTGTTCTCACAAATGAACCACCAAGTGAGGTTGGTTAGGACGTGACCTGCAATACAGGCCCGCATCGCATACCGCAGGCTCTGCTTTCGGTTTCACTGAACGGAGAGGACTTGTGTTCACTCCAGCGCCATAATACACCTGTCTCGTCTTCAGGCTGCTGTAGTTACTGTCCAAAGCCGCTGGGTGGAACCTAAGTACTGGGTAAAAGGAAGGGGGTAAGGTTTTTTTTTACTCTGTAGGACAATTTAGGTTAAAGGAGGTGTCCCAGACGTGAAAATATCTAGTTTTGTATATAAAGCTTCTGCTGATTGGCTCAGGATTAAATTTATATTGTGTGATCCCTTGGAATATTGAGTTTTTCCCAAGCATTCCCTCTTTTCATCTGGTTCAGTGAGTTAGTACTGATTAAAAGTGGAGGGCTAGTGAGAGCTGTTCGGCAAAAAGCAGTGGCAGCTTTCGCTGCAAACGCGGTGTTTGCAGTGCTGAGTTGTCACAGCCTGGCTACCGCCGTCCCTTGCACGGCCAGGTCTCCGTGTCCTGGGGCGGTCGAGCGCCCCGTGGCCCAGCCCAGCAGACATACAGGCCTGCAGGGCTGGCACACTTGCCTTTCTCTGCCCACCCCTGTTAGAAAGGCCTTGTAGCTCCTGCCCTTTTATGAAGCTGAATGTTCTGAGGGTTTTAGTTGTGTTCATCAGATCCAGAAATATTATTTCATTTCTTAAAGGAACCCTCTAGTAACTTCAAGGTCTTTGCATGCTTGATATATTCATTTTAACTGCCAAGTTGTTTTGTACAACACTGCTGTGTTTTGTACAAACACAGGGTCTTTGTATCAATTTGGGTGGATTTCAGAGCTGGTCTTCAGGGTATTTTGAGCATTGAAAGATCTCAGCATGTAGATGTCTTGGCTTCACTTCGTGTGAAATTTGCAGTCTGATCAAAAAGTGATCAAAAAGCGTCTGAGGAAATGTCCTAGTGTTCCATGCTTTTGATCCCATCAGTCCTTTTTAAAAGACACTGTTCTTCAAATTATGTTACGCCCATTTGTCCTTGACGCACAGAGGAGAATGTAAAAACTATGTGTTAGAACTAGATAAAGCCAGTAAAAATAAACTCCCATCCTATTTCACTGGGTGCTGAGCCAAATACAAGCGAGGTGGTGTATTTGAGAAATAAGCCCCAGTATCCAGAGCCACCATGGCTTGTCATCTGCTCTGTTCCACCTGTGACACTCTGCTGCACTACATCTGCAGAGCAATGGATGCGCTCCGCTGTCTTGGAATGAGAAGATTTTCTGTTTATTGAACTTGAGAAGGGTCATTCTGTATTGGCATCTTTCCTGGTCGTTGCAATGCTTTTAAGAACGAATGCAATTAATTTTAGTGTCTGGGCAATGTGATTGTTATTCCAGAGGGGAATAAGCCTCTCTGATTTCAAATGGCCACCATGAAGGATAGCTTTGATTCAGGCCTTCCCATACTATAACTATGTCTCACTGGTAGCCTAGCAAACATTGTGAACTTTTGCTTCCTTATTTCCTGGAGCAAACAGCGGTCTGTGTAACGCAGGCCCTTCTTCTCCAATTGGCATAGAGGGCCTTTGGAGACCACAGGCCTTCCTTGCTGCGCATCTGGTAGGAATTCAAACTGAGAAGCTGGAGAAGAGCAAGTGTGGACGGATATATAGATAATAGCAATATGGCTTCGTGCTTGACATAAGCTGACTTGGCCAGACTTAGGCTTACGGCCTGGCGCTCGGAAGATCTCGCGATGTTACGGAAAGCAAAGGGTCAGCAGAGATTAAGGTGAGTCAGCTGTCTTACTTTGAAGAATCAGTACATAGCCATATAAGGTAACGTTGTTGCTAATTGGTGGCAGAGCAGGCTTCCACATTCGCAAGGAGTATAACTGTAGTGAGCAGTACACAATAAACGGCACTCCACTTCAACCATATTGGTGTTACGTGGTTTGTCCCCTAGCGGGGCAGGAGGGCCCCGGAGAGCCCGACCTCCGGGTGAACACGTAACGTTGCTGAGAGCTGAGACCGGAGACAGCGAATGGCAACAAGCAAGGGACTTCAGGGAGAAGCTGGGAGGAGCCTCGCTATTTTACTGCTTTTTGACTTGGCTTCGACCAGTTTTGATCTCTCATTGCCTCTGTATTACCATGGAGTATTTCTAACAGGGCAGGTTTCTTTGGAAGGGTTGGGTATTTTGGACAGTAACATAGAAGAGGAAGTGCTAAGGGTTAATATATAGTTTTGAAATGATCACAACCACTGCAACCCCCCACCAAATTTAGGTGTAGATGTTATCTTCTACATCTTAACTATTAGCTATATTTTAAAATAATAGAAATGCCTTTCAGAAAGGAATTTTTCTTTAAGTATTTAGCCGGCTAAAGGCTGAATTTAAGAGCTTACTTTAGAAACTTAGTAATTAGGTTGTGACTTTGAGTAAGAAAGTGAGAGTATATACAACACATCCTGATATGCAGTGAAGGAACCTTCTCTTCTTGTTATATATAAGCTGAATTCATAATTAAGCAGGGAACAGAGCATGTCTTTCAATTTCCTTAGAGCGCAGTAGTTGTTCTGGAAACCAGATGCTAAACTGTAAGTGGTGTCACAACCCTGAGAAAGGGGCACATTTGAAACTGAACAGAATTGAAGAAGTAGAGGACGGGTGAAGGGCTCATTTAAGAGGTAGAAGGATAGAGGGCGAGGACCCCTTGACGTTAACAGCCTCAAGCACTTAAGAACAAGTAGCCAGCAGTACAGCATGTCATGGACTGGCATTTGATTCTTCACAGCATGTTGATGTGAGTTCTGTTAAATTTACTGTAGAACACAACACAGCCTTCAGCAGAAAGGTTTTTTGGTTTTCCTAGAGCAGAGGAATAAGGGAGTGTGGCATGCAGTCCAACTTGCAAAATGTTCCCCCCTCTGGATACTGGAACACTCATTACATTTGAGAATAGTGATTAATCAAATGCTGGGAGAGCATTTATTCAGTTAAAGTCCTGCTAATACATTTCTCTAGAAACATTCATGAATGCTTTTTATTAAAAAAAAAAAAAAACAGCTAACAGCACGGTGAAAAAACACCCCACCCTGCTGCATGCAGATTACTACCACTTTTGGGTGTCATAATGGAAGTAACTCAACAAATTGGAGACCATCAACAATGCAACGTTTTGAGAGAGGTCCTAAACAACTCTTGCTTTTAATGAAGAACTATTTTTCTCTTCTTGAAATAATTCCATTTATTTTTGCGAGATCTCCAAATGAAACTGTTGCAGAACCTCTCTGGGCTGGTTTTGCCTATAAGAAAAAAGGAAGATAAAATGCTGATGTCTTAAGTTAAAGAAATTTGTAAAAAAGACTTCAGAAGTCAGTCACTTAAAATGACCATACTTTGAAACAAAAGCTAGTAATTGAGAAAGTCTGAGTATTTAGCAATAGTTTAGCTTCACAATACCTGTGATTCATGGAATTTCCAGCCTATCATGTAGTATATCTGAAATGTTGCAGGAATTGAGCCATCACTATTTCCATACATTTCTGTAACGATAGGGAGGGAGAGAAAAGGTACACAGAATATTAGTTCTAAGAACTCATTAGTTCACAGAACATTAGAACCAAGTACAACATTCATCATCATCATCACTCTCACTGAAAGATTTGGGACAGCAAACTTGCTTTTACTGGTGTGTCAACATAGTTCCAATCCTGTCATTATAACTAAGGTTTGAAATATCTACATTATTAGTTCTAATGTGTTATGTAGAGATCAAAATAAAACAAAACATGAAATATGTTTTTCAAGTAATTCCAGGTTAATGTGTTACCTCTTAAATTACCTTGGTATATTGCTGCGGCTGCCAATATAGTCTCCCTGTGTAGCAGAGGTTTTCTATTCCAAGAGCAGTTACTCTCCCCCATACCTAAAAATATGTTTTAGCTTTAAGAAAAAGAAAATATAGCATGTAACATGAGTTCTCATGCACCAACTTTTATTAAGCCAGGAATAGGTACAGAATCTTCTGAATATCTCACTGGAAGTGAGCATACCATACAACAGGTCAGTAAAAATTCTTAGCTACAACAGCAAAGCCATTCGATACCAACGCTTTGCAATCTATGGTTTGTAGTGCTAGCAATAATTTCAGATTATTACTTCTTTAGCAACAGTCTTCAGATATTTAGACTTTCTAGTATAATTTCTTTTAAAACACTAAGTACAAGGTGTTTGTTCATACATGCTGCAGATACTGCACACTGTTTTGTATTCCAGAAGACTTCTGATAAGAAATTGAATTGTCAATTTAGTCTTGGACAATCCTGCATCAAAGCTTTATATCCATTAGGGAACTACCGTGAACAGCAGCACCTGATCCAGACCTAGGAGATGCCCTAAACTGCTCCATAAGTAACTACGGGATTGTATGTGAACTTCACAATGTCTGACAGTGTCATGATTGCACCTAACTCTGCTGTTAAGAAGCCCACTTGCTAAGTCTCTTGCTTTCCTCAGCAGACTCCAATCTGAGGGTCCAAATATTCTTGTTCCAAGACCGTATCCTGAATCTCCTGACAGGAGCTTAGCAGGCTCACTGCCTAACCCAGCAACTGCAAAGTTGCTCTGTGGGAAAGAGCTCTGGAAGGGGACAGAAGCCTGTTCAGCAACTCACACAGAACAGGCTCACACAGACCGGGAGCGCTACCAGAGGTCGGCATCCACAGCAGAGCCCAGCCGAACAAGTTTTTGGTTTTACTTCTGCTACCCAAAACACATTTGCTGATGGGTTTAATCTCCTGACAAGAAATCAGGGAAAAAAGTAATACTCTCTTAAGAGAGAAAAAAAACTGAAGAAACAAAACATTAAAAGGGAGGAAAAGGCATCTGGCTTCTCATCTGGGCACAAGATTGACTGCATTACAGTGGTATCAATATGTATACATTCCTAAATATGTGAGCAGAGAGGTCACAATGCTACAATTCATATTTGTTAGCACAAAAATAGTTTGAGATAATTAAAACTTATTTTATTTTTTCATCTGGAGTGAAGAAACATTAACTTTTCTGTGTCTACATCACTGATACAGAAAGTGCTTATGCTCCCAGAAGTTTATGTACTTGCCTTGTAAGTCTTCCATAAGCTCAAACAATCCTGGATAGTTTACTTGAATTTCATCGGTATCCTAGAAGGATTCAGAAGCTTAATTTTAGAGCACATCAAGCTAAAACCATAGCATTAACTTTCAGAGCAGCTACTAGAATGTATCTGTCACTTCTTTTCAAGCTGCTTATTTTTCCTAAACCACCTCAGTATTTTTAAGGAATTTTGTCAGTAGCCCAAATGCAGCCAAGTTTTAATTGAAGTGCAATTCTTTTCATCTTAGTCTTACAAAAAGCAGCAAGAGTGTTCTAAGATTCTTCCAGTAGGTCTGACCTTTTCAGACACATTTCTCCAAGGAGACCATCAAAACTTTGCAGGACCACAAACCAAAGATGCCCTACAGCTGATTCCATTGCTCACAGTAAGACCAACAGAGGCGGACCAAGTTAGTTTAAAAATTTCTTCAGTAAGGTATTTGATGTGCAAAGTGAAGTAGCATTTCTACCATAAATATTCTAAATCTATTAGCTGCTCTGATGTTCTGAATTGTTTTGTCTGACCGTTCTTATATTTGTAGTTACCACAGTGAGAGTGTTAAAGCCAGCTCTTGACAGCAGATGTCCCAAGTCAGAGACAGCAGTGAAGGGGGATACATGAGGAGAAAATCCCCCTTCTCTCTCTAGCTCTGCTAGCTGCAGAGAGCAGCGAAGTTCATACAGCGTGTCTCCTCCAAACATTGCACCAATAAATACTCCATCTGGCTTAAGTACTTGATGAATCTACAATGCAGAAGATACAATATTCAAAAAAATGTGGAAGTCTCTATTTAACTACAAAGTTCTTAAGGATTCTTTTTTAATCAACTTAAAAGCAATCATTAAAAAAATAGTGATATACATGTGGATAAAAATCAATTAAAATTACTCTAATCACTTGATTAGAAAGTGCAGTTGACTAAAACGTAAAAAACACAAAAGTCAGGGATCAGTCCAAATCCCAGTGATTTTCAAAAGTCAAATCAATTATATGTCCGCATGCAAAAGCATTACTTCTCTGCATGCATGACTCAGGAGTCCCTGGCCTTTGAAGGTTGCATCCCCAAGGCAAGCAGTGAGAAACCTTCTAGTAACATGGTAAGATGCATAGATCTGTCAGAAGAGACACTATTGTTCTTCAGAATGAATCTGTAGAAATTAAGCTCTTAGAACTATAAAATAGAGAATGTGCAGTTATTCTAGTGCAAAGCTATTTTTTTTTGAATGGAGGTCTCTGAAAACAATATCCTTATTAATTTAATTATGAGGAAAAAAAAAGCATAAGATAGCTTTTATTTATTTTTACTTTCTTACATAAGGGAAGCAAAAAAAAAAGCCATTTGTGAATGGCTGGGTACACCCATCATCATGCACTTTTGTCTGGTCAGAGGAGCGATACAATCACTCTATCTTCAAGACTGACAGAACGAGCTTTCTTTTAAGTGAGTTCTTGTTCCCTTCCTACTGAGAGCTCCAACAAATTCAAAGTTTGCTTTTTGTTAAGAATTGGCACTGATCCCTTGCTCAGACATCTGGAAGAGCCGCATTGCAGTACCAAGCTTGTAAGACAACAAAAGCTTGAAACATAATTTGCCTTAGTGATATGAAACATGCTTTTTAATTAGTCATTAATCAAGATACCTTTCTCTATGCCAATAAAGAAAGGAGTTTCTTACCTCTCTAAAAGCTTTAGGAAGGTCATTCACCCAATGTAAACTGAAATGCCAGAAGTGTATTTATTATATTACATATTAAGTAAAACTTGTAAAAAAGCAAATACTTGTAAAATCATCTAACTGTGTTTCAGAAGCCTATGTAACAAATTTCTCAGGTTGCAAAAGTGCGAAGTGCAGTGATACCAAATAAAATCCAAAGTTTATATAAATGACTTTTTTTTTTTTCCAAAAAAAGCAAAGATGCAATTCCTGGAGATTAATCAGTTAAAATGCATGAAAAGAAGCCATGTGTGTCTTCAAGGAAGAAAACAGCTCACTAAGAACCACCAGTACAGGATTTCTTCCTGATATTTGCTTATGACTTGGCAAGTGTATTTTGTACAGCAGTACTTATTGCTGTTAAATGGACTATTTCTCTTTTTTATTTCTCCCTTGTTTTTTGGCAGGGGGGCAGGGGAGGGGAAGCAGGGGATGAGGAAGGTGGCTGGGTAGAAGAAGATTACTCTGAAAATAACATTATTTAATATCTTCATCAAAACCTTAAGTGTCAACAAATGAAAAAAAATACATACCTTAAGCTGCTAACAACAAGATCAAATGTACCTTCTTTGAAAGGAAGGAACTCCTCATCAGCTACTACACTGGCCGTAGGGATTTCAGTTTCCAAAGTATTTTTCTAACGTCGAGTTTGAATAAAAACATCAGAAACTTCTTTTGCTTTTCTGTATTGTATAATTGAAACATTGCAAATAAAATTCAGAAAGCTACTTACTAAAGCATTCTCTGCAATATCTACTTGAATAAGTTTTCCGACAGTTTCCTGAAATAAGAAGCATCTGTCAAACGCTTGTTTCATAAACTGTGTAAGCTTTTTAATAAACTTTTACAGTTTATACAAACTTTAGGTCATGTTTTGAAATATTTACATGTATTCCAAATATACATATATATGTGTGTGTATATATATATATATGTATTTTCAAACACATACACATTCCAAACATATATCATATGCATTTTTATGGATAGGTTTGGATGGATATAAACTGTGCAGTAGCAACCAGTGAAGCACCGTTATTCATAGCACGTTATTCAAAAGCAAGTTCACCCCTCTGAAAGTCTTCACAGTATTTCTCACTAAGACCTTCCTGAGGGCCACAAACTAACCATATGCCTGCATCTTCCAGATGCATGGATGGATAACTGAAGGTTATCTGCCATATAACACAGCTTCACTTGCACTACCACTGATCTTATTCGTTTAATTGTTAGGGATATGAGTTACCTTAAGCTAATTGATTCTACACAAGACATCTTTGGGCTATACAAACTACTTCATCACGATGGGGAGGGGTGTTTTAAGTTATAATAGCATCCTGCTTGAACACACAAGAGTGAACATGTTTTAAATGACACCAACATAGCATGGGGCAGTACCTTTGT
Source organism: Tinamus guttatus (assembly GCF_059628265.1). NCBI lineage: Eukaryota > Metazoa > Chordata > Aves > Tinamiformes > Tinamidae > Tinamus > Tinamus guttatus. The sequence goes on from NW_028288775.1 coordinate 1,029,530, forward strand.
TAAATGTTGAGCTATGTAACCTCTTCCAGAGCCAACATCCAAAGCAAGAGGGAATGCTCTGAAAACACAGGTTTTTTTTTTTTGCATTACAAGCCATATACACAAAAATGCAGTTCTAGGGTACGTTTTTTGAGATAACTTCCACGCATGCTTCCCGACCACACACGTGGTTGTCACTGCGCATCCTTCCACAAGACACCAGCCACACCAAACCCGCCCGGAGGCTACATGAAGGAAATGTTCCCTCTGCAGGCCAACCCAGGGGCTGCGGGGGAAGGCGAGGCGCCTGGCGGGGCTCACCTGGCGATGTCGAACACCCTGTCGGCCACTCTGCCGCCGACCTGCGGGGAGACGCGACCGCGTGAGCGGCGCCGCGGCGGCCAGGCCGCCCCCCGCCCGCCCCCGCCGCACCTCCTCGCGCAGGTAGTCGCATCTGGCCGCCTCGGGCTGCAGCGCCGCCCAGTTCTTCTGCTTCCGCTTCAGCCGCCGGTCGAAGGGGCTCAGTGCGCCCGGCGGAGTCGCGGCACCCGCCGCCTGCCCCGACGGCGCCCAGAGCCGCCGCTGCCTGCTGGTAATGCCGCCCCAGCCCCAACGCCAGGACCTCGGCGCCGCCCCGCCACCAACGGCCGCCGCGCCCGCTGCAACGGTCACCGCTCTAACGGCCACAACCGCCCCCGCCGCCATGGTGTCCCTCCCCCCGACGCATGCGCCGCTCAGCCGCCCGCGCGCGCGCTGTGACTGGCCGCGAGTGGCTTGTCCTGCGCCGGCCGCCGTCGCGTTGCCGGAAGCTGCCGCGTGGGGCGGTGTCGGCGTGGGGCGGCCGTGGCGGCGTGGTGAGGCGGGGGGCCGCGGCGGGGCCGGGAGCCTGGGGCGGCCGGGGCCGGGGCTGGGGCCGGGACTGGGGCCGGGGCCGGGGCTGGGGCTGGCGCTGCCTCGGGGCCCTTTTCGTGCCGCGTGTCGGTGAGCGGAGGCGTGTGGCGGGGGTGGGTCTGCGCGTGAGGCTGCCCGCCCCGCTGTGTGAGGTTCCGCGGAGAGCGTTCTTGAGCACGGGCTGGAAGTCTAGCGCCTTTCAGGTTTCTGTAGCTCTTTCAGTTGTGCATTTTCAATTAATGTAAAAGTATTTAAACTTAAAACCATAATTTAAAAACTTTTCTTTTTTTTTCTTTTTTTTTCTTTTTCCCATACTGCAGTTATTTAAGCCCTTAGTAGCATCAAATATGGCATCCCAGGAGGAAATCCTACGTGATGAACGGTTTAGCCGTGTTACGAGGGATCCCAGGTTCTGGGAAATTCCGGAAGAGGAGTATAAAGTGAAGGTCGACAAACGGTTCCGGTCTATGTTTCATGACAAGAAGTTCAAGCTGAAATACACCGTGGATAAAAGAGGTCGCCCTGTTAATTTCAGCACTGTGGAGGACCTCAGGAACTTTTATGCCGTGTCAGATTCGGACTCTGAGCTTTCAGAGAGCGACAGTAAAGCACATACTGGGAAGAAAGCAAAGAAGAAGAAAGCCAAGCCCAAAGGAAAAGCAGATGCTCCAAAAGGAATTGCCGATGTCGTTCCCAGGGAGGAGAAAAAAACAGGCAAGCAAGGCAAGGGCCAAATAGGTAAAACTTCACCTAAATTAGATGACCAACAGAATGAAGGAGAGAAAACTGCATCTAAATCCAAGTTGAAAGAAGACTGTAAGAAAACCACAATTGCAGTTGATCACTCATCAAGTGGAAGATCACGTTCAGTTCAAAGTGAGCAAAAGACTTTGAAGTCAAGTGGGACTAAACCAGTGAGGGCTCCTAGGACGGAACCTTCCCTAGGAGAGAAAGTAAAAGAATCAGGTTTGTTGTTAATATGGAAGGGGCAGAGGTTCGCAAGGTGGTTTCGCTGGGTGGTGTTTGCCAGATCTGACAGGTATCGGATTTGGATTCGGTATTACTGAAGAATCAGGTCTATCTGGGGTCCTTTTCATCGTTGAAGATGAAATTGGAGTCGGAGTAGTTGGAAAAGTAAAATGTCCAGTAGTGTATATACTTGGGTGTTTATCAAGCTCAATAAGAATGTCAAAGCCATGCATGTTTCAACACATCACTTGTTGACTGGATGCAGGATGGCAGCATTGAGCCCTTCGCTTGAGAGGGATGTAGTTTTAAGAGTGCTGACAAGGGCTTATTTCTTTATATTGAAAAGATTGAAAAGCTTACTAAAATACAGATTGAAGAGATCGGTGGTGAAGACTTTTACTTCTGAAGTATTTGGAATTTGTCTTGTTTTTCTGTGGACAGGATAAAATGTACAAAGTCATGGCCGTAACCAATCTCACTGGTCTAGAGAGAGCAGGTGACTTGAAGAAAAGCTTCCTTTGTTTTGTTTGAGCATTCGTGTAGCCTTAAGTTACTGAAGTTTATTTCTATCTGTAGTTTCAGTATGGAGAAATAAATAATATAAACAAAATATAAATATTAAAAAAATAATAATTTTATCAGATTTTAAGTTTGGTAATACAGTTGTGGGCCTAAAGAGCAATAGATTAGACAAGCTGAGAAGGCAGTACTGGTGACTTATGTTGTTTTGTACTTGCCTGACATAAGTTGTTGTATCACGTTATACATTTACACAGTCTGTAAACTTGCAGGAAGACAGCTGAGATTTTTTCTTCTTTTTGTAATGACTCATGTAATTACAACATAAAAGTAGATATTGAACATTTGTTTTTCAGCGACTTTGGGCACATCCACCTGTGACCAAAGTGACATCAATAAAAGTCAACTAGAGGAAGCAATTTCTGGAAGTGAAGACTATTCTGAATATGCAGAATCTGAAGAAGAGGGGTCAGACGTTCATGAGGAAGCAGGCGATGAAGAGGAGTCAGAAGATGAGGAAACAGATGAGGAGGATAGTGATTCAGAAGATGAAGAAAGTGATATTGGACCTGATCTAGCTAGGGGCATAGGGAATATTGAAACAAGCTCCGATGACGACGACGATTTCAGTGACCTATTTCCAAAGGAACCAGAAATTGAGCATTCGTGGGGCGAGCTAGATAAAGATGCACCTCGTGGAGATGAGGTAACACTGGAAAATTTACTCTTTTAGCATGTGAAAAGTTGCTGCCGTTAATTTGACAATTGAATGTGAATTTGACATTAATTTGACAAATGAATGTGAAGATAAAGATATGCACTGTGATGAATTCATTCCAGACCTTCATCTATGAAACCATCTGCAAAAGTCCCAAGATTTGCATGGCATGAGCTGTACTCCATCAGTTCTTCATTTTCCTCTGTGTGTCTTCACTGCTTCCTAACAGTTGCTGCCACCACTGCAGCAGTGTTATTTTCTGTTTTTCCTTGGCCCAAATGTTCTTATTTTTAGTTGTGACTATATTGCATCAGACTTTGAGGGGGGATAAGCACCCCATACTACACTGATCTGAAAACTAGACTTGTAGTGAGCAAACCTGGATTAACTTCTGACTTATCAAGGGTAGAATTCTTAGCCTTTTAGATATTTCTAATTGCATCTTTAAGAAATCATTAGACAATGAAACAGGTCTCAAACTCTGCACAATTAGAGTGCAGGAAATCACAGTACTGTACAGCACTGTTATAATACCAGCCTGTAAGATTCTGTTATCATCATATAGGAAGTTAGAATAGCAGCTGGTATCACAGTGTGGTAACTGCAGTGCTAATTCTGGCATTGGTGCAGTCCAGTCTGTGGTGTCTTAGGTTGTGTGTCTTTGCAGCTGCTCTTTTGATTGCTGTTTCTGAGCTTTCTTACTTTGAACATACAAGGTGTTGAGGAAATTTTCCTTGTATGTTTTCAGTGAGTTTAATTGTTGCCTTTGGATTTACCAAAGATGATTGCTATTCCCCTTAGCACTCAGGAATTAAACCTATAAATCTATAAATCTTCCATCTTTTTTTTTCTCCCCCCTTGCTCTGCAGATTACAAGTAGATTGGCAGTTTGTAACATGGATTGGGACAGGCTGAAGGCTAAGGACTTGCTGGCTCTATTTAATTCTTTCATACCCAAAGGAGGCGTTATATTTTCTGTTAAGGTAAGATCTGAGTTCTGAAAGAAATATTGCTTTTTGCTGTAAAGAAAAAAAACAGTCTACAGATCAAAAAAGTGAGGTAGTTTCTCATTTATCTTGTTAATTTCTCTTTTTATTATTCTGCAGAACTATTTGTGCTAGAATTTCGTTTGCTGTTAGAAATAACCACGTGCTTCCTTTCAGCATTGGGCATGTATATGGAATTAAATCCTGAAGCTGTTGGCTCCTTGTGTTTATAAGGTTCGCTCTAAATGTAGTTTCACTGAAATTAAGAGTGTTGTTTCCAAATTCTAACAGGCTTCATTGGCCAGCTTAATTTTCAGTAGTCACTATGGCTATCTCCAGATACTTTTCAACTCTTTTTATTGTTACATAATACTGCATATCTTTTGCACCAATTTTGAGCTATTTGCAAATTGGCTAAATGTCAGTCAGTTAAATGATGTATTTTTTGTATGTGTTTTTTAATGCCTGCCTACAGTTGAAACTTTGGGAGAAATTTTAGCCAAGTAGCTAATCCCAGAAAGGCCATTCTTGCGTATGATTAAAGTTCCTGTTGTTCTTCATCTCCCTCAAAATATTCTGATTCCTAAAAGACAGTTTTTTTTTTTTTTTAATTTTATATTACTGTATTTTCTGTGAACAAAAATTTGGAAGGTATCAAAGTTTATAGAGTTGATCCCCTCGCCCTTTTTTGTTTTTTCTCTAAAATTAGTAAAGTCCAAACAGTTTGTGAGATACTTAATTGGTACGTTTCTATAGTTGGAATTTATTTTTATGTTGTTGTCTCTGTAGATTTATCCTTCAGAGTTTGGAAAAGAAAGATTGAAAGAGGAAGAACTCCAAGGACCTGCAGAACTATTTGACCTTCCAGAGAATACCACAGAGAAAGACGGGTATTAACTTACTCTTCAAATGAGAGACATAGTAAATCTAATTCTCAGTGAAAATCCCAATGAACTGCTGTTTTCCAAACTTCATTTGTGGAAGTCTCCTGTAGACAGCTTTTTGAGGAGGATTTTAGATTTTAGAATTGCCCCTGTTTCATTGTTATTGCATTGAATAAATGGATTATGATGAAACTGGGAAGCTTGATAAGTGACTTGAAATTTTTTATTATATAGCTGGTTGGAGTAATAGATGAAACAAAAGTTTGGAGAGCTTAATGTAGTATTCTGCTTTACAAATTACTATTCATGCAAGAAACTCCTTTTGCTGCTTCTTGTCAAAATTTTTATCAGCGTAACCAGCAGGGAACTAAACTCAGTCCAAGAGTTCCCAGACTGAGGTATCTTGAATACCATCAGCAGCAGCCCTGGCTTGCTAGGCTGAGCTCATCAAGCCTACCATCATCCAGGCATCTTCAGGCATGTCTCTTTTCCTGTTATTTTGCTTAAAAGTTTTGTCCATATGGAGCTTGAGATGTTTTACTTTTATATTTTTCCAGAATTTCCAGATGTTTGGCAGCCCAATTGGAACCCCTTTTGTATTATACATCTGACTGCACTGCCATATATTTGAAAATTCTTCTAAACTAAATGCAGATCCTATTGCAGAAAGCCCAGTGCATCAGGGAGTTGTATAATTAACTTAAAATATTGTATGCTGAAGTCACTTTCACTGTGTTTATCAAGGTGCATCTTAGTGCGTTCGACTTTCTTTTCAGTAAGTGCTGTAGTGAGATCTCTTGGTGATACCCGTGCACATACCCCTTACGGTCAGGACGTTACCCTGTGCTCTGCCTCATATTCCAACCAACTCATCACATTCTCAGTCGCTCTTCTGCTTTGTTTCTATTCACAATATCTTCCACTACAATCTCTGTAATTTCTAAATTAGCATCCTGAGGGATGCTGCATGATTGTCACTTGCCTCATTACTGCTTCATTGTCTGTCTTCATGAGCATCTGCAATCTTGTCCTCTTGCAGTCTCTGAGATTCTCTTGTGTTTTTAATGTATACCCTTATTTATCTGTGACACATCCTCAGCAACCAGTACCTTGTTCTAAGCCAGGTTTTCTGGTGCCAGCTCAGCTAAATATTGCAGACATTTGCATAGGAACCATTAAATGCTGCTTTCCGTGCTCTCCATAGAACTTACAGTGAATCATAGAATGCTTAAGGTTGGAAGGGACCTTTAAAGGTCATCTAGTCCAACGCCCCTGCACAAGCAGGGTCACCTAGAGCACGTGGCACAGGACTGCGTCCAGGTGGGTTTTGAAGATCTCCAGAGAAGGAGACTCCACAACCTCTCTGGGCAGCCTGTTCCAGTGCTCTGTCACCCTCACTGTTAAAAAATTTTTCCTTAAGTTCATGTGGAACTTTTGGTGCTTCAGTTTGTGGCCATTACCTCTAGTTCTGTTGGTGGCCACCACTGAAAAGAGGCCAGCACCATCCTCCTCACTCCCTCCCTTGAGGTACTTATGAGGTTACTTATGAGGTTACTCTATATGGCCTGTGTGGAGTCTCTAAATTTACAACTCCTGTAGGAGATGGAGTTGGGTGCAACTCCTGCTACGTAACATATTTGAATGTTGTGGACACGGATAGTATTAAAGAAACCAGATGTCTATTAATTTTTGTCCTAGCATGATAGCTATTCTTGTGGAGAATATCATTGTAAAGATCTTGAGTGACGCACCAATTTCTAATGAAACTGTGTGAATTAATCTTTTACTTTAATAAAGCCAAGTTGATGTTGGAACTTCATGTTGTTTAACGTTTAATCCCTTTGCAAGACAGGGACAGTGTTTGAATGATGTGTATTTTTAATAAGTTTGAAATATTTTAGCAATGAGAAGTTGTTTAAACCAACTGACTTGATTGTGTTGTTTTTCACTTTTTCAGGCTATATAAGGAAAAACTGAGAGAGTATCAATTCAAGCGACTGAAATATTTCTATGCAGTGGTAGAATGTGATTCTCCTGAAACGGCCAATAAAATTTATGAGGAATGTGATGGATTGGAATTTGAAAGTAGCTGTTCTTTTATAGACCTGAGGTAAATCTAATGGTGACTTACTAAATTCATCTGGGAAGGGGAAGATTAAAGCCAATTTTAAATAATTTGAAATAAACTATATTGTCTTTATTCTGTAACCAAAATTTTATTTGTGATATAAATTATGTATGCAATGGATTGGCAGAATTTCCTTTGGGTTTTTTTATTTTTTGAGCATTTCTGTTCAATGGAGCAAATGGAAAGTTTGAGAGAGGATCACTCCTCTCTCATTGTACTTCCAGGTAAAATGTTATGGTTGCATCTTCAATCCATTGCAACAGTTGAGGGAAGATGTAGGATGCATATTTAGGAAGCAAGACAACATATTCCTCTTCTTTTCCTCAGCTTAGAGTTCAGAGTTAAGTGTCTCTTTCAGGATTGTTTACCACAGGAAAAGTAAGAGGACAGAAGACAGGTTACTAAATCATGCTACATTTTAACAGAGGCTGTCTCAGGGCTCATATTATGGGTCCTTGCAGAGAAATATAAGATTTGCTCTGAATCGTTCTCTGGAGCTTAATTCATCTGCTTTGAATCACTTTGGAGAAGACTATCCCTGCCAAATGGACATTTAACTTCTCTGTGATTGTTAATATAGCTTTCATGCCTCTAGATATAGAAAGATAAAAGTTTACAACAGTGGCAGCTGTTCGAAATTTCCCAAAGTTCTTCTTAATCTTTCACCTACTGTGTTAAATTTTAATGTAAAAAAAAAAAAAGGGGAGTAATTTTGCATGTAGCACACAAACATGAATTTTTAAAATCTGATTTCTTCTTGTGTTACAAAAGACTTTGCCTTTTTATTATTATTTTTTTAATAATTGTAGTGCTAAAAGATGTACCAGCTTTTCTTAAAATGTTTAGAATTTTTGTTTTATGTGCCTTCAGGTGTTATTTAATCCTTTTTTTTTTTCTCGTGAAATTTAATTTTAAGCTTCCTGAAAAGGTGATTCTTAACAACAAAAAAACAAATTTACACCAAAATAATAAATAACAACAAAAACAAAACTGTGGCCCTTTCAAAATGAAAACAATTTAGCTTTCTCCTCCAATATGGTGGTGTGATATGTAAAACACCTGTAGAATAGCTGTGCAGGCAATTAATCTTACGTGTTTGGTACTTAGGATTTTTATTCAAGACAAACTGACAAACTATTAATTTTAGCGGATTTTTTTATGCGTTGATGTACAAAGGTTGTGAAAAGCTGAGACTGTTTATTCCTTTGAAATTTCACAGTGTATTTGAATGACGTGTTTTATATGCCTTTAAGATTTATTCCAGATAATGTTACATTTGATGATAAGCCAAAAGATGTAGCCTCAGAAGTGAATGTAGCTGCATATAAACCAAAGTACTTTACATCTGCTGGAATGGTAACATCAAAGGTATCTTTACAGTGTTTTTGTATGCTTTTCTGATTTGTGTAGTTTTATTGTTAAATTGTGTAAGTAGTAGAGAAAAGATTCCTGCTTGTACTCTCCATTTTACAATGAAGACATCAAACATATTATGAAATGTGAGCGTGTTCTGGAGTCAGAAGTTGCGATGTTATAGATAAGCTTGAGTTTGGGATTTTAAGAGTTTTGACTTATCCGTTAAAATTAAATTATTATGACCTATTATACCTTGCTTAGAAGTTATGTGTTGAATTACCATTAATGCTTATTTGGATGTAATTCAAGAAGAGCCTTTTGGTGACAGTGTCAGGGTTAAAGCAGTTGCTTCTCTCCTCCTTGTAGCTATTTGTTCTTGCTCTGTCTTTTGTGACAGCCAAAATATTCATTCACTTAATGCATGAAGTGAGCTAAACTGAAGGACTGATTATTTGAGAAATAAGTAATTTCTGCTGGATCATCTTTTCAGACAGATCTGTTTCATCTTCCGATTGATGAGGAAGTTGGGCAAATGCTTTCATTGTACCCATTGGAAATGATTCTTGGTTTCAGGAATGGCTTACTGCTGGAGGAGGAGGAGGAGAGATTTGTTGGTGGCTGCTGCCTCAACTTACCAGTACTACCTGATTTTTAGTAAATTACTATGTTATAGCTAAAAGACCTTGTAGGAAAGATCTTTAATAGGTTAAAACTGCTTCCTATATGGAATATATAGAACAATTTTCTCTAAAAACAGACTTAGTGATGTATTCTGGTGTTTCAACTTCTGCAACTGGCATTCTTCTTACTTTTAAGATAGACATCACATGGGATGAGACAGATCATGAAAGAGTAACATCACTTAGCAGAACTTTTAACAAAGAGGAACTTCTTGACATGGATTTTCAAGCTTACTTAGCTTCATCCAGTGAAGAAGAGGAAGAACAAGAGCAAGGTACTTATGACTTTATGGACAATGTTTATTAAGCTTAGTTATAGTATTTTGACATGATTTTTTTTGGTACATAAATTCTTTATCTTTAGAAAGTGCTTTAAACATGTCATCTTTTACAGGAACAGTGTTAAGCTCCTGATTAAAAAAAAAAATCCTTAAGTTCTAATATGTAGATACCTTTCCTCCACTTCTGTGTGGGTTCCATTTAAAGGAGGAGGGAAGTTGGTGGTGAGAGCTTTGGTGTTTCGTTAACCCTTTGCAAATGAGGAAATTAATGAATTGATGATGAGATAATTTTTGATAATTTCACTATCACTGATGGACAAGGAATTATTGTAGTTATTGAGACCCTAAATGTCTGCCTTCTGGATCTCTGGGTGTCTCTCTGAAGTGTCTGAAGGGTAAGGAGGTCCTGAACGAGTTGCCCAGAGACTGTGCTGGGTGGCCTAGGGAGGGCATTTAATCTGTTCCAGACCTTGGAAGGTCCTGAGGGAAGTGGAGCTTCCACACTCCAACAATTTCCTTTGTGGGGTATCGGAGGAGTGTGAGAACAGTGGAAGAAAGGCTGTGCTCTGACTAGTACTGCCTTCTAGTACTCTTAAAGGATAGACTTTTATATGCTGAGAGGAAAGGCAAGTAGCAGAACTTGTTTACAGGAATCTTAGAGAGTGTTAGAGAGTAGTAGTATCTTTCAAGTGGGTTTTGGTTCTCACAGCTTCTTGAGAATATAAAAAGAATGTCATCTATAGCTTCGTAAACTACTTAAGTCATTGGGGTATGATGTGCTAACATAGGAACTTATAAATTCCTGAATTTCCTTGTTTGTTTTTGCTGTAAAACTCAGTATCCTCTTATTAGGTGATACGTGTAGCCTAAAATAGAAGGAAAAGAAAATGTCACTAAGCCTTAATCAGGTCTTTCAAAGATATGTGAAATCTGATTTATACTGCATTATGGCAGGCTATTGTGTTCAGAGATGAGTTTGGAGCATACAGGAAAGCCTTAAAGACTTCTGGTTGTAGATTTGGGAAATCTTCTGGCTACAAATTGCTTGGCAATACCTTGCCAGGCCTTAGGTCCATTTGTTTCTCATCTTCATATACACTCATTGATAATGTCCACCTCTGAATTTTATTTTCACAAGTAATGCTTTATCAAGCATTTATCAACCTTAAGGAGAGCAGAAGTTGCAGAGGAAACTGTTTCAGTTTTCTTAATACCTACAAGACTACAGCTATGCTAGAAGAACAGCATCTGTAATGGAGTGCTGATGAAAGTGGATGCCTAGAATAAGGGAGGATTGTTTTGGGAATTTTAGAAAGAAAACCTTGCTAGAAAGGAAGAGAAAGTTGACATTAAGATATCCTCACACACCAGTGAATCTAAAACCTGGTAATGTCTGGCTTTCAATGATGTTTTGAAAAGTTATTCATAGAGGAGTTATGTTGCTGTGTCTTTTAACGTGTTCCTGATGTTTTATCCATTGAGTTATGTGATATGACAGGATCGCATCCAACAGAATTATGTGGCACTAAGCACAAATGGGGAAAATGAATTTCAGCTGTTTGAATGGAAATGTAAGAGTGCGATAAGAAGGAAAGAATGTTCTGGACCTTTTTTTTTTATCCCTTTTATTAAAAATGTTTTATTTATAAGCAGGTTTTGGTTGCTTTGTTCTAGCTTTTTGTGTGTGTGTGTGTGTGTGTGATCTTTTTCAAGCTAAAAATGTCTGCCATGACAATTAGTTATTAGACCTACTCTGCTATGGTTCAAGCCACAAAGCATCTCCTTTACATTGCTTCTGGATTTTCTGTCGGACATATTTGTTCCAATTAGTAAGCCTTTCTGCTGGCATTAAAATCTACCCCATAATGGTTCTTCTGACCATGAACAACCAGTGACTCAGTTTATGGCCTTTTAAAGGATGCTTCAAATCAAGCATTCCAAATGCCTAAGCTTGTATTCTACTTTTTATCTTTCCAAAATGAAGATCTTTTCCACTGTTCTACTTTACACTGGCACCTAGAATAACTGAAAGACCAGTTAGACTATATGAGAAAATACTTTTATGGGTGTATTTTTAACTAGTCGTTCCTGTAGAGGGAATATGTGTAGTGAATTACAGAAATAGGTAATTATGTGGGGAATTCTGTGTAGAGAAGTGTTCCCCACAGCAGGAGCTTGGGCAGGTAGCGTAGTCCCTTGTCGTACTGGGGCTGTCGTACAACCCTTTGCAAAGGCAATAGATCTAACGTTAAATAACATCAAACCTCAGATTACATCTTCTGTAATTTTGAGATATTTATCTCAATAACTGTCACTAAGTATATAAATTTAACTCCATCTTTAATTTTATCATGTACCATTACAATCCACCTTGCTTTTTAAGAATGAACAGGGAAGAAGTATATATTACCTATTTATTTGCTAGAACTATTGCAGGAGGACAAATAATGGAAGATGATAGAAGTAGAACATAAAATTAATATTGCCCTTAAATGAAATATATATTTTTAAAATGCATTACATTGGATTTTATTGATGTTTGCTTGTCTCCCTTAACCTTGTGTAACTGCTTTCGCAATTCTTTTGTGATAAAGATCTGACTTGAAGATGCTTCTTTTGGATTAGTTTTAGCTTATTGCTAGAATATGTCCTACAGAAATATTAGTTATTACTAGGAGAAGTTAAACAGTTTATAGATTAGCTGAGCCTTGGTGGAATTTCATGGGACAAAGCAGAAGTGCCACGACCTGATTATATCTGTGGAGCTACAGAAGTTTGGTGAAGCTGATGCAGGTTTGGTGAGGCTGATGAGGTTTTCCAAAACGTGTTTGCAGGAGCCTCTATAACAAAATGCGTTTGGAAGGCTGGCAGCAAGGGTCATCCCAGCTTTTTTAATAAGTTCACACAAGGCGTTGAAGGTGTCCAGTAAGTTAGAACGGAAGGAGACGTCTGTGTGTGCATTTGTGCCCCTACTCTGAAGAGACCAGCCTGGAGGCAGCGCGGATTGAAGGGATGAAGGGGTTTGACTGACGTCTGGCTGGCCCGGAAAGGTGGCCCGGGAAGCCCGGCCACCCCTGCGCGGCCGAGGCCTGAGGGCAGCGGCAGCTACGGTCACCTCGTTTGCAAAGTGCCCGAAAACAGTCACACTACCCTGTCCTAAGGCAAAGACAAAAGCTAAAAGAGGCGAGCTGTAGCCATTCATCTACTGTTACCTGTTTCTGAAAAGTAGTTCTGCTTTTTCTTTCACTGTCTGTCTTCCACTTAAAAAATATTTTGCTGGAAGATGTCTACCACTACAGGCATGAAATGTCATTATTTTAATTGCCCCGAGTTCTAAATACTTATCCTTCTGATGAACCACTGGGATACATGTAGCTTCCTCTTTGGAGTGTTCTAGCAGTGTGGGAAACTAGGTTTATTATTCTTCATTTTTCATGTTTTCCTCACTCAAAGTTCAGGTCAACCCATTTATTTTTTGTATCCTGCTGTAGGACAATGCAGTACCCTCATTATCTCGTACTTGCTCCTGCAATTTTGGAGTGTCGAGCGCTTTATTCTTCACTCTGCTCACCCGTGTGTGTTGTAGTGATGAATTTAAATAACTGCTGGATAGAATTGAGATGGTTAGTGCGTTTTTATGTTATAGCCATCAGTTTTCAGATCAATATCATGACGGAGGATTTTTTTTCTTTGTCATCAGTGTAAGCTCAGTTTTGCAGAGATTTGTTGTCGAATGTGTGTATTATTTCTCTACTGTCTTTTAGTCTCTAAGGTTAAGCAAAGGGAAAAAATATTTATTTACTCAGCCACTGCTCATATTTCTTTTTTAAACTAAGAATATGATATCTTCCAAGTGTATTGTGACTACAAGAACATGACCACAATTTAACCGACACTGCTGTCGATCAGCAATTTTAGTTTACAGAGCTTATGCATCTTTGTGACTATACAGGTCAGTAACTTTTTTGAATTCATTTTTTTTTTAGGAAAAAAATATAAACACACACCATCATATTGAAAAATTTCTGGCATGTTTCAGGAGTTATTCAACTCCTTTTTTTATTTTTATTTATTTTCCGCCCTTTATTTTTCTAGTGATGTTAACATTTATGTTACTAATCTTTAAAAATAAAGAATGTGCTTGTATTTTCAAGCTACGTTTCAGCTGCTCGTGCATTTTTCCTTCACGCGTTAAGCTCATTTTCTCTTAACCATATTTCTTTTACAATGCAACTGTTAATGCACCAGAATTGTTTTAGACTAAGAAGTCTTTGAACAGGCCGCTGGCAGAGGAAGACTTCCTTAATATCCATCAGAAAGTGTTTCCTCATGTTGTGCATTACAGTATGATACTTGAAAGCTAGCAACAAGATTATTTGAAGTCTGAACAAACTTTGAGAACATATTCAGCTCTCTTCTTTCCCACAGCTGTTGTCAAGTGTTCTTTATTTGCTTATAGAATGAAAAGACTTTTATGGATTTTTTTTTTTTAGAGGTGATATTTGAATGTTTCTGAAACTGTTATTTTTGACAAAAGAAAGATACGTAGGTTTTTGTTCTTTTTCTTTTTTAATTAGAAAGTAAGACAATATGCATGATTAATTTTCTTAAGAAAAAATGCTTTTATTGAGGGGTATACTGAACTGCTAAGTTTGTAATCTTTGTATTATTTCTTAACTGACATGAAGTACTGAAAGAAAACTTACTTATTTATTAGTGAGTCTCCTAACAAACAACCATGAATACATGTCAGTAACCCCTTCCTTACCCAGTTTCATGGGAGCTCACGGCCAGCACCCTCCACAATCGTGTGGAGAGAGAGCGAAAGAGGAAAAAAAATAAAAAAGAGAAAAAAACTCATTCCATCTTGCTTCATTTGTTAATATGGCCCATCACTGAATGAAAAGGGAGTAATATTACCTGTCTTTTCTTGTAACAGAACATTGCAAGCTTTGTTAAAATACAGCGCTTGGTGTTTTCGAAAAGATCTAAAGAACTATTTTTTGAGACTTGGGTACTATTCCACTGGAAGGGAGTCTTAGACTAATCATGTGAAAATATGAAGTCCTATCCATGATATCCTTTTGTACTTGTTCCTTTGGGAACTTCTAAATTTCATCTGTTAAATGTGAGAATTCTAAAATTGGTTCCTTTTCTTTTCCCTGAAAATTATAGATGAAAATATTTTAAATATGTTGTTGGTAAATAATTTATGTGACTTATATGCTATTAACTTCGAATCATCATTGTGTGGAGGTTGTCTCTGACAACTTTTTTTTTTCTTTTTTTTTAAGGTAGTGATGTAGCTCATGAAACAGAAAGTGACAAACCCAAGAAAAGCCAAAAAGATGATGAAGAACAAATTGCCAAGTACAGGGAACTTCTAAAAAGTATCCAAGAAAAGGAGAAAAAACAGGAAGATGATGATATAGAAATGGAAGTTAAATGGGTTCCAGGTAAGCCTTATTTTTTTTTGTTGGGGGATATGCAGTACTGGCCTTCTAGTATGAATATAACACAAGGTGTAGGATTTATAGTAGTAGAAGCTGACCCCATAAATTGAAATCCGGAAAAACAAAGAAATAACATGATTAAGCTCAGTTCCTCAACGGTATATTTGCTTTCTATACTTATTTTTTGTCAGTCTTTCTTCTGGTTGTATTTTCATTCATCAATTTATGGAGTTTTTTTTTTTTAATACAACTCGTGTTTTCCATAAAATCATAGAACAGAGGGCACCTCTACACTTTTTAAAAGGAAAAACATTATGATTTGGAAACAAGGTATTATTAGAGGAGAACTGCTTTAAAATATTGCTGGCTTAATGCTGAAGTCTTGGGGAAAAGAAAAGGGAAATGAAGTCCTCTAATGAGGATGTGTGAATGAAAGATATGGAAAGAAAATCTTTGGGGGCATATTTTGTTCTATTTAGCGACATCCAGATTTTCATCTGGAAATCAAACAGCAAACATATAGCATCCCAGCAGGATTCACCCAGAGATCTGAGAAACAATGTCTGTTTTTCTCTTCATAAATAAAAGATATCCAGACTGATTTTTACCCTTTGTTTATGAGTGTGTGCTTTCCCAGGGATGTAATGCACAGTTTTAAAACTTGCTACATCCAAAAAGAGAAGGGTTTCCCTGTGGTCTCTCTTCCTTGATGCTGACTGCCTGTAGCAGCCCTGGTACCTGGTAGATCCCTTTGAAAGTTAATTTCTCTTGCTAAAATGGAGACCTACCTTTGAAAAGAAGAAAACACCTGGATCTTTTCCTGTTGACGTAGGCAGCCAGGTAGGTTCCTAGCAGTGTATGGTGAATGCTCAGGGGTTGAATTATGAACCAAGAGAGCACTGCCCTCTGGGCTGTGCTGTACTGGCTCTCTATGTATGGAACTGCAGCCTTTGCAAGGACACAGCCCGATGTGCAGAGCAGCCCTGCTTACAGAAAACAGTCCAACCAGAACCATGCAACTAGAACCCACTTGCTTGCCCATAGACGTCTTAACTCTACCTGGCAATGCATATCTAATTATCTGATTTACACTAGTATTGTTCTCTGCTTACTCTGGTCTGTGTTAAGTTCATTTCAGTCAAATGAATTAATTTTATTCCTAGGTTTTGATAAGATCTATATCTGAAAGTATGCCATGGCATTAAAATCACTGTGAATTTTCACTTGTGCTTATTTAAGCCCAGTCGCTTCTGACATGAATTCTCCCAAAACTTTAGGGGTAAATATATATTGTGTTATCTGATGAGTGCTTACTTTTGAGTGCTTACAGCAGTATCATCGTGTTTTACTCCTGCTCTCCACAGTGTGTCAGTATTTGCATTCTTGAAGTTCCTTTTTTAATGTGCTTTAATTCATTGCATCACTGAGCATTAATGGCAGATGAGTTTTCATACATAGGTAGCCACGATTAGATTTTTACAAAGATTTGTTGTTGCCTCCTTTCAGACCAAAGCTGGAGGCCATGGTAGTAGCACCAAAGTGGTGACCTTAGGAAGGTGTCCTGAATCTATTTATATAAAGTAGATAGGCCAAACATTCTTTAAGCTGTTAGAAAAGGTGACATTTTTGTTTTAAAACTTGTTTTAAAATATGTTAGAGGCTCTTTTCTTTATTATAAAGTCTGTCCTCCCATGCCAGAAAGCATCTTGTAAGTTGTATGAATGAAGTTCTGTAAATTAAAAAGTCAAAGCAACCTGATGTGGTGACATAGTTAAGCATCTAGAGCTAACCGTTCACAGCAGGGAATGCAAAATGGTTTTAAGTGTGACTGAAGCAAACTTAGAAGCACAAGGAGAGTGAGAACTTTCCTGAAGGATCCTGGATCTTAAAAGTTAATGTAGTACAGGTAAACTATTGATACATTCACACCTTCCTTGAGAAGGGGCAGAGAGGAGTTTATGCACTGAACACCCCTTGTCCTTCTTGTCAGTCCAACAGGGCTGGTGCTAGCTCCGTCCTGAATGACTGGCTTTGCCAGAGAGTGAGTGGAATATCTGTGTTATTTCTGCTCGTTCACATAGCCACGTGTTGCATTTGCAAATGTGCCCTGTCAAGTTTAGCTTGCTAGTTTTGTAGCATTTGATGTCAGATTTGCAATGGTGGTTTTGTAGTATATGTTAGTGTTTCCTAATTCCTTTCTTCGTTCCCAAATTAGGGTATTATCACAGATTATCAGAGGCATGGGAGACTGTAGAAATGTTTGCTTGCCCCTGCTAGTTAAACCTGCAAGAGGTGGGTCAGTACCACTGATCGCTGTCAGCCCCTGCAGTGCAGCCTGTAGTAGGATATATGCAGAGATGCACCCCCTGTCTCCTTATGTTAGTAGAAGAAAAGCATCCGTGCTTTGGAGACATGAGTTTGGTTTGTGGTGGGGTTACTCCCGTCCAACTTGCCTGCCCTGCCTCCTGCTTCTTGTCTCTGCCCGTGTAAATCCACTTTCAGATTCTGGTTCCTATTCTGCCGCCTTCATCCTTGTAATGAATCGGATTGGCCTCCTTCCAAAAGAAGTGCTACAAGTGCAGAGGACTTGGCTCCGTGTTTCCCCCTCTAATGTCTGGCAGTGCTTTGGCCTTCGCTGATTTCAGGTAGCACCTGGAGAGCAGGTCTGGGCACCCAGAAGGGAAGGGTTTGAGGGGAGCTCTTAGGGTAATCGGCACTTGCTGAACAGTAGCTTTCAGCTCTGGCAGTTTATGTAGTTGAGGTTATGCCTCCTTCTCAGAGGAGAAGTGCATTAGTTATTACATTATTTTTCCTTAAACAAATGTGCTCATTTAAATTCCAAAGCGATTTAATTATATTCTGCTTGGAGCATTTTGTTATAATCTGTTAAGACTCCTTAACTTTTTCAGTATTAGTTTTGGTTTGTTAAAGTTTGGGGGGGGGGTTTGTTTGTTTGTATTTTATCAAGCTATGCCTTAATCTACTGCACTTATTGCAAAATCGTTTTCCTGCTCCCATGTTTAATATAAAGAGAATTGCAATAGTTAAATCTAGGAAGTTTTTCAATCAAAAGTCAGAGATTTGAGTTAATTAAAAAATTTGAGTTTTGGCACAAATATTTACACATGGTTATAGAAAGCATACTTTGTGAATGATTCAGTTATTCTTGAATCATAATAGTTTTAAATAAACCTCAGTGCCAGCAAAAATAAATTAGATGTAGTTCCAACTCTCCATGGTCTGTTTCTTTCGGGCGCAAAATCAGTGTTATATTTAAGCATCCATCTGTTTTCTTCATCATATCTGATTTGAGCGACAATTACTATCCATCCTTATCCATCTCCCAATGCTCCATTAGAAGGTGAAGAGGGAGAAGACTGCAATTGAATCTGTTGATTATATTCAGCCCATTTTTTTCCTACAGTTTTTCTTACTGAACTTGAAAATGAATCCTTTGGGAAGAACAAGAGCTAGATATTGAGCTAGGCATAAAGGAAACTTCAGCATTTGTTTTGCTCCAAAGGAGAAGAGCAGGCGGTCGTCTCCCCGTAAAGCACATCGCGAGCCCCGACCGCACGTTGCTGTCGAACATACGGGGCAGGGAAACACTCGTGTGGAGCAGAGGCTCCATCCGACCTCAGCACGCGGCTCTTTATTTTTGTGTTCCTTTATTTTTGTGACATTTACAAGTTGTTAAACTTGCAGATTGTTTTTCAAAACTAACTGTGCAGAGAGGTAACACTTGTGACCTGCCCTCTCTCCCTGCCTGCTGTCAGCCATGTGTATAGGTTTGTTACAGTGCTGTTTATCATGCATTTAATTATTTAATTCTGCATGCTAATATATACTAGTTTCTCTCTCTTCATGGCCCTTATATGTTAGGATTAAATAGAACTTGTATGATTCATTTGTTTGTACTTTTTTTTTTTTTGAGTAGAGATAACAGTACACATTGAACTTTTCTATGGACAGTTAATAATTCTGCTTTAAGGAGACAATTCCTTTTCCCTTCTGCAATCAAAAGCCTTCTGACCACTTAAGTACACTCTTACTCTCGGGAAGTGGTCTGGATGCTGGTTTCTGAGCCATTCTAATCTGTGGAGAGACTCTAATGCCTTTCATGAGACTGCCAAATACCACAAGAAAGGCTGTGTTTTCCTCCAAGCCCTTCTGTGCCAGATGGATCAAATGATTCCATTTTCCAGGCAAATAAATCAGAAATCTTGTAACCTCCTTTGAGATTTTGGTCTCTCTTTTGCTGTTTTTTTTTTTTTTTTTTTTTTTTTCCTCCTTTCTGGAGATGTGACATATTTCTTAATCTGGTATTTACTCTCTTCAGAAAAAAATCTGCGAGGTTGTTACCTGACTATTAGTTTTCTTCCACAAAATACTGCAAAACACTATGCAAAGTGATAGCAGTTCTGTTTCTGGGAAGCAGATGAGTGCTGACTTTGGACATGAAGAATTATATTGAATTTATTTGTTCTAGTGATATCAGATGGTTTCTTAGTGAGCAAATTGACTGTGGACCTATACAATCTCCCTCCTTTTCTTTACCACAGTTTTGCATTTGTTTGCTGTTTTACTACCCACTGCTGTTGTGGTAATTGTTGGCAAGGTACTGTTAATTCTGGCTGCTATCGTTTTCTGCTTGTTTCTTTTCTTCGTATCAGGCATGATTTAATACCTTTTTAGATGCTGTCCACACTTCATGTTTCAGACATGTTGTAACCAGCTCTTGAGCCTTTTTTTTTTTTTTTTTTCCTTTGGAGTGTAGACAAGCACAACAACAAAAATCAGCATTTGCAGCTTTTCAGAAACCTGTTCTTGCTTTTCTAGGGACGGGCAGAGCCGCCTGCGAGGCTGCCCGCTTTCTTTTCCATTATGAACTCTGTTTCCAGTTCCTTGTTGCTGCTGAGGGTTGGAAGAAACCATGAGGAGCTGGCACTAGCCAAATGAGAAACCTGGATGCTGGGCAAGAGAATGGGATCTAGTGTGGGACCGCTGGACAGGTCACGCTGTGACTTCTGGGCAGTAAAAGTGGTGCGAGAAAAGGAAGGTGAGGATGTGATAAGGTGAGAGCTGGAGTAGGATGGTGGGCAAAAGGAGAGACTTTCGGAGCGAGTATAAGGGCAAAGAGGCCAGAAGGGTCAGGTTGTAGGGGAGAACAGAAGCACAATTCATACGTGCTCCAGACTATGTGTATGTCTGTCACATCCTGCAAGAGGCTGTTAACTACAGGATGCCCAGCTCATCTGCTGTAGAAGTGAAACAAGGGTGTGAAGGAAGCAAGGAATGTAGGAAGCAAAAAACAGCTTTGTTGCTCAGGCTGGTACCTTGTTCCAGGGAAGCAGATTCTCCCTTTCTGCCACTGAGTTCTGCTCCAGCAGGTCGCGAGGCAAGTGAGTTAAGTTCTTCACATCATCAAGTTTACTTCTTTTTGAGTACCCTTTAGTACCTCTTCTCTAATGTGGAGAAGGGCTGAGGGTGTACATAGGCTGCATATGTACATCAATGTGCATATGTACATCAATGTACATATGTACAAGTACTTTCAAATGCGTTCCTGAAACGTGTGGAGTTTTTCACCCAAAATGAAAAATACTTTAAAATTCAGTGTTTGTTCTGGATTTACCTATTCTATCTGTAAAATGGCGATACTCCACTTTAATGGATTTTTTAAAGGTTTTTCCACCACTGAATACTGTAATATTAGGTATATGTTATAGGAAGCTCTGTCCTCTTTCTGGAGGAGGGTTTAAATTATTGGCTATAAATTGAGCAATGACACAAAAACATATAAAATAGCTACATGTTAGTTATCATGTATGTATTCAATAGAGTTAAGGTCCTCTGGAAAATGTTGAGATGAAAAGCTGTGATCAGAATTCATATTCACAAGGGGGTTAAAGATTAGCGCATACTTGTGCAGCTTCAAGTGGTAGGTTTTAGAACAGTGTCAGTCTTTGTTAACTTAGGGAGTTTAATATAAATCTAACATATTCAAAACTTACTATTTGATCCCGTTGAGCTAGAGTTGTTTAGAGACAGTATATTGCAATTCTGTGGCATAGGCTTTGCTCGGATCAGGTCAAAAAGTGCAAACTTGAGGGCTCCTCAAGTACCTGTAACCAAAGTACCTGGTTACAGGTACCTGGGTACCTGTAACCAAAGGACACCAAAGATCTAAATTCATGATCTGAATGGCTACAAATTCTTGTAGATCTGGAGAGAGACTGGTGGTCTTCTCTTGTGATCTTTTCAGATCACTTAGTGTGGCTAAAAATGTGAGAGGAATGTTTTTCTCTTGCTTCATCTTTTTCTCTTTGGAGTCATTTCAATTTGAATTGGTAAGCAGTGATAACAGAATACAGTCTTTTATACACTATCTGTGTTTTTGGCTACTTTGAGAGATTGATCTATTTCAAGCAATTTGTGTCCTTAATCTCTTCTTGTGTATGAACCCTTTAGGAAAAATATATATATGTATATTTACTTTGAAAGTATTGAATCCAGGGTTCCTGTCTTACCAGGAATGTGCTGTTTCTTATGTTAAAGCTAGATCTCTGTCTCTACACTAATAAGATACTAAATAGTTTTAAACTAGCAACTTAACAGGAAAGCAGATGTTGTTAAGCAAAGGCGCTTAGTTGTTAGGTAGATTATTATGCATGCATGGTACTTGTTCGGTATTTAAGAGTATTACAAATATTTTAGGGTTAAAAGAATAGCTATGCATGTTCTTGTGGCTTAAAAAGCATTCTGTTGTACATCTGTTTATGTATGTATTCTAGAAAATGTAAGCATATATACTGGAAATTTAGGTAATATACTAGAAGAACAATGCTATTTTTTTGCTTTAACAGAGTGTAATTTTCTGATCCCAATAGTTTGCGTAAAAAAATACAACCCAAATCTAGAAAGCCTGTGGATTAGCATTTTCAAATGCTTTCCTCTTCTTCTGTATCATTTAAAATTAAAGTCGAAACACAGAATTTCATACTTCCTTTTACCAGGGGTTGTAGCAGAATTTAAAGACTGGCTGACTTGGAAATAGCTTACGCAGTGTGACCTAATACACACCATGTTCTGGCAGCAGTGCATAGTGCAAGAAATTCTTTGGTTTATAATTTGGGTTCCTCTGGACTTTTTAGCTGCAACTTTATTTTGACTTTAATTTTTCCAAAATGATAGCTTCTTGTTCCCTTTTCCAGTAAAGCATGAAGGTACGCTAGTGGTCAGAGATGCTGCATCATTCCCACAGAGGCAACGTTTCAGTCAAGAAGATGCGATATAGCAACTTTTATTGCCTCCGTGAGGCATATTGATATGGTGACAACCAGACAGCAACTCGTTGTAAAGCACGAGTTTTACAACTCCAAGCAGCAGCGTTGGTTGCAGGCAAAAGCCAGTCGCTGGCAGATGGTCGTATGCTCTGGTCATGGTTTATCTTTTTCAGAATTTTTGCCAACTTACTAAATATTTTTTACTCTTTTTTTTTTTTTCTCTCTGACCAAAAAAATGGGAATGAATACACTGTACACAAAGTGGTTTTATGAACTTTAACTAATTGTAGTCAGGCACATTAAATTTAAGAGTGGCTGTCTATGTATTATGGTGATACTCTTAAACTTTAACAAGTGGCATCTATAGACTGAACGCTAATGACGGCAGAGAAACAACAGGAGTATTGGGAATTGAACACTACATTCTTATGTAAGAGTAAGTCCCTCTGACTCTTGTACAGCTTATTGCTGCATAATTGTTTTATTTGAAAAAAATACATCCTTGTAGACTGATAATATTTGTAATGATGCTGCTCTAAGCAATGCTCATAAAGTTTTATAATGTTTAAGAAAAAAAATGTTCTTTTAAAAAGGAATTGATATATATTAAAAAGGAAGTTAGACTTATCTCATTACCTTTAATCTACTATTTTTTGATACAGGCCTTAAAGAAACTGCTGAAGAAATGGTCAAAAACCGGTTGGAAGGAAAGGACAACCTCACTCCATGGCAAAAATATTTAGAGAAGAAGAAAGAAAAACGAAATCTTAAAAAAAAAAGAAAGGTAATCTTTGCATTGGTCACTTTTTTTCAGCGTAGTGGTAATTTATTCGGAAAGACTTGAGTGTTCCTTATCAAACCTACACAGTTAAAGGATGTTCAGGGTTATACTGGCCATACCTAATCTGCTTGCAGTGATGTTCATCTGTCCATTTTTGACTTGTATAACTTTGAAGATAAATGAGTCTAGTTAAAACCCAACTGTTCTGATATAATTTGAATACTTTAGGAAGTGCCCTTTTGCTCACTAGTGCAAAGTTATCATTAGAGCAATAGTTGTGGTTTAATCTCCCAAAACAGTATCAACAAAAAAATTACCAGGCCTGAAGAACTCTTCAAATTTTAAATCACAAAAGAAAATTAGTACATAATTCTGTGTAGGAATGACAAAATGGTCCTGTAGCAGTGTGAGAATTACTGTTGCTTTTCCTTTTTACACCCAGAGTTCAGTAAATGGGCTGACTCCTGTGGTGCTAATGTGCAGAAATAGGCTGAGTAACAAAACCTTACTGCAGTTGCTAATGTAACTCAAATTCTTAAATTGCTCTTATAAACATTATTCTGTAACATGAATTGGATTCAGAATAATTCTTACAATTTGAGGTACACCGTTCATTCCAGTCCATTTTAAATGACATCTAGTCAATAACTTTAAATCCAGGTTCATGTTTTTTGAATTTCAGAGCATAAAGTGAGGCTACTTAGTCAAGTTTTTCCCTAACAGAGTTTTTGTGGAATATAAAATGCTGTGTCAGACTTGTCGTTTCTGTGACTGTCTCAATCACAAATCTTGTATGGGAAGGAGCAGGGTACCAGAGTGGCTGGTGACTTCCTGAGCTGGAAGCAGTGCCGTTTTTAGAATGCTGTGTAAAAAACAGGTAAAAATTATGTATGCAGAGCTGTATTCTATGCTTTGATTTTACCACTGAAGTTTGAAAACTGCCTCTTGTGAAGCAGCAAGGATTTCTCCTTGAATATACACCATAAACTTAGTATATGGCACATGTGGATTGAATCCAATCCTGTGCCTTGTTGATGGAGTTAGATGACGCATTTTAGAGTCTACAAATACATCTATTAAAGATTCTTTGAATATGTAAATTGCCCTTCTTTGAGTACATAAAAATCTTTATAGTTCAGTCTTCCAAAGCAAACTTGAAATTGTTGATTTGTTTTTACTTGCTGTTTTTAGTGTATTCTAGTTTTATAAAGTTCAGCATACAGTGTTTCTGAATTCATGATCACTAATTGAAGGAACATTTAATTTCAGTGAAACTTATGTAATAATTTATATGTCGACTGACATATTGTTTATGCTTTGTAACAGACTACTGCTGAGAGCAAATTGAGTGGAGATGAACTTCCACCTGATGTAGACCTCAGTGACCCATACTTTGCTGAAGAGCTTGGGAAAACAGGTAGGTCAAGACAGGTACATTTTTTGAAATAAAGATGCCTTTTCTTTAAATAATGAGCTTTAGAAATGAAGTCAGGCTAGGATAAATGCAGATATGGCATGTTCAAAATGATACAGAGTAGATGCCATTTGCCTGTAGTTGCAGGCAGTAATGATGCATATTGTATTGCGTGGATTGATGGGGAAAATATTTCTCCTAGCTTTCGTCACAGACCATCATTTAGTCAGCTTCTGGGGATGTCTGTTGCCAAGAAGGTAGCCATCTAACCCCAAAACATTTCAGAGAAAAAGAACTTTATTGCCTTGGAAGCTTGTTTCCTTTATATATGTGAGAAACCACATCTATATTGGCCTCTGAAGTTTGGGTCACTTAGCAAATGTTTTTGCATCATATATGAAACTAGTTTTTAGTAGCTGTCTAGGAGTGTAGGTGGGCAGGATAATGGCAAAGAGAAAGATGATCTGGGAAGTAACCATAGCTGAGAAGAAAACCAAATACCTCCTCCCTAGAGATTAAAAAAAAAAAAAAAAAAAAACTTAAAATTTTTATTTTGTAATTCCTGGTGAAAATTAAATTTTAAAAAAGATTAGAACTTGATCTTTTTCTAAGCAGAATGTTCTACCATTTAAGTTTCTTCCTGCTTGTTTACTTATGTTTATACATACATGCATTTCTGATAGTGCAGCTGCACTGATCATTTTTCCCCAAGTTTTCTTGCCAAAGAAACTGATTTTGTTTGCTGTTGGTCTGATGCA
Organism: Tinamus guttatus; assembly: GCF_059628265.1. Taxonomy (NCBI): domain Eukaryota; kingdom Metazoa; phylum Chordata; class Aves; order Tinamiformes; family Tinamidae; genus Tinamus; species Tinamus guttatus. The sequence goes on from NW_028288775.1 coordinate 1,054,613, forward strand.
CATTTTTTACTAGTGTAGTCTGGCTACCTAACAACTCTAATGATGAAATAATAACCTTAAAATACATCTGTGATATTTTTTTTCTTTTTAATTGAAAAGTTTAAATGTTTCCGCACTTTGAAAATATGATTTATTTTTCTCTAAATAGACGTTTAGTGCACGTAGCCTACTTAAATGGAAAACAGAGAACTATTCAAGTTTTCAGAATTATGATGATCTAATACTAAATAGATAGCAGACTTCCTTTATTAATTTCAGCCTAGGAATTTTAGCATGATAATATGAACATCAAGACAATATTACACTATTTTGAAATGTATTATTTTAGGAAATAACTTGTCTGGCTTGGATTTTTAGGATACCCTTTCTGCAAGCTTCTTGGTCCAGCGTTTAAGTTAGCTTTTATTGTGGTAACAGCAAATTTGTTCTGATTAAATCTGATTAAACTTTGGTGGTTAAAGTTTTATAGGGGGGATAATGAGGAAGTGCAAGTTCCTGGCCTTCCATCCTAGTCGGAGCCAAAGCCTAAGAATGACTCATGGAATTGTATATTTTTTAAAAAGTAGCAACAGATTTAGAGATAATCACAACACTATTTTTTTTTTAAATTTATTTTCCCAAGTATAACGGTGTACATTCAAGTTCCATTTTAAAAGAATTCCCTTGGTTGAATTTGAAACCAGCTAGCTGAGGCTTATATCCTGATTCTTCGTATTAGGAGAAAGTAAATAATTCAGGACTTATTTATGTTGTAATGAGCTTATCTCTATGTCCAAATATTCTTAAGTATAGAACAGTAAGGATGAATCCCTTTCATATTTTAAAGAACTTATCACAATTTAAGGTGTTATGCAATGCAGTGGGTATTTTTTTGCCTCGCTTCCTAGCTAGTAGGCAAGTTGTGTATAGGATACTTTGGAGACCATTGGGAAGATGACATTTTGTCGACTGCTTATTTTTGTTAATGTCAAAAATATGTAGGTACTCTTGTAGCAATGTTTGATGTTTCAATGCTGTGTGCAAAATCTCTTAGAAAAAAAAGCGTTTTCTTGCATTACATGGAAGTTCGTTGAGCCATGACGGGGCTCAGCACAGAACGATCCTATCTGCAGCCTAATTTTTCTTCCCATAATATGGGGAGTGGAGTTTCAGTGTGCACAGAGCCCTGCCATACGTGGGGGTGGTAGAGCAGGCGTAGAGGTTATGCAAGGGAAACTTGTTTGCAGGATTGCTGATGTCCTCCTGAGGAGGAGGAGAAAAGCAGAGCGCGGGGCGCCCTGGCGCAGCTCTAAAGGGAGCGCGCCGGGGCTGGCCGTGAGCCACCTGACATTTCAGCGATGGTTACGCAGCACAACTTTGGCTTTCACCCGCTTCACCCAGAACAACCTCTGCCTCGTGGCTGGGGTTGCTTTTAAGTGCATTAGCTTATCCAGTGGGGGAAGAGGAGTTATGCTGTTCTTTGAACTAGGCTGTAGCTCTGCCAGCTTTGTATCTAAGGTACACGCGGTAATAACTTGAATGACCATAATTCTTCATAAGCCTTCAACAAGTTCCCTGTAAGATTGAGATTTCCCCCATAAGATGCCTGTCAAATGATCGTAGGTTATTCGGAACCCACGTGTGACAGGACATATTTGCCGGCTCAGGTGGACCAGAACAGCAGCTGTGAGGACACCCAAGTGCCGTTAGGGCTTTGGCATGGGGATATTTGCTTCCAGGCTAGACTGGGTCCGTGAGAGTTGGTTCTTGACAAGCTGTGGCGATTGGAGCGCAGCTGCGTTGTGAGGAGGTGTTAGACAAGCAGCCTGCTCGAGCAGCAGCGGCATGAGAGAAAAACCTGAAGTCATGAGAAGTCTCCTCGAGCGGGTGTGTGCCAGAGAGCAGTTTCTGAAGCAGGTGGTGCCTCCTGTGAGGTGGGGCGCTGCTCTCGGGAGAGGCAGAGAGCGCCAGCTCCTCATGCCCACAGAGAGCCCCCGGAGAGGGCACACTCGTGCCACTACTTTCTTTGGACAGGCTTTCATGGGAGCACAATCCCTAAGCGTTTTCTGAGTAGTGCCATGGATTGAAATGTAAACCGCTGTACGTATACAAGTCTTTAGGCTGTATTTAAGCAGCTTGATCCCAGTTCAGAATTTTCAGGAAAGAATAGCTTTGCCCCTCTTGTTTATATTAACATATATAACTTTTTTTTTTTTTAAAAAAAAAAAAAGCTGTAAATCTGTAACTTGGCTTGGCAAGTTTCAGTCTTAGTGTGTACTCCCTTGGGGCCTCTTAAAGAAGCTCTGTGCAATACAGAATGACTACCTTTTAACTTAAACAGTTGGGAGACTAATAGCAGAGCAGTGCAATTGCCTGTTAAAATGATAGCAGCCTCCTGCTTTTGGGAATTGGTGAATAGCTTTAGAATAGCTACACCTATTAAACGTGGTTTCAGTTAATTCTGCTTTGAAGCAAAGGAATATATTTTCGTACAGACATAAATATTTACTAGTACAAGAGAAGAATATACTTCGTTTAATACTAGTTCGTATTTGAAGCAAGCTACAGCCAAATAATGTATCTTATTGCTAACGGCTGTGTTATTTGAAGAGCTCAGAAGGACTTCCAATAAAGAGACTTTTGGTAACGCACTCTGCTATTAACAAGATGTAAAAAGCTTTGGTACAAAGGAAGCTTGCAAACCAAACCGAAATCCCTGAGACGCTGAAAAGAAAAATTCAATTTTGTGGTGATTGTACACCACTATGCAGGAACAATGTTCTCTCTGCAGCTGTCCCATCTTTCAGTTTTGTGTTTTGTAATGGAATTAATAGAGAGATTTTAATGCCAGCTTGAAATCTGATTACCTTGGACACTTTAAGTAATTTACTCATATTATCTCCCTACAGAATAAAGAATGTGCTGAATTTTTGTTAGTAGAGGAGTTTGTCATGAATTTTCTACCAAATGGGAAAAGAGCTTGTAGCAATCAAAAGTGAATTGACTTTTTGCTAGCCAAAAACATTCTTAAGTTTTCCATGGATGGATATATTTTAGATATCTGACTTATTCTTTCAGGACTCATTTTTTGGCATCTGAAGATGAAAGTATTGGTTACATGTCAGCTGAAGTTTATGGAAAAAAAATAATAGAAACAAGGCAAAAGAGAATGTGCTTTTTTTTGTGAGAGCCATAGGAAATGGAAGGAAATTGGAATTTCATTGCATGCTATAAATATTCTGGATTTTATCATGGTTGGATAACAATTAATGATTTCTGGGCAAAGTGATTAAGAGTAATTTTATGCTTTTGTGTAGCATGGTTTTCAGCCTCTATGATTAAACTGTAAGTGCATTCTGCATAGATGAGCTGTAACTGAGTTTTAAACCAAATTAGAAAATAAATGTAAGAGCCACCGCTTAAATTCAGCAGGCTTCAATTACAAGTCATGCCTTTTTCTTAATATTTTAAAACGGCTTTGAGGATTTTTTTTCTAAATGTCTTTATAATTCTCCAAAGAAAATACATTTCTTCACAAAGATTTTTTTTTTCTGTCCTGCTACTGTTATTACAAATTCCATAAGCTGCAATGCCATTTAGATGCTTTCTCATGATCTAATCTCCTGTAGGTGTAAAAACTAGTAACTTTTTAATGCTGGAAGGTATCAGTATGACTACTGATGGAGACAAAAGGGACTAACAGCAGAACTGGGTTATTGTGTGGAAATTCTAAAGGTCGTGGTTAGCTGCAGGACGGATCCATTTCACAAGGCTTTTGGGGCTGTTTTCAATCCTCTGGATAAGGTAGGTGGGAGATCCTGTGAGAGCAGAGTTTGGACGTGGGCCATTCTGCATGTGAACTCTCAAAACGATGATTAGTCTTTAGCTGCTAGCACCGGGAGGTTGTCCATGTGCAAAATGAGCGGTTAAACAAAATTGCAGAGCTGAGAAAGGGCTAAGCAGCTTTTTAGGGAGCTCGGAGCAGAGATTGGAAGCCATTCTCGCTGCTTGGTGGCAGCTCTTGCTTCTCCACAGCACTGAGGAGAAGCATCAGCTACGGCAGGGCCAGGCCACACCTGGTTAAAAGGTGGAAGCGGGTTAGGTGCTAGGTAAATACTGCGGCTTTGGCATCAGTTTGAGGAGAGCTCTTACTATGGGTTTTACACTCTGTGTGAAAGGAGGGGGGAAAAAAACACATCTTCAGAGTATATATATGGGGAGAGGGAGGGAAGGGGTAAGAATATGTTAAAAAGCAAGAGAAAATGATGCATTTGTCAGTTCTGAATAAAATGCTTGTCAGTAGGATGGAAAAAGGTTTTAGTGTAAAGAGTGATTTCGGCCCCCAAGCTGTTAGTTGCGTAAGGAGCTAGAATAAGAAAGGTTTGCTTGTTTTCATAGAAAATAACTTAGTTTGGTGCTGACCCCTGATTCACTTGCATTTGAAGCAAAACAAGTCCTGCCTTTTAAAGATTAGCTGTCTTCTTTGATTCTACACTTAATGAGAAAAGTGGGAAGACGACTTTCGGACCATCTTTTGAAAGAAGGGAGAAGAGTTTGAGTCACCTTCTAGAATCATTCCCTACTTCACATCCTCATGCCCTGTTTCTTTTTTTTACGAGTTTACCCAATTCCAATAAGGTTGAAAAGGCTTCAAATTTGTCTTACGTAAATTTGTTTTTCCCTTCTATACGTTTAATTAACATCATGTAAGTTAGATAAATGATTATTTTTGACCTTAATTTTTACTTCATGTTTCCTGAAAGCACTAAATTAACAATGTAGTACTTGAGCTGATGCCATTATCCATCTGGATAGCTTTCTTTTAGTGGCAGTGGTTTCTTTGTTCTAGTCTAGAAATCCATTTGAAGGTTGGAATCTGTTTAGGAATAGTCAAGAGAATAGTCAGGGGAGGAAAAAATGTTCTTTAAAAATGTGTCCTAATCCAGAGTATACATAGTGATATAACTTGACATTTTTGGGGGCATATTTGTATTTCTAGTCTTAAGTACAAATCTGGCTTAATAAAATGAAGCCAAATATCTTCCTTAAGAATACCCTCAGTGGACCATAATGAATTGCCTGGGAATGTAATTCCAGCTGCAGAGGTCGGGGTGTGTGGTTCAGGTCAGGAAACTTTCTGCCTTCTCTGTTCCTTCTTGATCTAGGTCTTGATTCGATTGCAAAGGATTTGATTGCAAAGGATGTGTAAGTGGGGCTGTTTTCATTAAAAATTATGACTTCTGTTTTATGCTGTTACTATTCATTACTCTTGTCTAATCCAGTACCTTTAGATAAAGTGTCTTCTAAGAATGAAAGCAAGCCTTATTAGAAGAATATTCATGCCAAACAGTCAACTACATTTTAATTCCCCTAATTCAGTTCTTGCTTGGCTAACGGCACAATATGGTCTTTTAATCTTGTGTATTGATTTAAAAAACAGTTTTGGTCTCTATTTTACTTTTTAACTGAGGTACTGTGTCATTCAGCTGGCAGATTTCTGTTCTTGATACAAAAGAGAGTTGCAGATTTTCTTTTTGTTCCCCTAAAACATTTATCACATTGCCAATTTTGTACTAAAGCTTAGAGTAGAGCAAGTGAACTGTCTGAAGACTGCAGACACTTTAGTTGCATTTATGAATGTATAAACCAATTTTTCTTTAAAGTAGCTTGGGATTAAAGTCAGTCTTGCCTGTACTGACATGATACTTCTGTCTACTGCTTTATGAAAAACACAGTAAAACTTTTTTTTGTCCCTGTTTGCTTTTGTTGACCCCTTTCTGCTATTTGAGCACTGCTGCCTCCTTAAATGGAGAGCAAATATTCAGTGACTCTTTATTGTCTAGCTAGTTTTTATTTATTTACTTTTATTTTTTCTCTACATCTGACATTCAAATACTGCCTGCAAGAAAATAAGATGGACCCTGAGGTCCTGTTCATACATAAATTATGCTCTCCTGTGTTAGCTTGAAATAAATGTGTATCCTGTCTTTATACTCAGATTTAAAGAAGAAGGGAAAATCAGCTGAAAGTGCTCCAGAAGATGAAACGGAAGTTGAAAACCAGGAGGTAAAATGTTTTAAAATGATAAGATGAATATGCTGAATTGTCCTAATTCTGCAAATTCTTATGTATTTATGTGGAACTAATGAATTTCATAGGATATTTATGAACAGCAGTAGAATAGAATTGGGCACTTCTGCTAGTGAGAGAGTGAGAGGTTTTGGAACAAATTACCCAAGAAGACTTGACTGTGCCTTGATGTTTTAGGACTTGAACAAGATAACTTTCTAGAAGAGTTATTCTCCAGCTCAAGAGAGTTAGTTAACAGTGAAATGTAAGGGCATGGTGACCATAATGACTAGAGGACCAAATAGTCCTCTAGCTTTAAAACTATACCAGTATATTTGCATGTTAGGGCAGTGCGAAACATTTACCTGTAATGTCAGCACAGCATGAAGTATTTGTACATTAGAAAATGGTACTGTACACTTCTAGTTTTGAAGATTTAATTGTTCCAATTATTGTATATTTGCTTTCCATTCTTTTCCAGAACAAATTAAATAAATACATTAAGTTTAATTTTCATTTTGCAGTGTGCATATTGCCACAAAATTATATACATTCATTATTTTCAAGTTGGGGACATACAGTTATCAGGCTAGATTATTGGTATATGCTACATATTTAAATGTGTATGTTTGCATTAATTTATATTTAGTAAGAGGGGAGATCAACAATTGTGTTTAATATTATACCTCAATTTTAAATGAATGTTGTTGCGGATGAACAATTAAGCACTCAGTGGTTAGGAAAGGCCTCAAATAAGACTGCCTTGACAACCCTGTTTCAAGTCATTTATATGCCTGTGTAGTCATATAGACATTCTTGACATTGTTACAGTATCTTTTTTCATGAAAAAAAAACTTATGGACTCTCTTCCGTTGTAACAGGCTGAAATGGCCCTACTTATGATGGATGATGAGGATGACGGCAGAAAACATTTTAATTACAAAAAGATTGTCGAACAACAGAATTTGAGCAAGAAGAAAAAGAAACTCTTAATGAAAAAGAAAGAATTGCTAGAAGATGACTTCCAGGTAATGGTGGACTCCTGATTGAGATTTACCATGATTTTTTGTTAGTATCCTCTTTTTAGGAAATAACTGGTGGTTCCCTATGATTCTCCTCCCTTAATTGAGCTGAAGGACAAGAACCTTTGAATCTGCCGTTTTAGGGGGTTAGAGGCTGTTTTCAGAGGAAAGAAATATTCTGATAACAAGGTTGGAAGGGGTGGTGGCAGAGTTGAATTGTGACAAGATAATATTTATGCAAGTCCTTAAGCAACTCACTGCCCAAAATAGTCATTGGTACCTTTGTTCTGATCGGGATCCACTGCTGCTTCCCTGCTGGCCTGTTTTCCTCCAACAACAAAACCTTTCCTTCATTTGCCAGTTGAGGCATACACAAGATTTGTACAAATATTTACTTCTTGCCGCCATTCATGAGATTTTGTGGCTGGAACTATTTCAGTAAGGATGAATAATTTTATGAACTTCTGTCCCTTAATCAGCTCTGCTTCTGCGGATTACAGTCGTGTGTCATATTGCATTCAAAAGCTTTACTGTCATGGGTAAAGGTTACCTAAAATATGGTTCTCTCTGTCTCCAGGTAAATGTTGCTGATACAAGATTCCAAGCCATGTTTACTTCCCCACTATTTAATTTGGATCCTTCAGATCCAAACTTCAAGAAGACAAAAGCAGTAGAAAAGATCTTGGAAGAGAAAGCTCGCCGAAGAGACCAGAAGCAGCAAGGTCTTGAGGAGGCAAGTGAAGGACAGGAGAACAAGAGGGCAAAGAAGGGAGAATTGGAAACGGCAAAGATAGAGAAAAAGGAAAAGAAATCCATAGATCCTGCCTTATCCATGCTAATAAAATCTGTCAAAAATAAAACTGAACAATTTCAGGCAAGGAAAAAGCAGAAAGTGAAATAACTGAACTTTTATTTTTATTCTGACTTAAGTTTAGTCTGTGCTCTTCCTACTGGCAACATCTACTGAAACTGTTACAGTATGCTCCGAGTCCTGTACACCAAAGTTGTCCTGAAATTAAGTCACTTCATTCTTGTGTCGAGTTTTGAAATGACTGATGATAACCTTTTCCTTGTGTCCCAACAAATGCCTTTTCTACTGTAATTTAAAACTACACCTGGAACTCATAGATATAAAATTAATGTTTTCAGAGCTGTTTAGTTTATTTCATGCTGTCACTCAAAGATACTGGAAGTGTTGAAGATGACTACAAAAAATCATCATGCTTATGGTTGTATTTAGAAGAAGAAATACTACTGCAGAGATTTAGCTTGGACTAATTTTTAGAGAAAATGTTTTCAAATATTTTTAATTCTGCAGGAATCTGTAAACATCTCTCATGAAGGTACTGATACAACTAAAAATAAAAATTGGAGAAATTTTTATACAAGTTTCTGCATCTTTTTAGAAGATTGTATATACTCCATTCCATTATTTTTCTTTAAATGGAGTTCTGGATCTGGATCAGGGTAGAACTAGGTAATGGAAGAAGGTGCAATTTAGAAGAGTTTCATTAATAGATACCTGAAATAAATGGTTAAAATTGGCCTGAAGTAGTTGGGGCGCTTATTTTCTTCTGAACCTAAATAAAATTATGCCTATGGTGATTTTTGTCTTTTACTAATGTTGCATTCCCATTATACAAAGTCACTCAGTAGCGCTAGCATTAAAAAGATTTCAAAAGCAGATCTAGATGGGAAAGTTTTAGAAGCAGTACAGCCCTGTTAGTGTCTCTGATGAAGGCACTGACAGTGCAGGGAAATTAAATACAGACATGTAGAAAATTATCTTTCTTCCCTAGAATGTGGAAATTAATATCTGAGCAGATAACTTCTAAACATGGCTGTACAGTGGTCAATGATGTTAGGATATTCAGACAGATGTAAATCTACAAAAAAAGGAGAGAGGAAAGAAAGATCCTTTGAGAGACAATCTTCCGCCAAGGGAAGCATCCCTGTGCATCTATCGAATAAGAGCCAGCGGATACAACATGAGGAAATGTAAGTTACACATACAAGAGTGATATACCTGTGCATCTGCTATGGGCAGGGAAAGAGGAGACAAACTTACTTCATAACTGAAAAAATAACATTCATTTTAGAAGTTTTTGAAGAAAAGGTAAGTAGTTCTTTTTGATGCAGTTGTGTCAGGTTGGCACATGAGAGAACATGACGTGATTTCCATGCACGAAGTAAAATGTCAGTAAGCTGAAAATGTAATATTTTTGTGTGCTGGCTATTTGTACAGGTTTTCTAAGTATGATTCATTGTATGGCTAATACCTTGTACAGATACGAAATGCACAGAGGACAGTAGCTTGAATTTAATAAGATCGACAGACTGGAAGCACTGGTGATTGAAGGGCATGTATTTATGTGTATGTATTAAGTGTGTGGAAAATTGGACAGCCTAGTACAAAACTGAACTGGAATATAAATCAGATAAAAGATTCTTTAAGCCCAGTTTCTGGCTATCAGTCCAGTGGCCTGTAATGGAAGATAAAAAATAGTGCATTTACAGTGTTATTCCCCAGGATATCATTCTATCCTCCAGTAAGTCAATGCTCAAAGTTTCCTGTGCCTGTCTTGGCATCTTTGTGTTTATTAGGCCTCAATGGACAAACTCAAAGAAAAAAAATCTGTTGTTTTTTTGAAGCCCTGTAAACTTTTGGGATCCACAGTATTCTTTGGCAATGAGTTCCACAGATAAACCATACATCGTGGGAAGAACATTTTGGTTTTGAACCTGCCGTATCCTAATAAATTTGTGAACAGCTGCTTGCTTGTGTTGCTTAAGATTTGATGGATTTCTGTCTTTGCCTCTCTCCAGCTGTTCCTTTTGAAGGCTCCATGGAAGGAATCCTGAGTGTAAAGCAGGCTGGGATCATGGTATGCTCACCGGCACCATTTCCCTGAACTGTTCCCGTGTTCAAGCATGGGGCTGCTCAGACGGTCCTGTCGGGTGGCACCCCGATGTGATCTGGCATCTTTCTTGCCTTCGTAAGGAAAATCCTGCGTCTCTCCTGTGAATCCTGTCGGCTTCTCCTACCACGATGTGTCCTGTCCAGCACTTTCTCTTGGTGCGGCCTGCGCAGTTAGCGCAGCCCCAGGGCCTGCTCAGCCTGCCTGCAGCCCTAACAGGCTGCGCAATGCTGGGGAAAACAGGTTCACTAATGGTGCTTCACATAAGGTGCTTAAAAAGCTATCCAAAACTTGCTTTCATTCAAAACCCTGTTTTTTTGTCCTTACACGTTCATCCCAAGATAAAAGTAAATTGGGTAAAGCTATGATAAATATCAATTTAAACATGTATAAGACTGCTGGCATTTTCCCTAACCTTTTTAAGCTATTCAATATGGAAAGCAAATTTATAATCAACTTTATAAGGCTGAAGCAAGCTTTGTTAGCTTTGAATTGAAATGAATTGCTAAAGCCAAAACTTAAGACCTTAATGGTGCACTGAATTGCAAAATTTAATACAAAAAAAAAGTTTGTGTATGTAACTTTCTAAATTTATAAAGGCCAACCGAGGGTGTTCTGTTCTTGTGCTCGGACATTGGCATTTCACTTGTGCAGAGAGTCCCCTGAAGCTGTGCAGATCCTCAGTGAAACAAAACATTCATCCAGTGGCACCATTTCTGTTTACTGGAATTTTACCAATTTTTTAAAAATATGTTTAAAATCTAAGTATTTCAAAAGCAGGAACTATGCTTATAGAAATTCCTTTCAATTGGAACTGAATTGGTTATTCTTGCTGATCTAGACAACCATAGGGTGGTTTTAACCATCTGTTCCTTTTAAGTATAAAAATGGCATCTTTGAAAGGTGACATTACTTTTCCTTATTATTGACATGTAACCAGTGAAAGTGGTAGCAATTGGCTAAAACATCACATTAAAAAAATAGGACCGTTAAAAATGAGACACAACTAATTTTTCTAGCAAGTTAATGTAGTTCTAGTGAAAAGTTGTTTGTCTCCAAGTTGGCAGCCACTAGAGGTTTTGCTAGAGTGTAAGCCAGGCATTTAAAGATCTAGTATTACAAGTGGAAATCACAAGAGGGTTTGATTTATTTAATAACAGAAAAAGATCAGACAACCAGAGCTGAAGAGCCACGTATGTTTTCTATTATTCTTTCCTTCTAAAAATTAAATGCATTATTTCCAATTAATAACAGTTGGCAATTTTCATCCAAAAACAACATGAAGTTACGCCGGCACATTTTTTAGCAAGCGCTGCTGAAGAAAAGCACCCAACCAAAATACTGCAGTTTCTTAAGGTCTTGGCAATCTGTGCTATTATGTATTTTCAACTATAGGATTAAGTAGGCTCTTTTGCACTTGTCTTCAGTCATGAGTTGCATACCTGAAACTGGTTTTGTAGCTGTGGCAGTTAGGAAGAGCAACAAAAGCAGGATGCTGCTGTTGCATTGCTCTAAAAAAAGGTGACAGATCTGTTGCCTAGTGTACTTTTTCTGTGCTTGACATACAGTGTTACAAATAGGAATATTTCTGTAGGGGCCCTGAATCCAACTGAAATTGAATGTCACTTAAGGTCATTATTACTCTATATCCTCCTCACCACCAGCACATGAGTAATGCAAACTCAGCGCTGTTCCAGCTCATTTTCAGCCGTCTGAGACTATGCCAGCTTTGAACAACTTTGTTTCTAGGAGCTATGGAGTGCACTGGCAAATCTTACTCTTGTCCTGTCCTTGAAGTGAGGCAGGAGCCAAAGGCTGGCAAATGCTTTTGGACTGTGTTCCGTGCACTCCTTGGCACTACACAAATTTCATGGCTTGACACTGAAATTCTGCCCAATACACGTACACCTTTCTCGTGTTTCTGGGGCAAAGGAAAAGAGGGAAGAAAGGTAAGATGGTTGAGGCTGATAATGACTTTTGACAGCATGTGTTGAAGATCGTCAAAGACCGTAACTCTTAGCTACATGAGGAACATCGTCCATTGCAATCTGCAGGGTGTGTGGCTGAATCGCTGCTCAAATGTGTTGGCAGTATTTCCATGGAAAATATAAGCCCTAACAGAAGCGGTTACCAAAAGGACTAAGAATAGCAAACTGTTTCAGAAGGGTAGTGTCTTCTAGAGGTGGTTATAGTTAAAATCATGCACGGAGAATCCTCTGCTGTAGAGTACAGACCCCCAAACAAGCTTCCTACCTTCCTCCTTTCCCCCTTAATGCTAGGGCCATCAAAGAGGGAACAGGTGCCTGGCTGACCTTAGAACTGGGCTTAGAACCTGGCCTGAACCTTAGAACTTGGGCTTGCACTGGGCTTGGGCAGGGATGGGAGCACAGCCTGAGCAACCGAGCCTGCTCCTTGACCACTTCTGCAGCAGGGAGCACAGGGCAGCCCCAGCAGGCAGCCAACCCGGGAAGTGGCACAGTGCCTAATGCTGCATCTGCTCCTCCCCTAGAATTGCTGGGAAGGACATCCTGACAGCCAGGGATGAGGAAAAAAAAAGAGTAATTCCCTCAAACAACAACCCCCCCCACACACCTCTTTTTTTCCTCCCAACGAGTACTAGTTGTCAAAGAGAAGCTTCAAAAAGTGGTGGGTTGATAAGAAGTATTTCTCTGGTGAATTTGAGAGCTCTGTATGAGGAAACTAAATGAAAATGCCTAGGAAACAAAACCATGTGAAAATGAAAAAACAAGTATGGAACCTGTGACATGAACTATGGGATTTCTTTTCAGTTACAAGAATGGATTCTTTTCTTTGAGCTGTGGTCTCAAAAGAAAAATTCCATGAAGAGAGGCAGCCTTTGTTGTATTTTGGTCTTCAAGGGCTTGACTTTGCAAAATAAATGCTTTGTTAGCATTTTTTTTTTAATTTTCAGATTTTGCTTTAATGAAAGAAACCTCGTGCTTCGTGGAACCCCATCTGCCTCCCATATGATCCGTCACCTTCTCTGCTCAGAAGACCGGGCTGGCCACATTGATGAGCTGCCAGGAGCGGTGAAGTGCAGGCTGCTGTAGATGGCTCTCCACAGAGCTCACTGAGACCAGGGGCCTCTGCACAAGATGGTGTCCACAGAACTAGCTGCAACACTCTGGTAATACCATAAAATAAGCGTATGCAGACCAGTAACACTTAAAGGGAATATAAATGTACTACTGAAGTTAGTTAGTTTTCTCAAGAGGCCAAAAATATTCACTGGAGTCACCCTCATAGGCAAAGATGCTGTGAACACAAATGACTGCAGTAAGACAGATTATTGTAAATATACAGAACAGAGGTAACAGTAATAAACTTTAATGCATGCATTACAAAAAAGTAATTAAAAGATTAAAAATGCAAATTCTTTTCTGAAATAAACTCACACAGATGTTTATATCAATCTCAACCACTCTGAAATGTGAGTTTGCTGATACGAGCTAGACTGAGGGATATGCATGGGATCTTTTTTCTTATTTTACATCCTGAAGATCTTCTCCAGTTTGAAAATGATTCTGGCAATTATTTAAAGCTTCATAGCAAACATAAAGATCTTGAACTCTTTCTCTTTGTTGCAGTTGGATTAGTATCACAGAATCTAAGTCAAGGATGTTGTGAAGAGTGCCTGCTGAAACCTGTGTCACACCTTGAATGCAATAAACCAACTTTGCTTTGGATGAAGCTGCAGAAAGCAACCATGCAGGTCAAAAGCCATAAAAATAATGAGATAATAAAACCTGTGGAGAAAATCTAGTCCAAGTTCTACTTAGTCACCAAATTGGTCTCTTTTCCAAAATATGTTCTTTTAAATTGTCATCATTAAGTCTGCACCATGGTTTTGTATGGCATGAAAAGATACGACTTTGAAAACCACCGTTCTGTGAGTCCTGGCTTATTGGCTTCCCACAACAGTTGATGAGGAGATGACTACCCTGCTGTAATCGCCAATACATACCCAGTATGCATATAACTCATTTTCCATCTTTAAAGCATGGAGACAAAACTCTCATTGCTTTGGCAACATCTGACATGCATATTTGAAGTTTCATTTCTCAAAAGTCTTGTGCCTTGTGATTTGGCCCCATCTAGTTACAACTGTGAAAGCTGGCTGAAAGAGTGTATCATACTGAGTTGGATTTTTTTTTTTTGAGATGCTACGGGACAAGTCTTGGAAATAACTGTGTGTGGGTGTTGAGCAGCTGAGAGCACAGGGAATGCTATTTAGACAGGTCCAAGATGCTATTCTCTTCATGTAAAGTTGCTCATTATCTGGAAAAAACATTATTTTACTGGCTGAATGTCAAAGAAGGGGCCTCTTCATTTGCAGAGAAAACAACAAGCACGTCTGGAAAAGACTGCTGGCTTATTTATGCTACCTGCAAAGATCAGGCAGCCTTTCAGGGGAATTAATAATTCAGTATCTGAATGGATTGGTTCCAGTCTTTACAATTGCATTCAGATGCCATTCTCCTCTTGCATGAAATCATTCAAATAACAGTTTCTGTTCATATTTGTCAGTGTATTCAACTTCTTTCTCTGTTGATGGCAGAACTGAGTTGTAATGATCTTAACCTAAATTGGGATGGTTGACAAAAGACTATGTTTTTACATTCTTGCCTATATTTTCACTGGCTGCTTCCCAAAAAAACTCTCATTTGAAGTGCTAGTTGCCTCAGATCGATAGTTTGAGGCTCTTTGCTGACGGTGGAAGGCCACAGGAGTGGGATATGTCTTCTCCTCTTCTACTCGTTTCTCTTTGCTCCTCCGTCCTTTGACAGGCGTCCAAAATCACTGAAACCTGCTGAAGCTGAGGTTCAGCTTCTCTTTGACTGGAATGTTTCTTTTTATAGTGTGAGGACAAAGTAATTTTGTTACATCAGGATCTCCGTATGTAAAGAAGCTCTCCAGTTGTCTCACAAGAAAAACAAACAAAAAACCAAAACTGCTAGAAAGGAAATCTGAACTATGCTGATCCTATCCTCCTCCTCTGCTTCACTGCACCTGTGGTTGAAGCTCAACATCTCCAGCTTTAAATTCAAGCATGCCATCAGGCGAATAGCTAAACTGATTGTTACAGGTCTCTTAAATTACGTGGTCCTACTAACAAAACAATTGGTCTTAGATGGTCTGTAACTTTCAGAGATATCAAGCAATTTTCCCCTTTTCTCAGACTTTTCTTCCCATCATACTACACTTGATCTTAGCCAAAAGGCCGAGAAGCGATTCATTATTCATCATAATAAACCAATATCATAGAATCATAGAATCATAGAATGTTCAAGGTTGGAAGGGACCTCTAGAGATCATCTAGTCCAACCCCCCTGCACAAGCAGGGTCACCTAGAGCACGTGGCACAGGACTGCGTCCAAGTGGGTTTTGAAGATCTCCAGAGAAGGAGACTCCACAACCTCTCTGGGCAGCCTGTTCCAGTGCTCTGTCACCCTCACTGTTAAAAAATTTTTCCTTAAGTTCATGTGGAACTTTTGGTGTTTCAGTTTGTGGCCATTACCTCTAGATCTGTCGGTGGCCACCAGTAAAAAGAGGCCGGCCCCATCCTCCTCACTCCCTCCCTTGAGGTACCTCTAGACACTGATTAGATCCCCTCTCAGCCTTCTCTTCTCCAGGCTGAACAGGCCCAGCTCCCTCAGCCTCTCCTCATAGGGCAGATGTTCCAGGCCCCTGATCATCCTTGTAGCCCTGCGCTGGACTCTCTCCAGCAGCTCCACATCCCTCTTGTACTGTGGAGCCCAGAACTGGACACAATACTCCAGATGCGGCCTCACCAGGGCTGAGTAGAGGGGCAGGATCACCTCCCTCGACCTGCTGGAGATGCTCTTCTTAATGCACCCCAGGATCCCATTGGCCTTCTTGGCCACGAGGGCACACTGCTGCCTCATGGTCAACTTGTCATCCCCCATGACGCCCAGGTCTTTCTCCGCAGAGCTGCTCTCCAGAAGGTCAGTCCCCAGCCTGTACTGGTGTCTGGGGTTATTCCTCCCCAGGTGCAGGACCTTGCACTTGGCCTTGTTGAATTTCACGAGGTTTTTCATCGCCCAGTTGTCCAGTCTGTCCAGGTCCCTCTGGATGGCAGCGCAGCCCTCTGGGGTATCGGCTACTCCTCCCAGTTTGGTATCATCAGCAAACTTGCTGAGGGAGCACTCTGTGCCTTCATCCAGGTCATTGATTAGTAAATTGAACAGGACTGGACCAAGGACTGGACCAAGGAGTGACCCCTGATATAATAGCTGAATGGTTGTTTTTGGATATGTAGGAGTGAACTTGAGAGAATCTAACAGACAGTTGCATAGTATGGCTATGTTGCCTTGATTTTCTTAAAGAACTCCAAAATTTACAAACAAATCCTGCAAGAAATGTCCTCGTTGGAGGAAATATGTGACATGCTGATGGCATCCACTCCAATCTCATGAAACAGTGGTTTATAAAACTCGATCTGAAATGGAGTTGAGGCAGCACAGAGAGGTTGGTTCTCGGATTATTTCCTTGAGCAGAGACAAATGCCTTTGTTTGGCCTGGAGTTATATAATAGCACACATTTTACACATGGCTCTTAACTGAGAGTCGCTGAGAAATCTGAGGACACTTCTCAAAATGGTACTCAAGGGACATTCCCAAAAACACCAGGTTAAAGAGCTTCTTGTGGAGAGATCCTTGTACCAGTGAGAATGTCTGTGATTTTGCTCAGCTGCAAGTGCATTAAATTCTTCTCACTGAACATACGGGGTCACTGCTCAACATATATTCTATTTCTTTCTCTCTTAAAAAAAAAAAAAGCTTTTGGAACTTCTCTTTCAGAAAATGGAAAGTATCAGTATTAAAACTGTCATTTCAAGTTCTGAGAAGTAACTAAGCTGAAGCACACGCATCTGAAGTACCATGTTACTACCTCAGATTTTACTTAAGTATTGATTGCTTGCAGTCTTACCTAGCATAAGAGGAAGCACCTGGTAATGTGAAAGAGCCAACCTTCATAAAGGTTCCCCAAAAGGTGTGTTTAAAATGGAGATTTTTATTTGTTTGCAGCATTTCTCATTAAATCATTAAAATCTTAAGGCTTATAAAAAGTTAATGAAAAAAGCAGTAATACGAAAATGAATGGAACATGTAATTATTTATTGGGTGAAAAAATAGGTGGCTATGAGCATAAGGCAGGTAGTAAGGAGTCTCCTGGGTGTCCAGAAGGAAGATGAGGAGACAGGGGAGATGGAATGAAATTGGGAGGTAAGAAAAGATAGTTATTTTTTTCAGGAAGCACAAGCGATTAAATTACCAGATAGGCTTTTAAGAGATTTGAATGCCTTGCAAACGAGGTGATTTCCAAGTAGAAACTGCAGAAACTTAATTTGTACATAATTTCAAGACGTAGTTTGGCAGAAGCAAATGAATTTCAGACACTCAGCCTGCAGAGACCTGAAGGTCCTGTCGCCTGTGTCAGGAACCGTTTTAACTGCCAGCTGCTGCGGTTGTTTTTAGCAAAGACGGGGAGGAGCCGGGATCTGACTTGAGGGTCGGGGGAAGCTCCTATATATATATAAAAAATATATATATTTAACATATAATATATATATACACACATATATATTATAATATATATATATTATATGTTAAATATATCCTATTTAGTTTGAGCCTGAGCAAAAACTCCAGGAACCTCCCTTAGGAACTCCGGAAATTGCGGTCTCCGGTGTCCGTTAAACCGCCAGCTCCGCAGCAAGAGCCGCCCCCACGGCGCCTGCGCCCCCGCCCCCACGGGGCTCCGAGGGCGCCTGGCCCTTTAACGCCACGCCCCCCTTGTCCTCGCTATTTCCGGTCGCCTGGCCCGCTCTGCCCAATAGCGGGGGGGCGTGTGGGCGGGACGCCTCATCCTCACCGGGGCAACGGGCGGGCGGACGGTTCCGGGTGCGCGCGAGGCTGACGGTGGTGGCGGGTGAGTGCTGCGCGCGGCTTCCGCCCTGCCCCGCCCGGGCCAGCCAATCGCGGCGCTCTGCGGCGCGCCGTGCCCCGCCCACCCCCGCGCCGGGGCCCGCTCGCGCCGGTAACGGGCCGCGCCGTAACGGGCCGCGCGTGGCGGCTCCGCGCGGCCGCGGGTGGGGAGCCCCTCCCCTTTGGCGTCATGGTGACGTCACGACCCCGGCGCGCGCCACCCGCCCGTCGTCATGGCGACGGCGCGGCTTTCTGGCGCAGATCCCGCGGCCCGCGCTCTCCCCGCACGCGGCGGGCGGCCTCGGGGACGCCGCGTGTCGTCGTTCTCCTTAATTGTGCTGATAACTTTTCCCAATAAAGGTTTCGTATTTTGTTTTTTGTTTTGTTTTGTCTTTTGTTTTTGTTTTGTTTTTGTTTTTTTTTGTGTGTGTGTGTGGGTGTATGTGTGTGTCTACTGGTTGCTTATTTCCTGGCGGGTTTCCTGCTTTTCCTACCGCTTCCCTAGTTCTCCAGTGCGTCCCGTGCTGCCGGCGAGGTGCAGGCGGCCGAGTTCGGTGCGGTTTGTGCCAAGCGCTTGCGCCTACACAATGTCCCGAGTGCCCTCGGCTCGTGTTGACAAGTGACTGTGTTAACAAAAAGCTCTTAAAAAGGACCTGTCTCGCGGTGCCAGCAGGGATACACTGATGGAGTTACCAGTGTGCGCGTGCGAGTGCATCTTGTCCCTCCTTCGCCGTCTGTAGCGTTTGCACGTTTGCCCAGTAGAGCTTCTTGCGGTGTCACAGCTGTTAATGACGTGGGGCTATAAATTGCGACGGGGAATCCCGCGTGCTGCCCCTTCCTTGGCTCTCCGGATATCTGTGGTACCCCGGGATGTAACCGCAGAACAGCCGTCTCAGCAAATCTTTCCTGGTCAGATGTGACGCTTAGTGTTTATTTAAGTTTTGTGGGTTTTCAGCCGTGCCCCTGCGGTCGGGGCTAGGGGCTGCTCCTGCAAACCCCGCACGGTGAGGGCTGCTCGGGCTCCTCCGTCGGGATCCTGCCCCGCGGTGGCTGTGGCCGAGCAGCCGCGCGGAGCTGAGCGGAGCGGGGAGCAGAGCTGAATGCCGGCGGACCTGACATACACCCCACGGGAAGGGTTAGGCCCCAGGGGAACCCACAGAAGCAGTGAGTTTGTGGATGAGCTTTGAAAGGGCTTGAGGGAGCGGTTGGAAAGGAAGGGATTCGGCGAGATTGGCTTGCATGGACGAGGTGTTATGAAGCGAGGGATGATGCTGTGAACTTTGGCTTTTTGCTCACTGTGCAAACTCTGGCATTGCCTTGCTGGCACAAATCAACATGTTGTCAACCCGGCGTGTATGTGAGGCCTTAACTGCTTTGGTAACAAAGAGCTTTCAGGGTCTTTCATTACCTACGTCAGGTATCTCTATCTTATTTAAAAAAAAAAAAAAAGACTACTGCTTTTTTACCCTTTCTACCGCATCTCTTTTCATCTTCTGCAGAAAGATGTGTTCCACATTTGCTCCTCTGGCATTTTGCTTAAGTCTTTGTCATACACCTATAGGCGTGATGCCTTGTGTGCAGGGTAACAAGATACAGGGAGGTTGGTTTCTAGCAAGCCGGCTCTATTTCAGTTCATGCTATACGCTACTGCTGCTACCAAAGGCTGCTGGAGCTTTCCTAATTATCGTCATTTGCAAAAAGGAAATAAGTTGTAGTGATTATGACTTCAGTTTTAGATGCCAAGTTAGTGGAAGAGAATCTTATTGTTGGATGTAGTCCATAATTTTTTTCTCTTTATGTTTTAGTTGTCTTTCATTTTATATACACACACATATATATATATATATTTATAATTATATGTTTGCAATTTTAAAAGTAAAAAATATATATTATTATGTAACATTATATATTCGGGGGGAAAAATATAAAACTAGGTTTCTAAAAAACTGGCCTACTTACCATTGCTGGACAGATAATTCTGGTGAGCCAGGAAATTTGCTTATTTTATACCAATGAGGAATTTTGCTAAACATCCTCTGCATTGTTCTGGTGGTGCAGATGTAGTAGTTGTTAGTTTTCGGAATGAGCAATATAACATTTGCAAATCTGGGATTTAAATGCTATGCGTGCATAAGCAGCTTCTTTCTTTACTTCTTTGCACTTTCTAGTTTGTTAGGTCACAAATAATCACTTTTAACCTAGATAGGACTTACATGTCCCGTACTGGAATATCCTAGTACGTTCAAGAGGTTTTCTCCATTCATGTGGGAAAGCTACATGTCTGTTTGCTTCCTGAAACATTTCAACATATCGATTGTCTCTGTTTAGAGTTTAACATGTGGTTTGGGCAGAGGAGGTTCTGCCATGCCAGCGTGTGTCCTGGCTCTCTGCACGTGCCAGTGGGGTATAGATAAAGTGGTATAGATTCTATCCTGCCAACAGGGATGCCTCTTTTAAAAAGTTAAGGTTTTGACTGTGGAGCATCATCATGTTGCAAACTGGCTAGGCATGAGTGCAGAAGTATGAAATAACAAAGATCCTGGAAAACAACTTTGTCTCAGACACGGATACGTCTTAGGTCAGCTATTCCTTAAAGCACCTGGAAGAGTTATTGGGTTCAAGTTAAGTCTCTGCAAAGGGGTCTGAAGGTTCATTTCCAGCTTGCAACGTAGGCTTTTCCAGCTGATTTGGTTATCTTAGGTCGTGTTAGTATCGTTAGCTAAGGAAGGGGCAGAACTTATTTTGGCAGAAATACTCCCCTCACTTCAAACCTATTGCCATAATATTTGTTCTAAAGTTGATTTATATGAAATAAGTCTCTTGAAAATCAGTATCTAACATATGCATGTGATTTGGTTTTAGGATGATTCCTCTGCAGAGATTATTTTTGAATGGAAGCATGTTCTTTTCCAGTAGAAGATGGTGATCTTAGTGTATGATCATGGAGAAGGGGATAAGTTCAGTAGAAGTGATACCTTCCAAATCGTCTCAGGTTACAGCTGTGAAAGTGCTGGTCAAAGAGCGCGAAACAAAGCAGACCCAAAGAGGCAGACGAGTGGGATTTGTGCTCGTTCATGCAGGTAAGATACAGAAACACAGCATATGCATATGCAGACTTAAATGTCAGTTGAACTTGGGTATTCGGTTTGGAGCTACTAGTGCGTTAATGAAGTGGCATGAGCTTTGGGTGTAAATGTTGGCGTGGAGAGTTTGACTCCAGGACTGTCTGTAGGATCTTGGAAGCTGGTGGTAAAAATATAGGTAGCTTAACTGGGTTGGGTGGATGTTCCGAAAGGTGTCTTTTACTTTTTCTTTTCTTCTTAATCTCCCACCTGCCCCTATTTCCTTAGGTTAAACTGTTTAAAATATTAAATTCTACTTTTTTTTTTTTTCCTGCAAGGCTGGGAGCCCTACAAGATGTGAGAGATCTTCCAGTCTATTTCCTTATGCTTTATCCTTTGCAGGATCAAATATAGCTCCTGTTACTGACGATTCCTAATCTAGTTTGTCTTTGAGGACAATCTGGTTGAAACCTCTTGAAATCTGCTGGAGTTTTTTTGCAGCACTTCACTATTTTTACCCTTTGAAAAATCTCAACCAAGTCTCTCTATTTTTTTAATCTTGTTCTTATTTAAGATTATTTATCCTTTCAGCATGTAGTGGAGCAGTCATGTAGTTATATATAAAGTGCAAATGATTTGTGTCATATTCCTAGAAATCATTAATAACAGACTCCTCCTTGAATACGTTTAATGCTTGTTCTCTGGCTGTATATTGGGTTCTAGCATCTGTTTGAAGTCATGAGGTTAAATTGAGCAAAGTAGCCTGGTGATAGCTAAAACATTTGAGAAGCCAAAATGATGCTTGGTTTTAAAAACAAAACCAACTGACCTCCTCACAGAAAAATAAAACCCAAACCAAAACAAACAAAAAACCCCCAACACAAAACCCTAAGATAAAAAAATCTTCGAAGAACTAGGTTGATATTTAGGTTGATATACAAAGGTTGATATTTTTTCTTCACTAGTATTAGAACTGATTTTGTTAGAATTTCTCAAGACTAATGTTATGATAGATGAAGAAAGAGAACCTGATATATTTCCCAAGTTACTTTTTTTTTTGAGTTGAACTTGAATATCAGTGTTCTTATCATGTTTGTAATTTTTATTTAGTCATCTAGTGATCAATTAGTTTTTTTTTTTTTTAGGTAGGAGTAGGGCACAGTAGCTAAAAAAAAAATCAGAAAATTATTAAATGCAGCAGGACAGAGTTATTGTGACTGTTACTGTGACTCCTCCTGTAAAAGGGGAGAAAGAGAAGAAACAAATGGCACGAGCTCTACTTCAAGTTGCTCTAGGCTTTAAAGTAGAAATGTTGAGCTCTAGTAGCTTGACATGAACATGAAAACATGAAAAAAGGAACAGAATGCAATTTGTAGATTAGAGGTAAAAATGGAAATTTGTTTCCCTTAAAACCAAGGACTCCTTTTTTACCCCGAAGTATTCCAAGTTGCACGGGAATAATGAAATAACCATGCTGAAATTTCTGCAAAAATGTGTAAAAATGGAGTCTTCTTTGAGTGTTATAGGCACAGATTATATTACACTGAGATTAATACCTGTATGCATCTAGGTGTATGCTGTATGTTCAATTTATTACTGCATGGTTTTGAAATAAAGTTGTGATGCAAAAGGTGTCAATCCTTGATTTTAAAGAAGGAACTTTCCGTGTTGCCCAGGTTAAGTGTGGGTCTTGTGGGTTTTGTGTGTCTTTGTTGCTGATGTGATCTAAAGGCACCAGTTTGATGGGTAATACAATCTCTTCTCTTTTTGCTTTAATTGTAGGTGCAGGTTACCATTCTGAATCCAAAGCTAAAGAATACAAGCATGTGTGCAAAAGGGCCTGTCAGAAGGTATGTCTTCCAGGGCCGTGGTTTTACATAGGGGTACATAAGAAACAAGTTTCTTCCAGTGTTCTGTTTTCAGTAGGGGCAAATAGCAGACACCAAAGGAACAGGGGGAGAACAGGGCAGGTTCACAGCAAGACCTTCACTGAAAGCTTCCTACTCTCTTCCTGGGGCTGTGGGCTTTCTAGACATTGGTGTAGTGTCTTTGGACTTTTCCTTCATCTGTCTCCACTTTTTTTGGAACTTTAGCTGTAGCATCCAGACTGGGTTTTTTTCTTTCTTTCTTGGTAGCTCTAACTTCTTCATGGCAGGAAAGGTAAAAACAGTGACCAAACAAAACAAAATAAAAAAAAAACTCTTTCCAAATCTGGAAAGGAAAAATTAGCAAGATTTTAATTTCCCTTGAAATTAAGTTTTTGGTCTCCAGAAACTTTGTAGCTGGCAAGTTTCATCTACTAAGTGTCAGTTGAGAAGCTGGAAGACTGGTCTCCAAAATTTGTAATGCCTTTACTTTCTCCAGGGAGGAGATGGGGAGCCTGGCTGGCCTTTTAGGAGAGTCTCGGACTTGGCCTTCGATAATTAGCACTTCATTTTACACTTCTGTTGCTCAATCCTAATACCAATCTAATTTTGTAATCAGAAGCCTCAAATCATCCAAATTCAACATCAGCTTCATTAAAGTTGGGTATTGGCCCTGTTGATATTAATTTTCCACATAATTATGTGCTAAAAGAGGTTGTTGCTGTTGAATTTAAGTCTATTTGAGATTCCATTTGGTTCCTTAAGCTAGGTAGCCAATATAAATATCTTGTATTAAGAACTAACAATACCAGTTTTGTCTTGTAAGATGCAACCATAGCTGTTTTCTTGGGAACTGAGAGAACTTGGCTATAGGGACCTGTCCAATATGGATCTGAAAAATTTCTTTTTGTGTGTGTGTATAAATTAAAAATAATATTGTCTTATTTGATTTATTTTCATGTGTGGTTTTTAAATAAGCTTGCTTATTGGTCCAGTTCAATTTGTTGACTATTACCTTGTACAGTACTAGGGATTCATGTTGAACTTTGGAAGGAAAAGTAACAATTTCTTGACTGAAGCAGTGAGTGTTTGGGAACACCAGGTGTAGGAATTGCTAGTGCTATAAATTTGATTATGCAGGAACCTGCTATTAAATGCAATTTCAGAATGACTGAGTAATAAAATCATGCTTTCAGTTCCACCTCCAATTCCTTACCTGCTTTTGCCACTTGTTTTTATGTCATTTTAAACTAATTTGCAAAGATCCTGTTCTCAGGTAAATATATGGCTTAGCCATATAATATTAGTATCACCTAATCATCAAGCAAAAATTCTGTTTTACAGGCAATTGAAAAGCTACAGGCTGGTGCTCTTGCAACAGATGCTGTGACTGCAGCACTTATAGAATTAGAGGTATGGATTTCTGACTAGCAGTATCTCTCGCAGGTACATTGTCAGTTTTTTCTGTAGGAAGATACTAATTTGTACGGGAAATGTACCGAGTTTTCCCTTTTTGTCTTAAATGTCTGTGCAGTTGTGGAAGATATTCTGCAATTTCTTTCACTTTCTTTAATAGTGGTTTGGAGAAAATCTACTTTAAAGACTTTCCAAAGGTATAAACAAAATAAAAAGTATCTACTTGATGCAATTCTGTTGTCATTTTGGGTATGTTTTAGATAATCTTTAACCCTCAAGAATAACAATTATTAAATGCTTATCTAACACTCTGTGACTTGCCAGCCTATGGGGTAGTCTGCACGAGCTTCACTTCTTAGATGGGGGAAAAATACCATGCTGCTGGTTGCATATGTTACCTAGAAATTCTGTGATACGTTCAATCCTTTTTTTGTACTAACAAATTATAAACAAATTTATCCAAACAAATTATTTGTAGTTAGTTTCTAGTAATCTGATTAACACTCACATTGATGTGACTGTCTCCGAGTATGCTGTTTTGGATTATATTATTCCTATCTTTTTCAATTATTCAGCATAATTCTAGAAAAGTGATTGCAAAAACCTAAGGTTGCTTATTTCTGCTACCATTTAAGGGACTACATTCTTTGTTTTCATAAAGTTTTTATTTGTCTTGCAACACACTTCTGCTATGTGTTTACTGTAATGAATTTTTAAAGGCTATTTTTCGTATATTTTTACTTATTTTTCTGTATGATCTCTGATAGGATAGGAGTTTATATGCAGGCTGTTCAGAGAAATTTGACTTCAGTAGAAGATAATGATTTTTTTTTTTTTTGAATTTTATGACCGGTTGGGTAGAAGAATAGGATAAATGTTTGTATATCAGAATGGTATGTGTTAAGATTGTCTTAACCAGCATTTGGAAGGGTGTCATTAGGGAGTGGTGAGATCTTACAGCTTCTGTGTTCAGTGAAAGGTGTTTATAAAATCAGGTAACAGAGAGGAAAGATAAAAGAATTTCTGAGATCTAAGTCTATTATTTCCTTATTACAGGAATTTTTCTCCACCTTGATAGTAGCATAGTAACCTAGTAGGGTAGTATAAGGCAAGGTAAGTGCTGTGCTGTAAAAATAATTTCCTGGTTTTGGAATTTATTGCAGTATTTCCAGAGAATTAGCAGTGGATTTATTTACACAGGAGTTCAGAAAATGTGAGTTATCATACTTGATGGGGTTGGTGTGAAGTGGGCAGTCCATACTTCAGTATGTGTTGGACGTACTGACTAACTGCCAAGATTTGAGCCGTGCTGTAAGTTGGCAAGGTTCACTGCTGTTGAACAGTACTTTTGGTCTTCACTGAGCCGTTCAAAAATGCTTTCATGTGTTATCTTACACATTTAAATTTATCTAGGTGAACACAAATGGCATCTCTGTAATGGAATTATTTATAATGCGTTTTTATAAGCTAATGGCTGAATGCTAACTACTTGCTACTGTTCTCTCAAAAGGTTGTTCTTTGAGCCAGTTACCTCCTCAGCAGAATAAAGTCTGGTTTGGTTTATGATTTTTATCGTGTACCAGAGCTAAAGATAGGAAAATATATTTTAAGAAATTTAACTTAATAGCTATGTATCTTGCTATCTTGCAACTGTGCCTAGCTGTGCTTGTTATCCCCAAGAAACTTCTCTTTTAATTTAATGTAGGCAAATATTATGAATGTCATTTAAGAAGTTATAACTTTAATCTCAAACTAAAACTTGTTTATGAAATCATTTCAGTTGGCACCTGCCTTCTGTCTTGTGGCTGTTCTGATGATACCTCTCTTTGTTCCATTTTATTGTTTTGTAGTTACCTCAGGTGAAATTTTTATATATATCATCTAAAACTTTTTTCCTCTTTCTGTCTTTGAGGTGAAATACCAGTTTGTTCAGATTGTTGAACTGCTGCCATCAGTGAAATTATTGGTTTTCATTTATTCATTAAGTGACCTATATAACCTCTTAATTATGGGCCATTAACTTTATTTGTGGGATGACAATAATTGGATTTGGGATTTGGACTTCTGTTTAAATATTTGTGTATGCAGTTACATTGAAGAAAAATCAAAGGTATACTTGACACAGAAAACGGTGTGGTTCGTAGTGACAGTTTTTGGATCCTGTACGAGTAATTCCAAAATGTTAGAGTTCAGCTTCCAAAATGCTGAAAGGTTTGTGTCTGTTTGTATCCCGTTCTAAACATGATCTCCTGAGATCTCTGTCACTTGTGGAGTTTTGTCTTCTGCTTTATATCCAATATGCTTTTTCTGTTGCTCTGTGAAAAACAGAAATTGCATGTGGCAGATCAACAAAGAAAACAAGAAATTTTCTCATCAATTGTACAACTTTGAAGGTAAAAAAGAAAAAAGGTTTGTTTACTGACTGTCCCTCTAACGAGCTATGATTTTTTCCCTTTCATTATGCGCAAAAAAATACTGATTTTTTCTTAAAATATTTTTAGCATTTTGAATTAACAAATTGTATGAAAAATAAACTTACTTGCTTATGTCTGCCACTGTAATGCAGATTAAGACAAAGAGCAAAATTCTGCGTAGCGTGGCAGATAGCAGTAGCAGCAATAAGAAATTGTGATGCGGAGTACTGTTTCTAACTTATTTTGGTTGCTGTATGTTTTTCTGAACACATTGCAGTGAGTTTTATCTGAAATATTTTAAGCACTATTAAAGTTCTCTAGACTCTCTGATTCTGTATTCCAAAAATCTGTAGTCTTTGCACGACACAAATGTCTTTTCATGGAAGTGTCACAAAAGATGATTTTTTCCCCCCTCAGTTCCGCTCAATTACACAACTCCGATTACACAGAATTTCAGCTAATTCAAGAGGCATCACTTCAAAGACTTGTTGAGACTCAAAGCTTGCTCTTGATCTTTTATGAGCAAGCTGACAGTTTGCTTGTGGTATGCTGTCTTTGTTTTATTTTTGCAGGCTCTAAATGGAAAAGGAACAACCGTTTGTTGGACTTTAGGAGTCTCGAGTGAAATAGTGTTCTGTGATTAATATGTAAGGCTAGTAGTTACTAGAGGAAAGGTGAATTACTCTTGCAAACCAGCAAGAGCTGAGCAGCTGATCCAGAATATGGAAGCTTCATAAGCATCAGCTGTATTTGATAAGCTGATTAGAGGAGAGTCATGCTCTCTGGTTTGCGAGCTATCTTTGTAGCCAAACAAATGGACACGTAAACTTTTGCTGGTTTTGGTAACACAAGGGTCTGGACAAGTTGCTTGATAGAATTCCTCAGTGTATGCCTGTAGAGAGACATGATCACTGTGGCTTCATTTTTGCATTCATCAGTTGCCACCTGAAGACTGAATTTCTCTTGAAACTGAAGGGGATTTTATTTTTCCCTAGCTCAAAATTTTCAGCGAAATTCCATGGCTGGCTGGGAGGATGTTGTGCAGTTTTAAGTACATGTGCCTGTATGTGTAGACCACTTCGGAATCTATTGTTCAGGTACTGGAAAAAAAGAACCTAAGCTGCAGAGAATGAGTAAGATTTCTAGCTTTTTCATTAGGCTTTTTATTAATGTCTGTGTTTTCTTTTTTTTATCTGTTTTCAGTAGAATGTTCCTTGTGAACATGATTCAAAGTGAAATTTTAAATTTTTGATTTTATCAGCTTGCTACTGAAATCAGTCTTTTTTTGTTTCTTTTTGTGGCTGAAAACAAAGGATATTTGTAACCTGTTAGTGTACTCAAGAAATGTGTCTTTTAATAAAGTTTTGCAATGAAATAATTCATTTGTTGTTAAATTGGGTCATTTATTTTTCTTTTAATTTATTTTATAGTAATTAATTCCATTTTGGAATATAGAATCTTAGCCGCAAGGACTCTTCTTTAAACATAAAAGCCTAGTGCCAGCAATGTTGTTGTAAGAAAGTGAGTAGCAGCCATCTGTGACAAAAATGTTCTTTAAAAACATTTTAGCTGATCTACTTGAAAGGGAGTCATCGTTCTAGACTACTACTTCTTGTCACTAAGTTCCCACAGAAAAATAAATCTTAAAATTGCAGTATGTAAAAAGAAAAGCCTGTTGACTTTGAATTCCTTTTAAAAGTTGCAAGCAAACCTTGGCCAAAACTATATCAAAGATGGTTGGCATGTTGAAAGTGGACCATTGGAGCTATTTGGATAGACCTAATTTGGGACTATTAGCGTTGAGTAACTTCTTTGAGCGTTCCAACTTTGACCACAGCTAGAAAATTCAGCATGCCTGTAATTACTGCCAGGGCATTTATGAATACATCTTGAAGTGGAGAAAAAAAAATCCAAAAATGAAAATGATACTCTCAGTAGTTTAAGAATTTTTATGAGATGGGAAAAAAAACTTAGGAAAAAGAAGTGCTTATTTCATATCTTAAAGCTTTCCGTTATCTCCTTTGCTACAAATTTTTTGTTGTAAATTAGCGGTCCTTCAGTGATGGAGTCATTGCCAGGTAGTGCAGTATTTTTCACATATTTGAAAGCTTCTGTTTTGCCAGGATGCTTCAAATAACCTTGTTTTCTTGTTTTTTCTCTCTTCGTTTTTACTTTTGCATTGTAGCAGGGTTTAACCTGCAAAGCTCATGTCTGTGTTACTCGCTTATCTTACTCCTTCAGGCTAGTCTCTGTTTGCATCTTCTACATAAAAGAAACTCTTAAAGATGCCTTCTGTGTTATAGCGTCTTCCCTCCTTTCCCTTCCTCCCTTACCTGGATACTTGGTTTGATTGTGTTTCCCCCTTGCCCCTTGACAGTCATATAGTTTTTTATGCAGTTTGGGGTGTAAAGAAACTGCTTCAGTTAGCTTATATCTTCCACTTTAAAAGCATGCAGAATTTCTGTTTTAATAATGCTTCTGCATGCCCAAAAGATTTTACATTTTCATCTTAAAATTCTTCTTAATTTTCCTAAATTATGTCACACTGTTACCATGATCTTCACCCCTTTTGATCTGACTTTACAGAGATTCATGTTTTCAAAAAGAGATTTATGCGGTATGTATCATGCCTTTGCTTTTTTTCTAAAAGTAGGTGTAAATTTGTTGTAATGTTTTCTTTCTCCTGCCTCATTTCAGAGACTTCATATCTCATCTCCAAAAACCTTTGGTAGTTATCCCATCAGATCAACTGTTGCAGCTGTGAAGTTAGAGCAGGGCATCTTGGCAGTTCCAAGACCATCCCAACTAGCTGCAGTCTGGGAATGTAAAGCTGAGTAGGGCTTCCCGGGCTTTCTGAACACGTGCTTGGAATTGGTCTTTATTTCTTTTGCCTGGGAAGTTAATTGATGGTGACCTGGATGTACTGGTAAAATTCCTACCCTATTCTAAAATGAACAAAGTATGGCACCAAAGAGACATTGTCCATGTTACCGGTTTAGGAATCTTCTTCACCCCTATTCTGTAGGGAGAACCTGAGGTGGCATTCCTTGTCCTGGGAGTGCTGTGCCAGTGAAGGTGCATCTCCAAAGCATTAAAGATACCTTGATTTATTCATTTATTTTATTTTTTTTTTAGCAATAAACTAAACCAGTACAACTCTGTTACCGTTTTTTTTTTTTTTCCTATTCACTCTTGATTATTGTGTTTATTACATGATGGAGAGGTTCATACCTTGCTTGCATGAGGATTCTGAACAGTGTAACTAAGACTTATGGTCTCATGTTGGGTCCTTCCACCCACTCGTTTGGCCGTGACATCCATTCTGAAGATACCAGTTCTCTGTTTTGCGGCTATGGTGGCCCTGTAAGCCACCGAAGATTTACTTTTTACTAATACTTCTGAGTATAATGTGTTGAATGAATGTTTTTGGAAGACCATGTGTGTCTCCTGACTTTTAGGTCTGTGCACTCTGATTCCTCACAAACAAGGAGATAGACATTTCTAGGAGTAAGCACTGTTCATCCTAATGCATCCCTGTTTTTCTTGTGTCCTCCATGGACTTTCCACTATTCCTGATCCCTTCTTTCAGCTGCTCTTCTGCTCCATCTTTTTTTCCTCTAGAACTTAATGGGCTGAATTTGCGTGGGGAACAGTGAAGTTGGCCACAGCAGCTGCTGCTCTGCAGTCTTCTACATTTTTGAGGCCATCATCTCAGTACCTTTGGTTTTGTTTTGTTTTTCTTTCTTTCAGCCTTCCTAGGGAAAGTTCTACACTGTACATGAAGTTGCAAATGTTTCATTATACTAAAATTTCTTCCTTCTTTTCTTTTTTTTGCTATGATTGACAGTTTTCAGTGTTAAATGTACAGAGTGAATTCCAAGATCTGTCATAGTGTGGGAAAAATTGTAAAATCACGTAGTTGACCATCCTTCTGCACTTGATATCTAAATATTTCCCAGACCTCATATGCTTAATTTTCTTTATTTTATTGATTACTTCACCCACATTTTTATATTATAAACTTATTTTTCAGAGTATACTAAAGGAGTTCCTTCCCCTTATAAAGGAGCTATGCATGTGAGTGCTATGAAACAATAAAACAAAGCCCCCTCATTATATAAGTTCCTTTTTGCTTTTGCTGGGAGTAGCATTTTCTTCCCATGGTAATGAGATCAGGAGATCTGCACAATCATCCCTGTATTCGTTGTGGAAAACTGTTACCTATTGTAATAAGAACAGACACGAAGCTTGGAAGACACTGTGCTCCTAGCTGTCCTGGTCTGCTCTCTGTTGTCGTTCTGTGCTCTGTTTAGTACCTGTGCCT
The DNA here is from genome assembly GCF_059628265.1 of Tinamus guttatus. Taxonomy (NCBI): domain Eukaryota; kingdom Metazoa; phylum Chordata; class Aves; order Tinamiformes; family Tinamidae; genus Tinamus; species Tinamus guttatus. The sequence continues at coordinate 1,085,653 of NW_028288775.1, forward strand.
ACGAGTAGGGGGCTGCATCAGGCTGCAAGTGGGATTTCTGAACAGTAACACTTTAAAACTTAGTGTCTTAAAGTCACGGGGATGCTATGATGAAACAGGCAGAAATCCATGCTTTTAAATTTGATGTGTAATGCAACTTCTTTGCAAAACACCTGGGAAATGCTAATAAAATATGAGTGCTTTTTAATTAGTTAATGCTTATTAAAAGTTGGTTTATACTTTGTATGAAATATATCTTGGTTGTTATTCGAAGAACTATGGGATCATGGTAATGACTGTCCTTATACTAATGAAAGGCCACATAGAAATACTGCAAAGTGCCTTGGCAGTGATGGGGAGCACACTGATTTTTTTTTTCCTGTGTGCAAAGTTGGACTGTAGGCTTAAGGTTTAGAATTTAAGGAAAGATATAGGTATGTTTTGCTCGTGTTGTATTTTTAAGCTTCAGAGGGAGACTCTTGTGATTATTTGACTTTAAAATCATTGAACAGTTAGGGACCAAATTTAAGTATGTATTTTGAGGGAAGGAGGAAGAGATTCTTCTTGTATTATAAGGCTTTTGCTTGCATATAAGCGATCATCAAAAATTGTTGCATAGTTATTTATGCTAGCACATTACACTTGAGATGTATTGCCCACTGCAGGGTGTATAAAGCATCTAATAGAATAATTTAAGATGATCCATGCACATTGCTGTTGTTTTTGTTAATGGGGATTAAACTACTAGAATCAGGATGTGCACTGTATCAAGGTCAGTTATGCAAAAGTTTTGATACAGTCTATCATGGGTATGATCTTACTGTATCTCTTTCTTTCTTTAGGATTCTCCTTTTACTAATGCAGGAATGGGATCTAACCTAAACCTTCTGGGTGAGATAGAATGCGATGCCAGTATAATGGATGGAAAGTCATTAAATTTTGGAGCAGTTGGAGCACTGAGTGGTATGTTAACTGCCTGTTATAAAGCTGCTACTAATGTTGGTGCAAAGATCAATTTTGTTCTTGTTTGTTAAGTTTTCCAGGTGGGGGAGCATGTAAGCTTTTTTCTTTTTTTTTTTCTTTTTTTTTTTGTTAAGGTCTGGCACATTTCTATATACTGTTTTGTGTTAATTTGCTTTGTGTAATACACAATTGTTAATTAATATGCAAGTTGCTTAATTAATATGCAAGGTACTGCAGTTCTCTTTACAATTTTAGGCAGCTATATGAGTGACCAGCCTCCAAACTTGAGAATTCTTGAGAGTGGGCTCAGCTGTTCATCAGTCAGACTTTTTGCTTGGAACAAAAAAAAATCTGCATAATACAGATTTCTTTTTTTTAAATTATAATTTCTCTCACATGATAAATTATATATTTTGATATATTATAAGGTTTGATGAATTTGCGTATGGGTCTTATTTTGTCTTGAAGTTACTATTGAGTAGTTATTCTGACATTTCAAGCTTTGTTCCTTATCCTAGAATGTTTCTACAATGTGGAAGTTATTTCCTCATGTAGATGTAAATCTAAAATAAATACTAAAATTGAACGTTCAAGGACTGCTTGCTACAAAATGTATACTTCACAAAGTGGGGAAGAAGGGAGGAAAAGGAAGCTAAGCCTGAATCCTGTAATCCTTCTTCTGATCAAATAGATCTAAATGAAAGCTCTTTATCTTGAAAAACTAAATGCTCATAAAACTTATTTTGTCTGTGGAATACCAAAACTTTAATTTAGAGATTTTGGTGTGAAGGGGGCATTTCTAATATTTTAATGTGCTGCTTCATTTAAAAAAGGAAACAGTTGGTTAGAAGATGTTGGCAGCATTGGTAGGAATTGTGAAGGAAAAACTGATAAAAGTTGCTATTAAACTGAAACTTACCACAAGCTTTCTCTTTATTATTTCACAAAGGCATGGAAATTAAAGGAAGCTGAGTTCCACTGCCAGGAAGAACGCTAAAATGCAATATGGAAAAATATTTTAATGCTTTTTTCTATTTTTTTTTGCTAATTTTTCTTTTCAGGAATCAAGAATCCAGTTTCAGTTGCAAATAGATTGTTGTGTGAAGGGCAGAAAGGAAAACTCTCTGCTGGCAGAATTCCACCTTGGTAATTGCTTTGTTCTGCTTGACTTTAGTATTTAGTCTCTGCTACATGTAATATTCGAAGGTTGTTCTTACACAAAGAAGGCCAATGCTGTTTTATAGATCAGCAAGAGCGTGCCGTTAAAAAGGAGATTAGCTTTGTTCTCTGATCTCAGAACCTCTTATGCACTTTATGCAGCTGTGGGAAAAACGAATATTGTGGATAGGAGGTGACACTATGTTGTGAAAATTTCTTTCTTTCTGTGATTTATTTCCACAGTTATGTTATTACTGAATTCTCTCTCTTTTTTTTAAAAAACTCTTGTGTTTTGAAAAACCTGTAAATATATCAAGATTGAAATGAAATTCCGCTACCATCACCTCCCTCTACTTTAAAAAATAATCTGCCTACTTTTGAAAAAAGTATATAAAGAATATATAAATATTTGATCATATACTTGTTGATATATATTTTATATATTGTATACATACTATATAGAGAGAATCCTACTTTATTGCCTGTGGATAGCTTTATTTTCTAGCTGTAATGTGGAAATTCGCAGTTTCCTCTCATGTTGACCATAAGGAAGTTATTTTAAAGGCAAACTTGATAGTATTTACAATAACAGTGAAAACACATACCCTTTTATTGAGATTGGTATAATATAAAGAGAGGAAGAACCTATTTTTAGTGCCTAGCAACTTTGAATATTACTGTGTCATTTTAAAAAGAATCCTAAAATAGTTAGTGTTGTTTGATTTTTAAAACAATCCTATTGTGAATAATGATTTAATTTGACAAGCAGAGCCCTTGAACTTAAATGATTAACTTTCATTTTGCATTGCACTTGGGCTATTTTGCCATGAGTTACTTGTTCAGATTAAGTGGCTGCTATCTTTAATTAATATACCCTTTGCAGAACTGTGGCACCTTTTGATAAGTAAGGGGCTGTTATTTTTGCAGATCCATTAAAGCAGTTGCATAGTTTAAAATATGAGTATTAAGAATCACAAATTTTACTTCCTTTACTACGTTACTTTTCTTGTAAAACTATCCAAATATTCTGCATCTAGATGATACGGAATTCCAGCTTGCAAAGTGAAGGGAAATCATTGTCTCAGTTTTCTGTAATAGTAGAAAGGTATACATACATAAAATAAAAAACAATAACAAAAAAAAACAACTCCTGTAACAACCCACCAACACACAGTTTTTGCATTCAAAACCCTTTAATAAAGGAGAATCTTATGAAAAATAGCAACTTGAATTTCAGTTACTTGGGCTCATTTCTTCTGAAGTTGGGAGAAAACCAGGAGAAGGTTTTGTTGGATTACAGCGACGAAAATGTCAAATGTGTGGGGTGGGTTTTTTGGTTTTGATTTTTGTTGCTGTTTGTTTTGTTTTTTCTCCCCATGGTGTTCCAGAGCCAAGAGTTCTGAAGTCAGCAGCATCTGAGGTTTTTATCTTGCCTGTACAGTCACACTGCTTTCTTTAGTGTTCATAAAGCAGAGTACTTGGAATAGTCCACATCTTATTTTTATTTGTTTGCTATAACTTCATGACTTATTTTATGTTGATGTTATTTAAAAAGTAGCTTAGTGGAAAAGAACTGTATCCATTTTTATTTGAAAGACAGAAGTAAATCTTTCAAATGTCATGCAAGGTCTTGACTGACTGGCAGTTTTAATGGCAAGGGAGTTCAAACTCTGGAGCCTAGAAGTGCTGTCTTCACAGCCAGCACATATAGTTTATTGTGCAAAAGCAGTAGACCTTCATTACTAATACATGTTTTCATTTCCTCTTCCCCATTCTGTGTTTTATCAGAACAAATTAGTTACCCTGGGAACAATCTGAACTTTTGGAGTATGCATGGCTGTGCTTTAGTCTGGGTAGATGCTCCCCTGCACACAGGGTAGCTCAAGTTCTCTGAGCTGCTCACATTCATTATAGGTGACGAGCGTTGACAGCTTCATGCCTTGCCTTTCTGACACAGTTTGGTGAGGCACATTTTTGTTCTGGGAATGAAATACGTTCCTTCACAAGTGGGAATATATATCTATATATTCAAATAACAAGGCTAAGTGTATTTTTGGCGTGCTCCCAAGTGTTAAGTTTCTAGTAAGTAATTTTTATTTGTAATGATGTAGAAGTTTCTTGTTTCTCATGGGCAAATAGTATATTGGTGAATCTTACAGATACTGCTGAGTCTGAGTACCTGTCCTAGTAAAGCAACCTGGCAGCAGAGACTCTTCCTATAGCCTGGTCTAAGACAGCTTACTGTTTTCTGGCCAGAATGTTTGATGCAGGACGCATGCAAAAAACTCAGATGCTGAGATCAGTGAAAGCTCCATTATGGAGAGTCTTGTCCATAAAAGAACACCCAGAACAGTTAGTTAGACCTGTTTACCCTTGGTGTTCAGCACACGTTTGTACAGTGACAGTTTAAAGCTAACTCCAAATAAAATATTTCTAATTTGCAGTAGGAGAAATTTTAATGAGTGTGAATTAACTTATTCTGTGATGGTAAGTCTTGGGGGAAGGAGTGATCAAGTGTCCTAACCAGTGGATGAAATCAGCTGTAAATTGCTCTGGGGAGGGGGTGGTTCTGGTTTGGTGCTGTGTCTTCCTTTTCAAAACACAGAATGTTGCTACCCAAACTAAAAAAAAAAAAAAAAAAAAAAAAGGAAGAAGAAAGTTTAATTAAAAAAATATTAAGATTAAAATAGAGAGCCCCAGAATGTGTCAGGTCATTTAAAAAAAAAAAAAAAGTTCTAAGATCTTTACCCCTTTCTCTCATATCATGTTCAGCTTGATGTAGTCAGAATATTCTCTGCCTACAGAGGCAAGAAGAGAAAATAGTGAACTCTTTAAACTTTACATAATATCCTGTAAGAGATTCTTTATTGTTTATATAACTTTATAAAAG